>NC_059075.1:73193816-73496847 GCF_020497125.1 Mauremys mutica | reverse complement strand
GAGCTCAGATATTCCTGTGGCTTATGCCCTCCCTGAAGTCAGAATCCTTGACTCTCAACATCACAATCACCAGCATGATGACCCTCAGTTTGTGGCATGGCTGTGATGTCACAAACTCAGAGTGAGGAGATGAATGCTGAAGAGACACAAATTTTGTTTCGTGTAAACATCCTTAATCATAAAGACTGAGGAAATCATACCAAAAACAGTACACAGCTAATTAAATCATTGTTACTTGTCTCTGAATGTTTTTCGAAGTTTTCCTGACTTTCAGCAGTTCTTTAAGGAATAAACATTGTGGACATGCAGCACAGGGATTCATCAAGCTCATAGGTAACAGGCATGCATTGTTGCAGAGCACAGCTTGTAAATCTGCCTTAAAAGATATGCAACAACCTACCCGTGAATTTAGTGAAGCAATAGTGCATCTTTCGTGCACAAGATTGTCCATAGCTTCATGGACAACTCCAAGGTACATTAACTGACAAGAAAGTGTTTGAAGTGAAACCAAAGATGTCACATGAACTGAATTGGAAGAGTCTACAGTTATGACCCAATTAAATCATTTTATTTGAAGTTGCATATTATTTTTTAGGATACCTTCCCCATTTGCTCTTTCCGGAAGTGAGATTTAATAACTAAATATCTAGAAACTCTATTTTTGAGGCATTTCTTCCATCCATTCAAGCTCAGGTCAGTCATGGGAGTCTTGACCAACCTCAAGAAGCCTACTGGCCATTTTGTTTCCCTGCAATTTAAAGGGGGATTCCGAGGAGAATACAAATCAACAGGCTCCAGAATCAAATCAAATGTGGTCGGATTCTCTTAAACAGGCCTTGTTAAATATTTTGAATAGTTTTTATTCCGCTAATAATAATAATAATTGGAGATATACCTATCTCCTAGAACTGGAAGGGACCTTGAAAAGTCATCGAGTCCAGCCCCCTGCCTTCACTAGCAGGACCAATTTTTGCCCCAGATCCCTAAGTGGCCCCCTCAAGGATTGAACTCACAACCTTGGGTTTAGCAGGCCAATGCTCAACCCACTTAGCTATCCTTCCCCACTACTCTCCATTGTTTATAATTTAAAGAAGTTTAGAAATAAAAACATATTTTGTTCCTGTGTTTCTAAAGGATTTGACATGAACATGGCTTTTGGTTTACTATATTGTCTGTGTGTCGGCATCATCACAGATGTCAGCACACCTCAGATGAACATTTTCTGCTGATCCAGTAGGGGGAGCACCAAATCACTGAAGAACTGTAATGATTCCAATGGGCCTTTGAAAGAATGCCAAACTTTCTGTCCTGGGGTTGTCTCTTAACCCCCTCTCCAAAGTCATTATATTATTAATATTTGGTCACTGTTAGTGGGACTCTGATATTTAATTCTCCATTGAAAATTCCCCTGATGATCGTTAGTCCTCTCCACCTTGGCAGCATTAACCCACAAAAGTAGAACTGCAGCATTTAGTAGACGCATTGCCCATCTGTACCTGTTTTTCAAGGTTTGGTTTGCTGATCTGTAGAGTCTGAGGTCCAGCGAGCCTGGTACCTGGGGCTGCTATCACAATGCTGGTGAGCTGTGCCATAGGGAAAGTTTTGGCTATGGTTGCTGTCTGCCCATTAACAACACGAACTGGGTGTATGGAGTTCTGTGAGGTGGGTAAAGAGCTGGGTGTGAACTTTGTTGTCAGCATCACAGGCCTTTGAATAAGCTGAGGAGCTGCAAGCATCGGAGGTGGTGCTGGGGCAATAGGAATGTTATTCTGGGCAACTGGTTTGGGTCGAACCTACAAGGAAAAAACCCCAGACAAACAGAAATATATTTTAAATTAATTTATTGAATATATTCTCTGTTTTAAATCTTTTGACTCAGCTTGTCTAAATTCTGCAAAACTATCTACATTTCTTACAGAACACATTTTTATAATAGTGTCATAAGTGTGCATCGACAATAAAGAACCACATTTTCAATTTGCTTGCATAAAACCCATCCATAACATTTGCACACACAGCTTTTGCTTCTGCACACATTTGCATGCCCAAATAGTCATTTACATGTTTAATGCTAACTGTTTTGTATGTGCAAATCTACTTTTTGATTTTGTGAGGACAACAGATACCCATGCAATATTTGCAGGAGCAACTTGGGCAACCGGTTTTGAAAGTATGTTTCAAAAGCTTTACACAGCTTTCAATATTGTAGCACTTTTTACATTGGCCAAGAGATCTAGTATCTAAACAGCTGACTCAAGAGCTAAAACAAAGTCTTCAGAGATGTCGAATAAGTCACCACGGCCTGTGTTAACTTCATGCATTATGCAGATACATTGTGCAACCTTTTACACTGTGCAACTAGTCCTGCTAGACTATGAACAGCAAACTGCCCCCTCACTGAAAATATCAAAGCCTTTACTAGTAAATACAGCCATATTGCCACTTGCTCTTTTCTTTCTCTGATGCTATGGTAAAGCATAATATTTGAGAAGACATCCATAGGTATGAAGCTAGGAAACAGCTCTACAAAATTCAGGTCCAAAATATTTCCTGGTCCTGTACCATCATTATCTTTGGCTATACCTGGCATAGTCCCAATTATACAAATATCTCAGAGTTACAGAAAAGGCAAGTAGAAACAAAATCCATTAGGTCATCTAATCGCTCTCTCTCTACCAATACAATATTGTTTCCCATCATACATTTTCTGGTATCTTGTCCATTTTACCTTTAATGTCTCAAAATACAGCGTGTAGCCTTCATTTATGTCTGGAAACTATGTCACAGATTAACAGAATTTACTGTCCCAATGTCTTGTTCTGATAATCAGCCTAAAGTTTTCCTTTCTTAATTTCATCCCAGTACTCCCAGTAATACCCCCTTGCTCCTTGTCACATCAAAAAATGTGAAGAAGCAACTAGTGTCTTTTCTAAAAACAGTGAAAAATAAAACAATTTAAAGCTGTATTGCTCAGTTGCAAATGGTATAAAGAATGGAAGCTGCAGAAAAGACTTCAGCTATTTCTCTTCACCTGCTCTTGAATACTGAGCAATGATGATTGGAGAGATTTTGCAGCCTTCGGTGACAGACTGATTCTGTTCCTACACTTTCAGTAGTTTCATTTCACACATCTTGAAGGTAATAAAATGAAAAGAAAACATCCCTTATTTACTTTATGGCCAACTTCCCTCCTATCTTTCTTGTTCTTGATACACTCACCTGTGGAAGAAAATTTGGACGAGGAGTGAGTCTGGGAGGAGGGATGAACTGTGGCACTTTGATGGGCTGAGGTGTAGCCTGAACCTGCTATACAAACATTAGAGAGAGTTCAATAAGAGGAAAATAGCTTTGAAGTCATTCATCAAAACCTAGCACACTGATAGTATTTTCAGTCCTGATGCTCCTCAGTTTAGGCTGGTTTCCCTCACTGTAAATAAATTCTCACAGCAACAGTTTCTGTATTAGAACTACATTAAGAAAGAGCTGGCCTTACACTTTGGTTCCTGCACATCCTGTATTGCAAATTGAAGCTAACCATCCTTTTGTTTCATCTAAATGTACATAATACTAGGCTCTGCCATCTAAAGCAATTTCCTTTGAAGGTAATGAACTTTCACATTTGTTTTACAAGTCAAAACTGCCTTCACAAAAGATAGAAAGTAAAACCAGATTTGGCTGCCCCACCAGATGGACCTTCACATGGTAAATGCACTTCTGTCTTCTCATGTGGAATGATATGCAGAAGAATAAAGCAGTGTCTCTAGTAGTTAGAACAAGGTCTGGGAGCTAGAACCCATCGTCTATTTCTAGCATTGTAAATGACACAGTACATGACTCTGAATTAATAACTTTGGCCTGAATTTTCAAAAGTGGCTTTTAATTTTGAATATCCAGCTTGACACATCTTGGCCCTGATTTTTAGAGGGGCTAAGCTAAGCACTCTCAACTCTAACTGAAATCAGTGGAAGCTACTGTGGCCCAACACCTCTGAAAAGTAGATCTCAGTTGTCTTCAGTGGAGCACCCAAAATTGAGACACACACAACTTTAGCGTACACTTGAAAATGTTAGCTTCCCCTCTCTGTAGCTCTGTTCAGCAATATAAAATAGCAATACTAACACTTCACCAGTGTGCTGGTAAGGTTTAATTAATATGTGGGAAAATGTTTTGAGATCCTTGATAGAAACACTATAGAAACACATATAATTAGTAAAGCTGAGAGTCTTTCATGGAGTTCACGGAAGGACGTCCATGACTTCCGCAGTGGCTGGTACAGCTGACCCCAGGGCCGCCCTAGCAGCTGGGATGGCCCCGGGGCCAGCTGCTCCCTCCCCTCCGCCCCCCCAGAGCAGCAGCGGCGACCCCCTGCCTGGAGCAGCAGCGGCAGCGGTGGGGCTCAGGGCCGCACTTCCCGCCCCCAGGAGCAGCAGTGACCGCCGGACTACCCCCCGCCCCCAGAGCAGCAGCGTCCTCTGGAGTGACCTCCGTCCCCCAGAACCTAAGATTTAGTTAGGAGTATTTTTAGTAAAAGTCATGGACAGGTCACTTGCAGTGACTTTTTGTTTATTGTCTGTGACCTGTCCATGACTTTTACTAAAAATACCAGTGACTAAATTGTAGCTTTAACCATCAGTGATTATTAAAAGAAAGGTCACCTCTGTAGACCAGGGTAAGTTATTCAGCAAGGACTGAGCCTGCGCAGAGATTTATCAATCCTTCTGGGAGATAACCACATCATTGCGGATGGTGGAAAAAGACTCCACTTAAAGAGATTTCTCCACCCCAAATACAACTATTTGGCTCATTTAGAAGCAAAACACTGATTATTTACATCCATCAAAGCTATATTCTTTTATAAAGGAAAATTTACGATATAAATTGGCCTCACTGTTGATGAAGCCCTGGATCAGCCTAGCCACAAAGTAAAACTTCCCTGTAATGGCTCTGTTCAATTGCCTGGTCTCTAGTCTCAGAAACCCAAATGGCCAATTCCACAGTTGCTATTGTTTATGTTTTTAAACAGAATTCTGTGTAGCTGATCAGTTACACAGCAGCTGCTAGGCACTCTCTGAAAGCCTGATATACTCAAAAGTGAGACACTTTCCATAATATGGGCTTATGATGGCTGGATCCTGCTAAGAGGATGTGGTAAATGAAGACTTGATAGGATGGGAGGTGTATCCTAACTCTATGTAGATTCAGTGAGCAAAGAAAACAAGAGACGTTTGACACATTAGATAAGATGAGGATCTATACCAGGGTTCGGCAACCTTTCAGAAGTGGTGTGCCAAGCCTTCATTTATTCACTCTAATTTAAGGTTTTGCGTGCCAGTAATACATTTTAAATGTTTTTAGAAGGTCTCTTTCTATAAGTCTATAATATCTAACTAAACTATTGTTGTATGTAAAGTAAATAAGGTTTTTAAAATGTTTAAGAAGCTTCATTTAAAATTAAACTAAAATGCAGAGCCCCAAGGACTGGTGGCCAGCACCCGGGCAGTGTGAGTGCCACTGAAAATCAGCTCGTGTGGCGACTTCGGCACCTGTGCCATAGGTTGCCTACCCCTGATCTATACCAACCAAATAAATAAAGTCCACAAAGCCTCCAAAACCAGAACTATTTTAGCACAACAGAGCTCTGCAGATCAGGTAGGACAAACTTCATACTAGTAACAGTATTCCTCCATAGACCCAGCTTCTAGGGCAAGCTTTACACAGAAAATGACAACAACAATGATGTAATTCAATAAAAATATTAACATACATAAATAATAAATATTTTTCCCTTAGGCTCTCAAAGCATTTCAACTAATTAAGCCTCACAATATCAGTGAGGTACTGTGTGTCCCTACGTGTAAGAGTTCATTTTTCCTTCTGTGGGGCAAAACCAGCCTGTTTATAAGCAGTATTTTAAGTAGTCCTCCTTTGTAAATACACACAGCTCCACAGGTGCACACAGTCCCCCATTCACACACACAAACTATTTCTTCTGTCTTACCAAAGTAACTGTGTTTTTTGCCACTATTTGGACTGCCTCTGCTCCTTGACCAGTAACCTTATTTGTTGTCTGGAGGTTGACTGGTGTATTCTGTGCATCGGTGCTGAGGACTGCTTTCTGACTGTTGATTGCAGTAACCATGGCAATGGTAGGTCTTTGACCCACAACAGAGGCAGGCATGGTTGCAGGTGCTGCTTTCAAGACGAGAGGTAGTGTCTTGGTGATCATAGAACCTGTAGTTACAGTTTTCTAAGGGAAACAGAAAACACAGCTTAAGAGTCTGGAACATTACATATTGGACAGGATGTTGCTTATACTTGAGCTCAGTCAGTCAGAAATGATAGGTAAAAATGGGAGGAAAAAAACAGCTTTGATTCTGTCTGCTCTCTATATACACACACTTTACCCTGTGCCTGCAAAAACTGGAGAGATGGAAAAAATCCCTCATCTGAGAAAGCACTGAGATAAATTTTTACTAAAACTTGCGATCATACAGAAAATATTGTGAACAATGCATATGGTATGCATGTGCAATGGGAAAACACATTGAGAGATTAATCAGGTGTTAGTAGAGGTATAACACTTCTCTTACATCTTTTAGCTTTGTATTATTGCCACAAGCATATTGTCATGAGTGTCAGTTTCAGTCTCAATCCTTTAAATGTGAAAATTTATGAAGCACATCTAGGAAAGAAACAGTCCCAGCATCTCTCATCAGCTGAGATACAAACCTTTAGAGGAAAGTTTTCTATTTTTCAGATAATTTAGTTATCCAAAATGATCATTTTAGTAGAGAAAGGAGGAGGAAACATTTTAACATTGACATCTTTAAGGACAAAGCTAAATCTCAATTTTGGATATCCATTTTTTATTTTTAGTTTTATGTACAGTAATTTAGCTATCTGGACTCTTCCCTTCCCTGAGAAGAGCAGGAGGCCAACTAGCTAACTGCAGCTACAGAAGGAAACTAGAAAAATAATAAGCTTGGTGGAAAAATCCTCCATCACTATTTCTGTTACAAGGAAACTGATGTGGGAGGGAGCCAGTTTTTATTTTCAGCCTCAGGCTGGATGCAGCTTGGCATTTTAAGTTGTTGACTTTTAGTTTGCCCAACAGGCAGTAAGCAATTAAATTTAACTTGTTCATACCGGAATTTTCCTTGTCCTAGGTTGCTGGACAATGGGATTTCTCTTGGCCTGACCTGAAGACAGTGATTTTGGAGCCTCTAGTCCTAGCACACATATGAAATGCCTAATTCTACTACAGCTGCAAATATTGTGAAAGTAAAGAAATAACTGACAGGGATTTGTAGGAGATCTTAATGCATGACAGTTTTTGTTAGCCAGAGTTAGGCTAGCAATAACCCTAATAACGCGAAATTTGTAAAAGCAAGAATTGTGTAAAGCAAGTAAAAAAGAACTGTGTAAAAAGTTGTTTTTTGACCTTGTGTAGATAATACAATATGTAAACTGGAGTTTTTTAAGTAAGAAAAACAAGATATTAGGATGACCTATGTATAAACAAAATGCAGCTGTTGCTTATTATTGTTTGTAGTTCCCAAGATTTATATGTTAAGGCCCAGATTTTTAAATATATTTAGGTAGTGCTGTGCTTAGAGCTGCAATGCCTAACTGGTTTAGGAATCTAAATATTTTCAAAAGTGATTTAGGCACCTTATCTAAATCCCATCAACGTTAAATAGGCATTTGTCTCCCAAGTGCCTAAATCCCATTTGAAAATGAGATTTAGGCTCCCAAATCAGTTAGGCATTACAACACTGAGAAAAGCAATGCCTAAGCACCTTTAAAAATCTGGGCCAAAGAGACTATACCTGCAATATTTTCCTTTAAATTTTACTTTTACTGAAATATTTGTTAAGGAGAGATGGGAAAGGAGAAATAATCATGCAGAAGAGAACAAGGCAACTATTTCCAGATTAAATGATGCCAGATAAAAATATACATTTTTTAAAAAATGGAGATAAATGGCAGCTAAAAGAACTGGTGAATGAACTTGCTTTCTTTTCCATCAGATCTACTATACTGATGTCAGTGCATCTTTCCAGACTTTTCATCAAAGATCAAATGTTCCCAGAAGCAGCAAAGAATCCTGTGGCACCTTATAGACTAACAGACGTTTTGCAGCATGAGCTTTCGTGGGTGAATACCCACTTCTTCGGATGCAAGTGGTGGAAATTTCCTGGGGCAGGTATATATAAGCAAGCAAGAAGCAAGCTAGAGGTAACGAGGTTAGATCAATCAGGGTGGATGAGGCCCTGTTCTAGCAGTTGAGGTGTGAAAACCAAGGGAGGAGAAACTGGTTCTGTAATTGGCAAGCCATTCACAGTCTTTGTTTAGTCCTGAGCTGATGGTGTCAAATTTGCAGATGAACTGGAGCTCAGCAGTTTCTCTTTGAAGTCTGGTCCTAAAGTTTTTTTGCTGTAGGATGGCCACCTTAAGATCTGCTATTGTGTGGCCAGGGAGGTTGAAGTGTTCTCCTACAGGTTTTTGTATATTGCCATTCCTAATGTCTGATTTGTGTCCATTTATCCTTTTCCTTAGAGACTGTCCAGTTTGGCCGATGTACATAGCAGAGGGGCATTGCTGGCATATGATGGCATATATTACATTGGTGGAAGTGCAGGTGAATGAACCGGTGATGTTGTGGCTGATCTGGTTTGGTCCTGTGATGGTGTTGCTGGTGTAGATATATGGGCAGAGTTGGCATCGAGGTTTGTTGCATGGATTGGTTCCTGAGCTAGAGTTACTATGGTGCGGTGTGCAGTTGCTGGTGAGAATATGCTTCAGGTTGGCAGGTTGTCTGTGGGCGAGAACTGGTCTGCCACCCAAGGCCTGTGAAAGTGTGGGATCATTGTCCAGGATGGGTTGTAGATCCCTGATGATGCGTTGTAGGGGTTTTAGCTGGGGACTGTATGTGATGGCCAGTGGAGTCCTGTTGGTTTCTTTCTTGGGTTTGTCTTCCAGTAGGAGGCTTCTGGGTACACGTCTGGCTCTGTTGATCTGTTTCCTTATTTCCTCGTGTGGGTACTGTAGTCTTGAGAATGCTTGGTGGAGATTTTCTAGGTGTTGGTCTCTGTCTGTGGGGTTAGAGCAGATACGGTTGTACCTCAGTGCTTGGCTGTAGACAATGGATCTTGTGGTGTGTCCGGGATGGAAGCTGGAGGCATGAAGGTAGGCATAGCGGTCGGTAGGTTTTCGGTATAGGGTGGTGTTGATGTGACCATCACTTATTTGCACCGTGGTGTCTAGGAAGTGGACCTCCCGTGTAGATTGGTCCAGGCTGAGGTTGATGGAGGGGTGGAAGCTGTTGAAATCGTGGTGGAATTTTTCCAGAGTCTCCTTCCCATGGGTCCAGATGATGAAGATGTCATCGATGTAGCGTAGGTAGAGAAGGGGCGTGAGTGGACGGGAGCTGAGGAAGCGTTGTTCTAGGTCGGCCATAAAAATATTGGCATATTGTGGGGCCATACGGGTGCCCATAGCGGTGCCACTGATCTGGAGATATATATTGTCAGCAAATTTGAAATAGTTGTGTGTGAGGATAAAGCCACAGAGCTCAGCAACCAGGTGTGCTGTGGCATCATCAGGGATACTGTTCCTGACAGCTTGTATTCCATCAGTATGTGGGATGTTTGTGTAGAGAGCCTCTACATCCATGGTGGCCAGGATGGTGTTTTCTGGAAGGTCACCAATGCATTGTAGTTTCCTCAGGAAATCAGTGGTGTCACGGAGATAGCTGGGAGTGCTGGTAGCATAGGGTCTGAGTTCCCAGTACAAAATGAAAACCATGGCCTGCATCTCTCTGGTGCAAGTGCTACTATGCCCTAGAACAGAAGAAATGTTGGGCCAGGTATCAGGTGATACTTTTTTCTGGTGCTAACATGCCTGCTTTGTGTCGACTTATTTTAATCTCACCATTCTTTCCCCTCCTTAAAAACAAATACATGTGTAATTTCAATTGTTTTCCCAGGTAACTTTTTCAGTATGTTTATTATATTATTCAGGAATTAATTTTGCCCTAATTACCAGTATTCTTCTAATTTCCTACTGTTTAGACTATATCCTCTAGTTATTGAACCCCTCACATGTGAACTATTTGCACTAGCAGTGAATTTGACCCTTTATAAGTTTTATCAACCCCATTCATAACTTTAAAAGCAGCAAAGAGTCCTGTGGCACCTTATAGACTAACAGACGTATTGGAGCATGAGCTTTTGTGGGTGAATACCCACTTCTTCGGATGCATCCGACGAAGTGGGTATTCACCCACGAATGCTCATGCTCCAATACGTCTGTTAGGGCTTGGCCACACTGGAGAGTTACAGCGCTGGTGGTGGCTTTACAGCGCTGTAACTTACTCCCCGTCCACACTGGCAAGGCACATACAGCGCTGTATCTCCCTGGCTACAGCGCTGGTTGTACTCCACCTCGACAAGGGGAATAAAGAGAACAGCGCTGGTGCTGCAGCGCTGGAGTGCCAGTGTAAACAGTGATTAATCTTACTACGCTGTAACTGACCTCCGGAATTTTCCCATAATGCTTTTAAGTAAAGATAACACTCTTTGTTTTGTTGTGATGCCTCTCTTTGTTTTGTTGTGAACTCGGGTCTCCCGGAGCTGCTTATCTAAAAAACAAACACAGCTACTGTTTGCTCGAGCAGAGGCAGGCAGGGGGATGAATGTCCACAGCTAGTCTTTGCTTGAGGAGAGAAGCAGCACGGCTTGCGGGGGCGGGGGGCGGTCCGTTTCGGAGGAGCTGCTTATCTGGTCTGTGAGGAAAAAAACAAAAGGCTATTTGCATTTAGTGAATGAGAGAGGGGTGGGGGAAGGGGTCGGAACTTGCAAGGCAGGGAGCTGACACAGTGTCAGCTCCAAAAATCCACTCTCTCTCTCCTCCACGCTCCGTCACACTCCACCCCACCCCCGTCTTTTGAAAAGCACGTTGCAGCCACTTGAACGCTGGGATAGCTGCCCATAATGCACCACTCCCAACACCGCTGCAAATGCTGCAAATGTGGCCACACTGCAGCGCTGGTAGCTGTCAGTGTGGCCACACTGCAGCGCTTTCCCTACACAGCTGTACGAAGACAGCTTTAACTCCCAGCGCTGTACAGCTGCAAGTGTAGCCAAACCCTTAGTCTATAAGGTGCCATCCGACGAAGTGCGTATTCACTCACGAAAGCTCATGCTCCAATACGACTGTTAATCTATAAGGTGCCACAGGACTCTTTGCTACTTTTACAGATCCAGATTAACACAGCTACCCCTCTGATACTTGACACTCATACCTTTGTCTTCTGTATCACAAGAATAAGAATAACTCCCTTAACCTTTCTTTATATCTTCTATTCATGAGTTTCTTTATTGACCTCTGCTGCACTCTCTCCAGGACAAACGACCTCCTTTCAATTGTGAAGTGGCATTGAACGAAGTGTTCAAGTGAGATATTACAGTAAGAGGATCATTTTCATGAATACTACATTCACCCACATACATTTTAAAGAAAAATGTAATCAATCATGTAATGCAAGACATGACTCTATCAAGGGCTTCTAGTGAGATCGTACATAACGAAAGCAAACCTCTAATCAGCAGAGTCCAAATAATGAATTTCTCTCTGTCACATTGCTGCATGTTAATTATTTTTTGGCAGCTAAAGATGGAATATTTCTATATGAAATGTTTTCAGTTTATGTATTAATACTGATGTAACATCAGCAATAAGACCATAAAATTTCATATCCATAATAATGTGACTTTTAAAAAACAGGTTTGCTGCTTTAGGAAGATTTTTACAAATCATATGATACTGGATTATAGTAAAATATTACTATTAGGGCAGTATATTTACCTCTAATTAGGTTGTCTCTAGTCCTAACTTGAATTGCACTTAAACTTGCACCTAAAAATTAATTCTGCTGAAGTGCCTTGGAAGATATATTAGTTACAAAACTGGACATCAGGAAACTTTAAAAAGAGGCAAATATTTTACTTTCCCTAGTAGGTAAAAAGGCTTTTCTCTTCGAGGAGAAAAGGCACATTTTGTTAGTCAGTAGAAATGGGGCAGTGTGTGAATGGTAGCGAGCAGAGTTTCTCCAGATTTATATCAGTGTAACTGAGATTAGAATAGTTTTTAGGATGCAACACTGTTCATTATGATCAACAGTCTGACCTCCTGTGCAACAAAGATCATAGAACTTCCCCAAGATAATTCCTAGAGCAGAGCTTTTAGAAAAAACATCCTATCTTGATTTAAAGATGACCAATGATGGTGCATTCACTACAACCCTTAGTAAATTGTTCCAGTGGTTAATTACCCTCGCTGCTAAAAATGTACACCTTATTTCTAGTCTGAATTTGTCTAGCTTCAACTTCCAGCCATTGTATCATGTTGTATCTTTCTCTGCTATCTTGAAGACCCCACTATCAAATATTTGTTCCCCATGTAGGGTACTTAAGGACTGTGCTCAAGACACCCTTAACTTTCTTTGTTAAACTAAATAGATTGAGCTCCTTGAATCTATCACTGTAAGGCAGGTTTTCTAATCCTTCAACCATTCGCCTGGCCCTTCTCTGAACCCTCTCCAATTTATCAACATCCTTCTTGAATTCTGGACACCAGAACTGGACACAGTATTCCAGCTGTGGTCACACCAATGCAAAATACAGAGGTAAAATAATGTCTCAGCTCCTACTTGAGATTCACCATGACAGATATGACAGTATCCTCCACTAATCTGGGAAAACCTTATGGAATTAAGTTAAACCTTATTGAATTACATTTGGGGTCCATTCTAGTGAAAATGCAAATATGTGTGTACTACTGTCGGATTGTATGGAATTTTTCTATGAGGAAGGAGGATTAATGCAATCTCTGGGTGACATTCGGAACTTCAAATGACTTTTTGGGGCAATACATGGGAAGTATCAGAGGGGTAGCCGTGTTAGTCTGGATCTGTAAAAGCAGCGAAGAGTCCTGTGGCACCTTATAGAGTAACAGACGTATTGGAGCATGAGCTTTCGTGGGTGAATACCCACTTCGTCAGATGCATGGGAAGTGGATTTCCTAGGAAATTCTTGGGGGAGGGGGTAAGGTAATGCAAATGATGCACTTCAAATCCATCCTTTGAAGCTATGGCCTGGGGAGAGAAACCAACTGTCTGCTGATTACCTGCTCCTGAAAACTCCAGTTCAAAGATCTCCAAACTGAATAAAGGAGGGACTAAACTCTCCAGGAGTGTGTTAGTTCTGAGTGGAGCCTGTAATGAACTTGTGACCAAAAGAGAGACCCATTTGTGCAGTCTGAAGGACTCACCTACCAGCCCCATGTTGGGGGAATCCCCGGTAAATTTATTAGCATTTTTGGAGGTTATTTTATTGTTTTTGTAAATAGTTTTACCCTAAGAATAAATATGCTTGCATAGAAAGTGCTGTGTGGTAACTTATATCTGGAGCAATTACACTGTGTACCATCTCCAAGGAGAGAAGAGAAGCAGGCCTGCTTAGGCAGACTGTCTTTTGCTGGGAATAACAGTGAAGGCAGGGAACTCTTAAACCTGGAAATACTCTGGTCAGAAGGGAGAAAGACATGAGTTTCCATCCAAGAGAGGCGATGGCTGGGGGTCTTGAAGCCTGAGACTGGGTGCCCTTGTTGGGCCACTAAAGGGAAATACAGGTACTGTTGCCCTGGAGTGAGAGACTCCTGTTTAGGTGTCCAATGATCAAATTACATACTTTGGCCATAGCGTTGCACTGGGCACTCATGTTCAGCTGATTAGCCACCACAACCCCATATCTTTTTCAGAGTCTGTGTCTGGCAGTTTTGTGGTAGTTTCACTAGAGGCTCTTAACTTTGAACAAAAGCTCAAGTTACACAACATAGGAGATGATCTGGAAGTTAATACACAAATGCAAAGCATGGAACACAGAGACTAGCAGAAGATTTCTTTTGCAATCAAGTTTCCAAAGGCCAATCACATAGCAAACTGTGATCCACTGTCAGCCTGTAAATGTTTGAGACACATTAATACATATTGTTCTCTCTGCTCTCATTTAGGTTTTCTTTTTTGTTTAGACTTTTTTGATAGAATTTTATTGTTCAACACTCAATAAGAGAAACTGATTTTGTTCAATTGTTGTATTTCCTTTTTATTTTATATTATGTCACAAGTAATATAAATTAGCTAAACCTCATAAATAGAAAATTTAAAAAAAATGTAGATCCAAAACAGCTAGATGAGTCAGCCTGATTAACTAGTTAGGGATTCTATGCCCCAATCATTCCCCCACTGTTCCAAGGGAAAAGATTAACAGGGAAAGCAACTGAATAACCGGTCCAAAAAAAAGGTTACCTACCTTTCGTAACTATTGTTCTTCGAGATGTGTTGCTCATGTCCATTCCATTCTAGGTGTGCGTGCACCCACGTGTACAGTCATTGGAAATTTTTGCCTTAGCGGTATCTGTAGGGTCGGCAGTGGCGCCCTCTGGAGTGCCACACTCATGTGTCGGTATATTAGGCGTCACCGACCCTACGCTCTCTCAGTTCCTTCTTTCCTGCAACTCCGACAGAGGAGTAGGAGGGTGGGGAATGGAATGGATATTACCAACACATCTCGACAAACAACAGTTACAAAAGGTAGGTAACCATGTTTTCTTCTTCGAGTGCTTGCTCATGTTGATTCCATTCTAGGTGACTCACAAGCAGTACCCCAGGAGGTGGGGTTGGAGTTCATGGTTGTGCGGCCTGCAACACTGCTCTACCAAAGCCTGTATCATCTTGGGCCTGCTGGGTAAGCGTGTAATGGGAAGTAAACATGTGGATGGAGAACCAACTAGTGGCCCTGAAGATATCTTGGACAGGCACTTGGGTTAGGAAAGCTGCTGAAGAAGCTTGTGCCCTGGTTGAGGGGGCGGTCACAATCGCTGGAGGAGGCACTTTTGCCTGATCATAGCAGCAGCAGATACAGGCAATTATCCAGGACAAAATTCTCTGAGCAGACACTGGACGACCTTGCATCCTGTCTGCCACCACGACGAACAACTGCATTGACTTATGGAATGGCTTAGTCCTTTCAATGTAGAAGGCTAGCGCCCTCCTGACATCTAGAGAATGCAACCTGTGCTCCTCCTCTGACTTATGTGTTTTTGGAAAGAAGACAGGTAAATATATGTCCTGGCCTGTATGAAACTGTGAGACCACCTTGGGCAGGAATGCTGGGTGCAGCTGGAGCTGGACCTTGTCCTTGTATAACACCGTATAGGGCAGTTCTGAGGCAAGTGCCCTAATCTCAAAGATCCTGTGGTCAGATGTTATTGCAACCAAAAGCACAACCTCCCAGGAGAAGAGGAGGGAGCAGGAAGCCAGAGGCTTGAAGGGGGGGACCCAGGAGCCACGACAGAACAAGATTCAGGTCCCACGGAGGGATGGGGTCCCGGACGTGGGGTAGAGGCGCTCAAGGCCATTGAGGAACCTGACCTTAATGTCCTGAGCGAAAACCGACCTGCCCTGGATGGAAGGCTGAAATAGCGGCCAAGTGGACCTTAACAGATGAAAGAGACAGGCCTTGGAGTTTGAGATACAGAAGGTAGTCCAGGATTAACTGCAGTGAGGCCCACTCAGGCCGAATACCTTTATTCAAGGTCCAGCATGTGAACCGATTCCATTTGGCCAGGTAGAGGGCTTTCTGCTGCCCAACAGGACCTGTTGGACACCAGCCAAGCATCTTGCTCCTCCGCATTTAACCATGTAGCAGCCAAGATGTCAGGTACAGCGCTGCGAGGTTTGGGTGCAGATGACTGCTGTGGTTCTGGGACAGCAGGTCCAGCTGGAGCAGCAGCTGTAACGGGGCGGCCACCAAAAGGTACAGTAGCGTGCTGAACCAGTGCTGGTGAAGCCAAGCCGACGCTATGAGAATCACCTTTACCCTGTCCTGCTTGATCTTCATGAGGACTCTATGGATTAATGGCACTGGAGTGAAGGCATACATGAAGGCCCCCGACCTGTCGATCCCCTGAATTGAGCAGAAAATATGGCACTTCCTGTTCTGCCTGGACGCGAACAAATCTACTGGAAGATGATGCTGATCACCTCCGGATGGAGTGACCATTCATGGCGAGATGAGAAGGTCCTGCTGAGGCAATCTGCCAATGCATTTCTGGCCTGAGGGAGGTGCACAGCTAAGAGATGAATGGCATGCTGAACACAGAAGTTCCACAGCCTGAGAGCTTCTTGGCAAAGGACTGATGATTGGGTTCCACCTTGCTTGTCGATATAGAACATTGGGGCAGTGTTGTCCGTCAGGATCTGAATCAACCTGCCCTTTATATGAGGCAAGAAAGCTTGGCAAGCCAAGCGAACCACTCTGAGCTCTCTGACGTTTATGTATAGGAAGTGACTGTTACTCAACCAACAACCTTGCGTACTGAGATTTCCCAGGTGGGCTCCCCACCCCAGATCTGAGGCATTGTAGACTAGGGTAACCAACAGGGCCAGGGCCACAAAGGGGACTCCCTCCAACACCCGATACGGGATTCAAACACCATGTGAGTGATGACAGTATGTGGTCCAGTACCTTGACTACAAGGTCTATGTTGTGTCTGTTGGGCCACAGCCACGCCTGTAGGGGCCTGAGGTGAATCCATGCGTGCTGGACCATGTAAGTACAGGCTGCCATGTGACTCAACAACCTCAGGCATGTGTGAATGGTGGTGAGAGGGTGGGCACGCATGCATGAGATAAGGTCTGTCATGGCTCGGAATCGGACTTCGGGGAGGAAAGATCTGGACCAAGTGGACTGCTCCAATGATCTCTACGCGCTGCACTGGAACTAAAGTTGATTTTTTTCTCATTTATTAACAGACCTAGATCATGACAAGTGGAGTGAACCAGATCAAGGTGCTGCTACACCTGATCCCAGGATCAGCTTTTGATGAACCAGTCATTGAGGTACAGATAAATCTGAATACCCTAATGCCTCAGGTAAATGGCCACTGATGGCATGCACTTTGTAAACACTCTCAGGGCTGACGAGAGACCAAAGGGTAGTGCCAGGAATTGGAAATGGTGCTGGCCCAGCATAAAATGGAGGAACCGTCTGTGTCCTTGGAAGATGGAGATATGGAAATATGCTTCCTTTAAGTTGAGGGCGACATACCAGTCTCTCAGATCCAGGGAGGGAATAATGGAGGCTACAGAAACCATGTGGAACTTCAACTTTTTGAGATGCTTGTTGAGGCGTCGCAAATCTAGGATGGGTTGCAGGCCCTCTTTTGCTTTCAGGATTAGGAAATAATGGGAGTAGAACCCTTTTCTCCTCATTTCCCGAGGGATCTCCTCTACTGCCCCCATGTCGAGGAGGTTGTCTACCTCCTGGGCGAGGAGTTGCTCATGAGACGGGTCCTTGAAGAGGAATGGGGAAGGGGGGTGGAGAGGAGGGGAGGCTAAGAACTGTAGGATGTAGCCTGAGGATATTACGTCGAGCACTTAACGGTCCGAGGTTATTCGCGTCCAGGCTGACCAGAAGGGGCGCAAACGGTTGAGGGAAAAATAGGAGAGTGGATCTTGGAGTATGACTGGGGTGCAATCCTTGAGCACACCCTCAGAATGCCTGTGTTTGGCTCCCATGGTGTCTTGAAGGACTGGGCTGAGAAAGTGAACGGGAGGATGAGGGGCATCGTCATTTAAACCCCTTGTCTCTGTCCTTTCTCTTATAGGTGCCCTTCCGGGGAGGCCCCCAGGACCTAGGAGGAGGAGGAGAGAACTGCTTCCTAGCCTGCTGTGGAGTGCGATGGCTGGCACGGGAGTCTTTAAGGTCATTCAGCCTTGTATCCGTGAGCTCAGAAAAGAGCCCTGCTCCCTCATACGGGAGGTCCTGGAGAGTGGGCTGCATGTCCTGGGATAAACCCAAGGATTGCAGTCAAGAGCTGCGCCACATCACCACTGCAGAAGCAACAACCCTGGCCACCAAGTCTGTCTAATAAATCTTTCTGCTATAAAGGTCCAGTCTCTTGACATCTTTATTCTTAGGCATGCTGCTCACCTGTCCCTGCCTGTTCCTCTTGTTGACTGTGGACACAACCAGAGACCCAGCAGGTGGGTGCGTATAGAGGTATTCAAACCCCTCTGCAGGGACATAATACTTCTTTTCTGCCCTTTTCAAAGTGGGCAGAATGGAAGAGGTCTGCCACAACGCCTTAGTGATCTTGAGGACCCTTGGGTGGACTGGCAGCACGATGTGGGCCTGGGTGGTGAAAGATATGGCATTGAAAAGGTCATCAGATTGCTCTGCCAACTCCTTAATTTCCAGGTTTAAGTTGTCAGCCACTCTCTTAAGGAGAGCCTGGTGCTCTTTAAAGTTGTGGGGAGAAGACTATGAGTCTGGGAAGTCCCTGCCACTGCTTCATCCAGTGATGAAGACAACGAGGGCATTGCAGGTGGAGGGGTGGGTTCCCCTTCCCCTTCTCAGGATGGCTCCCTAGGCATTGGCGCCTTTTGTGCTGTCCCTGTGTCAGATTCTGCACTGTGCTTTGAACCCAGTGCCGGGAGTGGTTTGTCTGAAGCGGCCAGGGAGGAGTGATGGGAGTATGGAACCGGCATCATTGGTATGCCCCAAGGATTCCAACAAGACCATTGAGCAGGCCACTGGCCCTGCTGCCATGCTGCCACCACGGATGTCGTGCCGGGCTCTGGGCCAACTGAGATCCATGCTTCCTTGACAAGGGACTGAATTCCGGCTCTGACTTGGACCAGTCCCCTTCCAGTGATCAAGGTGGGGCTCTGGAGGCCTGTCTGCTGGCTGACCCTCGCAGGAGACCGATGCCTAGAGTGTGGGGATCGGTATCTGTCCATCAAGTGGTACCGGGACAGTGGAGACCAGTGCTGCAATGGTGAGCGGTCCCACACCGGTGGGGTTCGATGCCTGGGAGATCATCTAGGTGATAGGGATCTGCGCCAGGGCAATCTCTGGTGAGAGGCTGGCTGATACTGTGAGTATGGAGATCAGTGCCTCGATTCTGGTGTTCCATGCTTTGTAGAAGGAGAGCATGGTGCTGGAGACCGAGGTTGTGGGGCTGGGTCCTAAGTCATGGGGATGCTTTTTGGGCCCTGACGAGGGTGAACGGTGCCGGGCGGAGTGCTCCACACCAACACCAAGGTGCTGGAAGTGGAATCTGACCGGGAGGCCTCCGATGCTGGACGAAGTGCAGCCTCCATGAGGAGGGCTTTCAAGGGGATATCCCACTCCTTCTGGGTTTTGAGACAAAAGTTCTTGCAAATCCTGCACTTGTTCTTTATATGGGATTCTCCCACGCACTTCAAACAGCTGCTGTGGGGGTCACTAACAGGCATCAGTCTGTTGCATGGTGAACACAGTTTGAAGCCCGGGGAACGGCACACTCTACTCCGGGGCAAAGTCCCAGCCAGGACTCTAGCAACTAAACTAACATTTAACTTAATGGCTAACTACCTACCTAAGAACTATATACAAAGAAGACAGACAATGGGCTATTAAGAACCGCTAACACTCTTGCAATGCAAGGTAAGGCACTCTGACCAACTATCACGGGTGGTAAGAAGGAACTGAGAGGGAGTAGGGTTGGGAGTGCCTAATATACCAATGCATGAGCATAGCACTCCAGAGGGTGCCACTGCCAACCCTATGGATACTGCTAAGGCAAAAATCTCCGACGACTGCGCACATGGGCGTGCACAAACCTAGAATGGAATCGACATGAGCAAGCACTCAAAGAAGAACTATTACTCTGATACAACAAAACACTAAAGCATATACTCAACTTCAAGTACTTGAGTATTTTATTGAACTGGGATCTTTGTGATCACAGTTCCAAGTTCCTAGTTCCAAGTATAAGTTTTACGTGAAGAGTAGACCCTGAAGGTTAAAAAGAAATAATCATATACTTAAAGGAACTCCAAGAGTGAATTCTACCATACTCCTATATAGGTAAACATTACCTGCTCTACAGTGCATTGTGTTCTAACCTCTGTTCTTCTGTGCTCCTGAACTAGAAAACTGTTCCACTGTATGGGGTGAGTCATACTGATATAATAGACCTTAACTGCTTCTTCAGTCTCAGTACTTATAGATGCCTTATGGGCTGTAATTCTTGCTCTTGCATACTAGAAGAAATACAGGTTACAATTTATTTTTAAAAAAGTGGTACTTCCTCCATTCCTGAACTTGGAGGTTCTGACCCCGCTTTTAAAAGAAATAACAGAAATCATAAACTGCAATTTATTTTGACTTTGGTTAGAAGTGACAGCAAAAGAAGGAACCAGGAACGGAACCCCACATGTATGTGCACAAAGGGGCAAATTCATTTGCACAGAGGGCTACCACAAGACCTACATACCATTTAAATCCCACTTGAACTCTGTTTTGAGGACTTAAATTAGCCTTTATGCTCATCCCTCTGCACAGAGATGAATTTCACCCTAAATAAGCAACATGCCCTGCATATGACAGAAAGGCTTCCAGTGTTTTTACCTGTGATCCAATCAGGTTTGGAGAGGGTGCAGTAGATTGCTGCTGCAGATGGTGGTGCTGCTGTAGTTGTAGTGGTTGCTGTTGTGGATTTTGTAGTTTGTTTTCTGACTGTACCAATGGCTGTATTTGAAACTTATTATCTGGCTGCTCTTGCTTTACTATCAGATTCTTCCGCAGCTGTTCCACCACTCTCTTCTATCAGAACAGAAACACAAACAGAAATAAATGGTTATAGAATTTAGTTGCATATATATATAAGAGGACAATGCTTTAGGACCTTTTCTACTGGATTATGAAGGCAAAACACAAAGGAGTCATACTGTCACTCTGATAAGAGAAACAGGTGATATGTTTAGAAATAAAAGAAATCCTGACCCCAGGACTGCCTAAAATAAACCCTTTTCTCCTGCAGTGCTCAAGAAGAAAGAGTAAAGTGTTTACTGAAAAAGTCTTGTTCACAAGTTCCAGCAGGATTTCTTTTTTTAGGATTTGGGAAGCAGTGAGGTCTAGTGGATAGAGCACTGGATTGGGACTCATGAGACGGGGGTTTTATTCCCAACTCTGCCATTGGCCTAATGGGTGACTTGCCTCCATGCTTTGGAACAGGGACTTTAAGTTTAGCAGGAGTGTTGCCCTAGTGACAGAGATGCGCTTTTTGCTGTCCCTATGAAAATTCACCAAAATTTGGCCAATTCATAAGCTTCTGAAAAATCTCAGTTGGCACATGCTCAATAGAGATTTGTTAAGAGTCTCAGAGCTAAATTCTCTGAAGATTCCATCTGCATTGAGCATGTTCCATCCCCACACAGCACCTACATGTTAGCGAGACTGCACATGCACTATCCCTACAAAGTGAACAGGCTCCAGCTTGCAGCTGCAGGGATTGAGCAGGATTTTCCCTGCAATTACTCCTCCCGCCATCTGGGGAGTCTCTATGGTGCCTGGCACAGGAAGTGAGAAAAGGGATACTGTTCCTCCTGTGCTCTCAATGCTCCCCACTGCTGGCACCCAGGACACAGCCCAACTTGAATGCAAAGGGATGAGAATCAAGCACGAGGGGTAGTGATGCAGGGCAGGGGAATAAGGGCAGAGCACATGGAGGTGGTAAAAGGAGCCTAGAGAGGAGGGAGGTTAGGAGCAGGAGCCAGGAGGGGCAAACAGGAGCAGAAGGGAAACAGGTACAAAAGGGTTGGGACCTGATAGAAGAGTGGGAGCCAGGGATGGGAGGGGAGAGGAACAGAGGGGAGTCATGGTCAAGAGGTAAGGGCAGGAGCAGAGGGATGGGAAGGAGCTGGGGAAGGGGACATGGGGGACAGGAGCAGAAGGACACAGACAGGCTGGGGACACTAAAATAATTAGAAAACATTTCCCTACAGAATCTGGAATTGAATCCACAACTGCTGAGTTTTGACACTCCTTTGCTCTCTAGCAAACAGCTATGACATCCATTTGCAAAGTGTTTCTCCATCATCTCTTATGGCAGGTCTACACACAAGATAATGGCCTTCTACTGCTACCTGTTATTCCATTAGTTCAAGTAGTAGAGGACTGTGCTGGAGATCTAACAATATCAACCCTGCTGATGACCTATGTCAGGGATCAGCTTGGTTCCAACAAATGAAATACTTGTTTTTGGGTTGGGTTTTTTTTCTTTTTTTTTTCTTTTTTTAACATTAAGAAATTACATAAAAAAACCTATGGTAAAAGAACATTCAGGTTGCAAAGTCAAGCTATCAAGTTAGGAAATGCCTGAATTAAGGTTGCCTGTGCAACTGTAATTTGGCTCTGTCATAGGTGGGGCTGCTCCACAGTGTACCTACAGGGCCAACCATGGTGCTGCAGGCATTTTCCCTGTCAAGTTGTGGCCACCTGCTCAGACCAAGCTGGCTTGTGCCATAAACTTGGCATCAGTCTCTAAACCCCAGAGTTTCAGAATCTGGCTGTCTGCACCTTTAAACAAACAAACAAACAAACAAAACTCAAAAGCAAGCTCTTAGCTGCAGTGCTTGAGGGCAAGTCCCTGAACTGGCCCTGGGGTTTTCGCACAGCACTGAGAGCTCCTCCTCTGTCCCAGTCTCATCCTGCACTAAGAACTGGATGAGACGTGGATCCCTCATTTCCTCAGAAGAGGCAGACAAGCCTTCTTAACTAGTCTGCTGGCTCCTGATTGGTCACTGTTTCCAGACCCATCTTGGCCTCTGGATGACTAAATCTTGTTGGTAGCCTGGTCTGAGCAGGTTTACTTTTAGCTGGGAGTATCAGGGAATGTCCAGCATGGGGCAGAGAAGGCCTGATAGACCCCATCACACACCTCCCCCCTGCAGAATGGACTTTAGGGCCCAATCTCCCCCTTCTGCAATAACCCCACTATCTTGGGAAAAGGAAACCGCAACCTAGTACTGTGAACCCCTTTGGTTTTGCACATGCAAGGCACATTGTTGCAGCACCAAATACCACCGAGTAGCACCAGGATGCATGATCCATTATTAGGTAAAAGGGAATCCCTAAAAGATAATAATTTTAAGGCCCTACAGCCAATCTGATGATCAAGCACTCCTGCTTGATGGTGGAGAATCTAATCTCTCCTCACTGCAGTTTCCAATTTAGGTATAATACTGGATGTTCCACACCTTGAAAACTGTATGATAACACTGTTCCCAAAGCAATTGGGGAAGTTTGAATTTGCAGTAAAAACGAGCATGAGAAGTCCAGACACCGAAGGAAGTTGACATAGGATAATGAGATTATTTACCTGTAACTGAAAGTTCTTTGAGATGTTTGGTCCCTATCTGTATTGCAAGCTCGTAGCAGGTCCGGATACATGCCGTGACCCAGGAGGAAATCCGCTGGGAGGAGACCGGCTCGCCTTTCATGCGATCGGCAACCGCTACGAACAGCTGGGGCGAACGCCGGAAGGGCTTCGTCCGCTCGATGTAAAAAGCGAGGGCCCTGCGTACGTCGAGGGTGTGAAGCTGTTGCTCCCGAGGTGAGGCGTGCGGCTTCGGGAAGAAGACCGGGAGGAAGATCTCCTGATTAAGGTGAAAGGCCGACACCACCTTAGGGAGGAAGGCCGGGTGTGGTCGAAGCTGCACCTTGTCTCCGTGGAAGACGGTGTATGGTGGACCCACCGTCAGAGCCCGGAGCTCCAAGACTCGTCTCGCAGATGTAATAGCGACTAGGAAGGCTGTCTTCCAGGAGAGGTAGAGCAGGGAGCACGTGGCCAAGGGCTCGAAGGGGGGACCCATCAGCTTGGCCAGCACGAGGTTCAAATCCCAGGTCGGGGCAGGACGCCGCACCGGCGGGTACAAGCGGTCCAGGCCTTTAAGGAAGCGGGAAACCATCTGGTTGGAGAAGATGGACCGACCTTCCACAGATGGACGAAAGGCGGACACTGCTGCCAGGTGAACTCTCAAGGAGGAGACCGCAAGACCTTGCTCCTTAAGGTACCAGAGGTAGTCCAGGATGGTAGGGACAGGGACTACGAAGGGATTGAGGCCTCGTTGGTCACACCAGAGTGCGAACCGCTTCCATTTTGCCAGATAGGTGGAGCGAGTGGAAGGCTTTCTGCTCTCTAGCAGGACGTGCTGAACTGCCGCCGAACAGTCCCTCTCTGTGCGGGTCAACCACGCAGGCACCAAGCTGTAAGATGGAGGGACTGCAGGTTCGGATGGCGGAGTCTGCCGAAGTCCTGGGTGATGAGGTCCGGCCATAAGGGAAGGGGGATAGGATCCCGAACGGAGAGCTCGAGCAGCAGGGTGTACCAATGTTGCCGTGGCCAGGCCGGAGCCACGAGTATGACGCTGGCTCTGTCCCTCCGAAGCTTCTGTAGCACTCGGTGCACGAGCGGGAACGGAGGGAAGGTGTAGAGGAGGTGATCCTTCCAGGAATACAGGAAGGCGTCCGACAGGGAGCCCGGCGAGTGACCCCGGAACGAGCAAAACAGGTGGCACTTCCTGTTCTCCTTGGAGGCAAATAGGTCTATTTGGGGAAAGCCCCACCTCCGGAAGATTGTGTATACGACGTCGGGATGGAGAGACCACTCGTGGGAGAGGAACGACCTGCTGAGATGGTCGGCCAGCGTGTTCTGCACTCCCAGAAGAAAGGACGCTTCCAGGTGAATCGAGTGGGTTACGCAGAAGTCCCACAGGAGCATCGCTTCTTTGCAGAGGAGGGAGGAGCGGGCTCCGCCCTGCTTGTTCACGTAGAACATTGCCGTCGTGTTGTCCGTGAACACTGTCACACAGCGGCCTTGTAGGCGGGCGCGGAAGGTGTGACACGCCAAACGGATCGCTCGGAGCTCGCGGACATTGATGTGGAGAGCGAGCTCTTGGGGCGACCAAAGGCCTTGGGTGTGAAGGTCGCCGAGGTGAGCTCCCCAACCGAGCGCTGAGGCATCCGTGGTCAGAGTGGCGGATGGGCGAGGAGGGTGGAACGGGACTCCCGCACACATGACCTCCGGGTCGAGCCACCAGCGGAGGGAGTCGAGGGTCGGCTTGGTGACCGTGACCACCATGTCGATAGGATCTCGATGCGGCCGGTACACCGACGCGAGCCAAGACTGGAACGGGCGGAGGTGGAGCCGCGCGTACGCGGTGACATACGTGCATGATGCCATGTGGCCGAGGAGGCGGAGGCAAGAGCGCACCGTCGTGGTCGGAAAGGTGACGAGGTCCCGGATGATGGAGGCCATCGTCTGATGCCGAGATTGCGGTAGGCAGGCTCGGGCCAACGAGGAGTCGAGGACCGCTCCAATGAACTCCACCCGCTGTGATGGAATCAAGGTGGACTTCTCGGCGTTGATGAGAAGACCGAGTCGCTGAAAGAGGGACAGGATTTCTGTCATCTGGCCCATTACCAGCTGTCGAGACTGTCCGCGAACCAGCCAGTCGTCGAGATACGGGTAGACGTGTATATGACGACGGCGGAGGGCTGCGGCAACCACTGCCATGCATTTGGTAAACACCCTTGGTGCGGTAGCGAGTCCGAATGGTAACACGGCGAACTGGTAGTGGGCGTTGTTGACCCCAAAACGGAGGTAACGACGATGAGGAGGATAGATCGCGACATGGAAGTAGGCGTCCTTCATGTCGAGGGCGGCAAACCAGTCTCCCGGATCCAGAGAGGGAATGATGGTCCCCAGGGTGACCATGCGAAACTTGGGCTTGAGCAGGTATTTGTTCAGCTCGCGAAGGTCCAGGATAGGACGTAGCCCTCCTTTCGCTTTGGGGATGAGAAAATAACGGGAATAGAATCCCCTGCCCCGCCTGTCTTGAGGCACTGCCTCTATGGCACCCACGCTCAACAGAGTCTGGACCTCTTGTAAGAGGAATTGCTCGTGAGAGGGGTCCCTGAAGAGGGACAGGGACGGTGGGTGGGAAGGAGGGGGCGAAACAAACTGAAGGCGGTATCCCGACTGGACTGTTTGAAGCACCCAGTTGTCCGTTGTTATTTGGGACCACGCCGAAAAGAAATGGGAGAGGCGGTTGTAAAATAAAAGGGCAGGATCCGGTAGGGAGAGTGATGGGCCGTCCTTGGGCGTCCCATCAAAAGGCCTGCTTGGACCCCTGAGGGGCCTTGGAAGGGGCCTGGGCCTGGTTGCGCCTGTTGCCGGATGGTCGACGTCGATTCGGGCCTGGTCGCCTGCTGTTGTACGGGCGGTACCATTGTTGAGGGAAAGACCGGGAGGGCTGTTGCCGGAAGGACCTGCGCTGCGGGGCCGGTGTGTGCATCCCGAGGGTGCGGATGGCGATGCGACCGTCCTTCAGGGTCTGGATCCGGGTATCAGTTTTCTCGGAGAAAAGACCCTGGGTGTCAAAGGGCAGGTCCTGCAACGTATACTGCACCTCCGGTGGCAGGGTGGAGGACTGCAGCCAGGAGATGCGCCGCATCGTCACCCCTGAGGCCAAGGTGCGAGCTCCCGAGTCCGCAGAGTCAAGGGCGGCCTGGATGGAGGACCTGGATGACTTCATCCCCTCCTCCAACAACGCGGAGAACTCCTGGCGGGATGCTGTTGGTAGGAGCTCCGTAAATTTCGCCAGGGACGCCATGATGTCATACACGTACCTGGCGAGGAGGACCATCTGGTTGGCGATGCGAAGTTGCAGGCCGCCCGCCGAGTAGACCTTGCGGCCTAACAGGTCCATTCGCCGCGCGTCCTTCGACTTTGGCGCAGGGGCAGGTTGACCATGCCTCTCCCTGTCGTTGACCGACTGAACGACCAACGAGTCCGGGGTCGGGTGAGTATATAGATACTCGTAGCCCATGGGGGGGACAGAGTACTTGCGCTCAACCCCACGGGCCGTAGGAGGGATGGACGCCGGCGTCTGCCAGAGTGTGGTGGCATTCTTTTGTATCGTCCGCACGAACGGTAATGCCACGCGCACTGGAGCCTCTGCTCCAACGACATTGGTTATGGGGTCCTCGTCCTCCTGGACCTCTGCCACTGGGAGAGCCATAGCTGTCGCCACGCGGCGAAGCATGTCTTGGTGCACCTTTAGATCTATCGGCGGGGGCTCCTTGGCCGACGCTCCGGCCACCGCCTCATCAGGTGAGGACGAGGAGGATAAGCCCTGGACGACCGCCTCCGACGACGGACCTGCTGACTGCTCGTCGGCTGGGTCGGGCTGCGTATGCCTCTGGGGTTCAGGCGGTATGGAAACCGCGCCTGGTGACGAAGGGGCCGGTCGGCTGACGGTCGCCTCTGGTACCCTGCGCTCGGAGGCAGGGGCTCTAGGGGGGAATGGCACCCCCTGAGTCTCGTACTGGGCCCAGGGAACCCCCTGAGGTTGGCCTTGTGGGGTAGGTGGCAGGTGCCCGTTACTGTCTGCCCCGGAAGCAACCGACGCGGGGCGGGATGGCCATGGAGGCGCTGAGGCACTGACGAATTGCGCCGCCGACTGAGGCAGTCTGTCCCCGGACGGTGCCGAGGATCGGTGCCAGTCTGCACGGTACCGGGATGGTGACTGAGACCACCGTCCGCTGCGGTGCCGGGAGCTCGACCGGTGCCGGGAGCTCGACCGGGATCCGGACCTGCGGCGCCGGGAGCAGCTGCGCGAATCGCGGTGCCGGGAACGGTGCCGGGAAGCAGACCTCCGTCGGTGCCGACGCGATGGCGATCGGGACCTGGTGCGACGCCAGGAGTGCGACCGGTACCGCGATGACGAACGGTACCGGGACGGCGACCGGTACCGGGATGGCGAGCGGTGCCGCGATCGCGAGCGACGGGACGGTGACCTGCGGCGGGACCGGGAGCGTGACCGGGACCGGGAGCGTCGTCCGTGCCGTCTGTCCGGAGAGGGGGGCCGAACCATCATTGCCGGCTTTCCCGCCGAAACGACAGCCCGCACCGGCGGTGCCGGGGGCCGGAGGCTCGGTGCCTCTGTGAGCTCTATGAGCTCGCGCGCCGTGGAGAAGGTCTCCGGCGTCGATGGCAGCCGGAGCTCAACCGCGGCCGGTGCCGGAGAGCATGGCGGTGCCAGACTTGACGGCCCTTGCGGCGCCGGAGTCAACGGCCCGGTGCACGTCCTGTGCACAGCCACAGCGGGGACCGCAGGTGGCGCAACTGTCTTGGCTGCTGGGCCCTCAGCGTGGGGCTTGGCACCCGCTTTCGCCGGCTTCCGCTTCCTTGACGGCGAGAGGGAGCGGTGCCGGGCCTTCGGTGACGGTGGCTGAGGATGCGTAGTCTCGGTGCCGGAATGGCCTGGGGCCGGCGGAGCGCTCCGGACCAATGAACCCTTCGGCGCCGGCGCGGACGGTGCCGGGGGCTGGAGCGAAGCCTCCATGAGGAGCTGCTTTAAACGTATGTCCCGCTCCTTACGCGTCCGGGGTTTGAACGAGGAACAGATAGAGCACTTATCTGTCCTGTGACTCTCGCCGAGGCACCGGAGGCAGGAGTCGTGCGGATCCCCTACTGGCATAGGCCGCTGGCAAGATGCACAGGGCTTAAAGCCCGGTGCCTTGGGCATGAGCCCGCACCGGGGGAGGAAAGGGAGGGGAAAACCCCCCTTAACCTTATCCTAAAACTAACTATCTAACTAACAGAAACTATCTACACTAATCACTAAACGAACTATATACACGAGAAAGTAGCAAGAGCTAGGGTTGTGGAGGACAGAGAGCACTCCACAGTTCCAACTGGCCGTCACGGGCGGTAAGAAGGAACTGAGGAGCTGACGGGCCGGCTGGGGTATATAACAGGTGCCATAGCGGTGCCACTCCAGGGGGCGCCAGCCGGCCCGCCGGAGTTGCTAGGGTAAAAATGTTCCGGAGAGCCGTGCCCGCGCGGCGCGCACACCTGACTGGAATGCATAGGAGCAATCACTCGAAGAAGAACCTTAAGTTAGAGGTAAGTAATCTCGTTTTCTTCTTCAACCGATGGTCCCTATGGTATTCCACTTAGGGTGAGTAACAAATAACCAAGCATCCATTGGAGAATCATGCACTAGAGTGTAGTGTGTGGAAAAGGTGTGTACTGAACTCCATGTGGCTGCCTTGCATATATCTGCGAGGGGCACATTGTGGCGTGCGGCTGTAGTTGATGCTTATGATCTCATGGAATGGGCCCGAATCCATCCAGGCGGGGAACATCCTGATAGCAGCATGTAATACACCCTGGAAATCCACATGGAGAGTCTCTGGGTGGAAATAATTTGCCCTTTCATTCTCTCCACTATGGCAATGGAAAGCCCAGGGGATTTCCTATACAGCTTTGTTCGCTCAAGATAAAAAGCCAATGCCCTTCAAACTTCTAATGAGTGAAGCCTTCTTTCCTCATTCGAGGCTTGAGGAAGAAGGTAGGTAATTGAGGTGGAATTGGGAAACCACCCTGGATAGGAACTTGGGATGAAGGCATAAAGAGATCTTGTCTTTATGGAAAGTGGTAAAGGGGGGGCGGGGGGATAGCCATCATGGCTCCCAGTTTGCTAGTCATCCTAGCCGATGTAATGGTGACAAAGAAAGTGACTTTCATGGAAAGGAGAAATAGTGAGCATCAAGCCATAGGTTTGAAGGGGTCGGACATCAACGAGGTGAAGACTAGGTTAAGGTCCCACTGGGTGGCAATAGGCTGAATGGGGGGGTGGAGTATTTTCGCAGAAGGTACTTCCAGAACCATACAGTTAATGGGTGGGTAAAGATTGAATGGCTGTCCTCTGGTGGGTGAAAAGCACTAATGGCAGCTGCATACATCTTCATGGAACTGAGGACCAGTCCTGAGTCCTTCAGATAAAGGAAATATTCCCAGAGTAGTGGGATGCTCACTGCTTCAGAGACAAGGCCCTGCTGGACGGCCTTCCCAGGCAGCGAAACGCATCTATTTGGCTCGATACAAGCATCTTGTGGACTCCTTCCTGCTGCTTGAGAGGACATATCACACTGCCAGAGAGCATTCCTGCACTAGTGGACATGTCCATCCAAAACCCAACCCATCAGGTAAAGAGTGTGCGGGTTGGGGTATCTGAGTCTGCCGTTGTGTTGGGTCAGCACCTCTGGCAATGTCCAAAGCGTCAGTGGGGAGTGCTTCAACATGCAGAGAAGTGGGAGCCAAAATTGGCGAGTCCTGAAGTAGGCGATCAGGATAATTGTTGCTTTCTCCTGTCTGACTTTGTGGATCGCTTGTGATAGGAGGGGTTGGGAGGGGAAGGCATAATTCGTCCTGTCCGACCAATCGAGGACTAGGGTGTCCCCCTTTGATTGAGTTCCAACTCCTCCCCTTGAACAGTACTGTGTGCATTTGGTATTGTCGTGGGATGCAAAAAGATCCCGCACTGGGGTTCCCCATCGGCCAAAGAAGTCCATCATTATGGAGTTGTGCAACTCCCATTCGTGGTCGGTTGCAAAGTTTCTGCTGAGAGCACTGGCAATCATGTTCTGGATGCCCAGTAGATAGGCTGCTGTCAAAAGTGGTGCACTATTCCCAAAGGTGCCTAGCTTCCACACACTCAAGATATTGTCCCCCCTTGCTTGTTTATATAGAAGACCATGGTGGTATTGTCTGACATGACAAGAACATGTTGGTCTTGGATGGTTGGAAGGAATGCCTGTCAAGCTTTGCGTACTGCCTGGAATTCCAACATGTTTATGTGCATCCTGGCCTCTCCTGTTGTCCACATGCCTTGTGTCACATGGTCACTCATGTGGGCGCCCCAGTTCATGAGGGATGTGTTTGTTATGGTCATCATGGTGGGCGAGGATGGGAGGAAGGTCATCCCCGAGTGGACTTGTACCGGGATCATCCACCACTGGAGTGAGGAGAGAACTTCTGGTGGCATGAGGAGCAGTGTGTGCATGGGTTGATGCGTGGGGGAGTAGACCCTTTGTAGCCACAATTGAATGCAGTGCAGGTGTAGGTGAGCGACGGGAATGACATGTGCAGGCTGTCAAGTGTCCAAGAGAAAGAGGCAGATTTTGGCCAAAACCAAAGGGTTGGAAGACACTAAAATGATTAATTCCCTCACTGTCTGGAATCATTCCCTTGGTAGATAAACTGGGGTGGAAGTCACGTCTATGAGAGCTCCTATGAACTCCAGGGATTGCATAGGGCTTAAAGTTGATCTTTTTATGTTGACCCCCAGGGAGGACAGCGGTAGAAGCAGTTGGGATGTTGATTCCTGGACCTCTTGTTTGGTCCATGCTCCTATCAGCCAGTCATCCAGATATGGAAAAACAAGAGTTCCTTGATGTCTGAGATTGGCTGCCACCACTGAGAAAACTTTTGTGAATACTCAGAGGGAAATGGTAAGTCTGAACGGTAGAACCCTGTATTGAAGATGCCGAGGCCCCATCTTGAACCTCAGGAACCTTTCATGTGTTGGGTGCATATCGATATGGAAGTAGGCGTCTTGCATAATCAAGAGACATAAACCATATTCCTTTTTCTAAAGAGAGAATGATTGTTATGAGCATGACATGCAAAATCTTGGACTGGAAATCAAATGGTTGAGGCATCAGAGATCCAATATTGGTGTCCATCCTTGAGTCTTTTTGGGGTCTAGGAAGTATCTCAAGTAGAACCCTGTTCCCTGAAAGGAGTCTGGTATTAGCTCCAAAGCTCCCCTCTGCAATAGGGAATTAACCTTGAGTTGGAGGAGGTCGTCGCGTGAGTGTTCTATGTGTGTGGACTGAGGAGGAGGGCGAGATGGGGGTGTTGCCATAAACTCTGTGACGTAGCTGCTGTGGATGATATCTAGGACCCACTTGTCCATTGTGCAGTAGGTGGTAGAGAAGTGCTGGTGTGTAGATAGAGGCTCTAGAGTCCTTCTGGGAATGTAGGGACTTGTCTGTCTTCTGACTGAAGAGAGGCAATTTGTCAAATGGGAGGTCTTTTATAGTGTTTTGCACCTCCTTGGGGAAGCCAGAGGAGTGTAACCAGGAGTCCCTTTTCATGACAATCCCCATTATCAGGACACGGGAAGCCATGTCTGCAGAGTCCACTGCAATCTGTAGCATGGACCTGGAGAGTAACTTGCCTTCCTGCAAAACTGCCTAGAATTGGTTGCGATCTCACGAGGGCAACTTGTCTGCAAACTCAGCCAATTGCCCATAGTTAATAAAATCATATTTGGCCCTCAGGGCTAAGTAATTTGAAATACAAAATTGGAGTCCCACCGAGGAGAAGACCTTTCTGCCCATGAGGTCTAGCCTCTTACCCTCTCTATCAGATGGGGTTGTTGCTTGGAACACTCAGAAGTCGCCTGATGACCAATAAGTTTGGTGGAGAATAAGAGAACAGAAATTCTGACCCTTTGGTGGGGACATAGTATCTCTTCTTTCGGGGTGGGTGCAGATGTGACGGGGTTGTTCCATACAGCATGTGCCAACTGGATGATGGCATCATTGATTGGTAGGACCACCTTCGCTGGTACATACGTGTGCAAGATGTCAAGCAGCTAATGTTGACTGTCTTGTGCCTCCTCTAAAGGAATTTCTAGGGCATTGCCTAGTCTCTGCAGCAATTCCTGAAACTGGCAATAGTTGTCCAATGGGGAGGAGTGGATTGAAGAGGCATCTGTGTCTGGAGAATATGAGGGATGCCTCTCTGGATCCGTCAGAGTTGTGCTAATTGGTGCATTATCCAGCGCTATGTTGGAGAGAACTGCCTGACGAGGGTTGTGGTGGTGAAGTGGGAGAGTCCTCCCAAACTAAGTAGGATCATTTGGAGGGTAAATATTAGGGCCATGAGCTCAAGTATTGCCAGCCTGGTTGACCCTGCTGTTGCATACCCTGTGACCACGGTGCTGGATACCAACTCTGCGGGTAAGGCAAGGTGGGGAGTGGCCATGGTGCTGTCAGAGACTTTGGGTAGTCATGCTTCTGGAACGGGAGTGGTGAACCTTGTTGGACATCTATAGTCTCCAAATCAGAGGAGTCAAAAACCTCACCAAATGATGGTGCCACTGGAACCGCCAGAACGGGAGGCGGCAGGAACATAGCTGGTGAAGGGTCTCTTCAACTTGGTGATCAGATTGGGGGTTGTGGAGACAGTAGTCCCTCCAATGTGAATAACTCGTGGGGACCCAAGGCGCTTCCGAGTCTCCATGGGATTAATGGTATTCATTCTGCTGGAGGAGTCAATATTGTGAACTGCATCTGTCTGGAGACCGATGGTTCCCAGGATGCCAGCGGAGTCACTGGGTCTGTAATATGTACTGGTGGATCCGTGACTGATGCAGCTATTTCTTGGTCTCATGAAACTTGGAACGCGTGGTTCATTCGTGGCCATAACCCATGGATAGTGCAGAGTCCTACTTAGACTTGGAGGAAGACTTACTGCCATGGTTATGCGCATCTTTCCTTAGTTCATGGCTAAGCCCCAGGGTGGGGTCCTTAGCACTGGTACCAGCAGACCCTGATGGAGGTTCTGCGGCGGGAGGGGTGCTCTTCGCCTATTCAGGCTGATGTACTGGGGAGGAGGGGGGTTCCCCATCCAAGATCTGATGCTGGTCCCATGGCAGCCTCCAAAAAGTATTTCCTGAAGAGGAGACTCGGGTTCTCCCAAGTATGGGCAGGAGAGGCACATACTGCACCTGGACGTGATATGGGCTTCCTCCAAGCAGTGCAAACAGCACTGGTGCTTGTTACCGATGGAAAACTAGTGAGGGCAGGAAGGACCGGTTTTAATCAGGTAAAAAAAGGAACAATCAAACAAAAACCAAAAAATAAATGCAGAACAGGTAAGAAATTTAAACTATGAACAGCACTAAGGATAGTTTTGAAAGTTTTGGAAAGTGCATCACGAGGATGATAGGAGTAGAAGTTCCAGCTTGGACCATGCAGCCTTGAGAAGGAACTGGAGCTGCTGGCAGCCTGTCGCACCCTTTATCACCTCTGGCGAGACCACAAGGCAGCACAGGGCGCATGCCCAGACCACAGTACTACCTTTAAAAGCTTTGGCTCCAGGTGCATGGTGCATGTTCTTAACCCTCAGCAAAATTCAGAAAGGGACCATCACTTGAAGAAGAAAGTCTTGATTTTTGGTAAAGGGATTGCTACATTCAGTTATTCACTGGATTGCTCTAGTTGCAGTGACTTTCAAGCATTGCAAAATGGGACATGAACCTTCAGTAACAGCTGGTCAGTCCCAGGAAAGACTACCTGTTTCTTGGGTGTGAGAATGCAGGCCGTCTGTCTTATCTTGTAGCGGTTGAATTCATCCATCTCCTATGAGATGGCCTACGCCTGAGACCACCACTGCTCAAGGAAAACCCAGGCAACCAAAAAAGGCCTGATAAATCCCATCACAGGCCCGATCTTTGTGTGCTTTATGACTGTCTTAATTAAATGATTTCATACTATATTTTCCACAGACCCCTACCTCATCCAGAGTACAGAATGGACAATGTTCAGGGAGTCCATTGTTATTCAATATTCTTTTTATCTTCCTCATTCAAAGTATGGCTTCAGGTCTTATCTATTATATATCATCCAACTTATGGGCAGCGGGTCGCATAGGCAGGGGGAGGCGTTGCCACCCCAAACAGCCAGGCGTGACCCAGCCCCGTGCTGTGACGCTCCCTGTGTGCGGCTGCAGCTCCAGTAGTCTTCTGGGCTCCGAATCCAGTCCCCAGTGCTCTGGGTCTGGGGCCGTGCACTGCCCACCTTCCTGTGCTCCAGAGCTAGGGAGGCTGGGGCCGCCTACCACCCCACACTCCGGAGCTAGGGAGGCTGGGCCATGTGCCACCTGCCCTACCACGCTCCGGGACTGGGGCTGCATGCTGCCTGCCCTCCTGAGCTGGGGAGGATGGGGCCGCGCACCGCTTGCCTTCCCGCTCCCTCCCACTCCCCTGGGTTGGGAGGCTGGATCTGTGTGCTGCTTGGGCAGTAGGGCCTTGGGCAGAAGGGGCAGGGCTGGGGTTTAGCCTCCCCCAGCCGGTGGTTCACATGCCACCCATGATCCAACCCCTGTACTGAATGCAAAACTATTAATTTCCTCATGGGCATTTCCAAGGTGCATTCACTATACTATCCAAGTACTTCACAAACATCAATGAATTTATTTTCAAAACACCCTTATACAGAAGAGGTGGCATTACTACCCCCATTTTACAAATTGGGAACAGAGGCATAGAGAAATTAAGGTAAAAAATGTCTACTAATTTGGGTGGGACACCTAGGGCCTGATTTTTCAGACTACTTAGCATTTTTAATCATTGTATGCATTCAAAATACAGCTCCAATCAAGGAATACTCAGAAGTTCTGCAAGTATCGCCACTGTTGTTTGAAATTGGGCATGCAGAAAATTGATTATACATCTTTCAACATCCAAAACAGATAAGGATGGGATTGTACAGACAACAGCTTCATGCACTACACAGCCCTGTTTCGTTCCCAAAATATAGAGTATCCTGTGCACTGAACGAGACAGTGGAAAAAATAGTATGTGATCATGTAATTAAATACTGGATACCTCAAAAAACTCACAGTTAAACAGTAAGCGAATCTCAGTTTTAACTACAGTAGAACACCTGCTCTACTTAAGGTGTCCAAATGAAAGTTGCATGGGCACCCTTAATTCTGACATTTCCTAACGTCTGATTCCTGGACTTTGCAACCTTAACATTTTTTTAGGTAGCTTTTAAAAATGTCATTATTATTACTACCACCACCACCAGAACCTAAAAGAGGGACTAGTAGGGCAAACAGTTTGGATCGGGGTGGGTGGGGGGAGAAATCATGGCAAAGTCATTTATGGGGGGGGGGTTAAGGGTTTCCTACTACTTTACGGATTTTATGAAAGGCAAGGATGACTTAATATAAAAGTTCCCTCTCCTGATAGCTTTTGTCATCCTCAGAGGATCACTTTACAGGTTGAAGGGCTGATTAGCTGCCTCATATGGGCAACCTGGGATCTAGGATAAGCTCAGCTTCACACTTGCACCTTAAGGCAGGCTGGGATTGGGAACAACATGAATGGGATACTTTCAGTTTTTTGGGGGCACAGGAAAAGGCTATCTTGCTTTCCACATCCCTCCTCCTGTGGTCAATTTAGGGTAGATTCAAAGTCTCAGGAGGAACAAGTAAATCCCTCTTGACTATGAGGTCAAATGCTCCAATCCAACTCTACAGTCAGTCCACCTCAGGAGCAATTAAGTAAATGGGAAAAATGGTGGCTTAGTAGAAAGGATACAGCTAAAATTGGAGTGGAGTAGATAAATTTTAATGGTATCGAATTCCACTGGAATATGCAATGCCATCAAAATCAAAACACTATGTGAAATTGAATTGATTTTGTTTTTTTAAAACCAAGAAAGAAAAGTTCTAGCAATGTCAAAAATATCCTGATTTGATATTTCTGGAATGAAACATTTTGATTTTTTTGTTTTGAAACTAATTTTTACTTTTTGTTATGGTATACTATAATACAAAATTCTAAAAAGTCAAAACTGAAATCAAATATTTTGAATTACCTGAAACAATTTGTGAGTGTGTGTGGGGGGGATTTTCCTTTGTGGAGAACTTTCAAGTTTTTGGTTTTTGCACCGATTTGGAACTAAGCTAAATTTTGCAAACTGAAATTCCTTAGCAAAACAGAACTTCTGTCCTCTACACAACCCTAGCTGTAACAATCCATGCTCTTGGTTCCAAATTCCCTGCCTAAGGAAAATTAAGACTATGCTCTCACCTACCCAATCTCCCAGAGGGCTTGGCTACACTTGAGATTTACAGCGCTGGTGGTGGCTTTACAGCGCTGTAACTTACTCCCCGTCCACACTGGCAAGGCACATACAGCGCTGTATCTCCCTGGCTACAGCGCTGCATGTACTCCACCTCGACAAGAGGAATAAAGAGAACAGCGCTGCTGTTGCAGCGCTGGAGTGCCAGTGTAAACAGTGATTAATCTTACTACACTGTAATGGACCTCTGGAACCTTCCCATAATGCTTTTAAGTAAAGATAACACTCTTTGTTTTGTTGTGATGCCTCTGTTTGTTTTGTTGTGAACTCGGGGCTCCCGGAGCTGCTTATCTAAAAAACAAACACAGCTACTGTTTGCAGTGAATGAGCAGAGGCAGGCAGGAGGATCCCTTTGGAATGTCCACAGCTAGTGTTTGCTTGAGGAGAGAAGCAGCACGGCGGGGGGGGGGTGTCCGTTTCGGAGCAGCTGCTGCAGAGAGAGGGGTGGGGGAAGGGGTTGGAACTTGCAAGGCAGGGAGCTGACACAGTGTCAGCTCCAAAAATCCACTCTCTCTGTCTCCCCTACACTCCCTGTCACACTCCAACCAACCCCCCTCTTTTGAAAAGCATGTTGCAGCCACTTGAACGCTGGGATAGCTGCCCATAATGCACCACTCCCAACACTGCTGCAAATGCTGCAAATGTGGCCACACTGCATCGCTGGTAGCTGTCAGTGTGGCCACACTGCAGCGCTTTCCCTACACAGCTGTACGAAGACAGCTTTAACTCCCAGCACTCTACAGCTGCAAGTGTAGCCAAACCCAGAGAAAGAAAGCAGTAGGTGTGGGATGCCAAATTGGAGGGTTTCATATCTGTAATTTTAAGAAAGTAGATCAGAGATACTGCCCACTAGAAAGGAAATTCAACTCTTGTTAAGTACACAACTGAAACTTGTGAATTCACATTATTGACCTTTTTGCAAAAGACTGAATTCAGCAACTATCAAGTGTATTGAGTAAAGGCTATTTGGCTGATAAAAATGCTCTTTGATATTCTGAGAAGAGTCAGCTGACAACTCTCTCTCTATGCCAGATACTTGAGATTAAAAGAAAAGCAGATCCGAAGTCCCAGAAAAATTGGGAGTTTGCAAATGATCAAAGTGAAAATTAACAACTTCCTATTGTATTCACAAAAGTGCCAAAAACTGCCAAGGACTAACAATGCCTGAATTTGTTTCCTCCTACAGCACATAGTAAAGACAGCAGTGTAAAAAAATATTCTTTTAATTCAAGAATTTTATATGGAGACTTAACTGGTCTGTGTTTGTCAGCCCCATTCATATATTTTAACAATTTAACAATAATCTAAAATTATTTTCTGAAAACATCAACCATGTTAACAAGCTAAAGTGCCATGTCAGCAAGCAGAGACAGGAACTGAGAGAACAAATTTCCAGAAAGTAACTCAAATTGAGGGGGAGGAGAGGAGAACACAGCAGGGGACAGGATATAACTCAAATCTGTAATACCTGCCAAAAATGAACTCCACATAAAAACTGCACAGGAAACTAAAGAATTACTGTACCCGACACAAACAGGAAGCCATCCGTAAGAAATTCAGTGATAATGGTGCTCTCCTACTGATTTCCTAGCTCAAGGAAACCAGCAGCAACCATGCAAGAACTCATTCCCACAGTGTTCTTTACAACAGAAGGGAACAGTAGGGAGAGAAAAAAAGGGCAGTCAGGCTTGAGTACTCCTAAACCATACAGCTACAGCAAGGTGACAGCCAATCAGAACAGGATTTCGGAGAGTAGGAGTCAAGTGAGTCACATCACATTCACAACTGATGCTCCTCCAGGTTCTGAAACAAAGCCCAGGAGAGCAGGGGAGAAAAAACAGGAGTGAAACATTTGCAAACTTTCATTATTACCCTGCTGGAAAAAGAAGACTGCATATTTGACACAGGACAGATAGTGTAAGCAGAAAAAACTTGTTTCTTTGGAAGTCTACTCTGGCTTTTTAGAACATGCTGAGAACTGCTTGATAGCCTCATTTTCTACTATCCATATTTATTATAAGGATACTCAGTTGGGAGGAACCACTAGTAAAACTGAAAGTTTGCAGGAGATACCAATAACTTCTGTCAGTTAAATTCCTTCTAACAACTGCCAATAAAAATACACGTGCATTGAAGCTACAAAATTGCTCCACAGCCAGAGGGCCTCAGGACAGTGTGTTCATTATTGATTACCAAGGGCAACTGTGAATTGTACATACACAAATAATTTAGTTTCACCTGCAAAATCAGACAGTTTACCACACAACTCCTAAGGGACCTGTCCATATTAGAGCTCATAGCCATGTCTGAAACAAGTTTTCAAACTTTGCTACAATGGTGCCAGTCTGTACCACAGTGAAAACAATTGTATTCTGGGCAGTCAGATCTGTGAGGGCAAACCTTTGCACATTTATGGAGCCCTATTGAAATCAATGGGGATCTACCAGCACAGGCACAATGCTGACAGATCCCAGTCATCAGCAGGCGGGATCAAACCTGGGATCCCTGAAGTTCAGGTGTATGAGCTATTACTGCATGAGCTAAAAGCCACATGCCTCTTAGCTAACACTGTAGCAGACTCATCAATCTCTAGCTGGGCTAGGTGACAATAGAGGGGGACAGAGCACTACACCAAGCAGGCCTGGATTCCGCAAGGGTCCACCCACACAGCTCTGTTTGCAGGACTGGGGACTATAGTCAACAATTGCAGTGGAACCTTGCTAGAGCTGGATTTGACAGCATAGTGGTTTGAAAAAAAAATCCCTATCCACTCTAGGGCATTAAATCATGCTAGAACTGTGGTAAAAAATAGTTCTCAAGCATGATGTTGCCAGGACTATACTTAATCAGCTTTGAATACAGTTTGTGCTCCAGTACATACAAGTCTTCAGGGTAAATTTGCAAGGCACGGTGAACAGTTCTAGCCACATGTTTCCTATTAAAATCAACAGGAATTACATATCTAAAACCCTGCACAACCCTTTGAAAATATCTCCTTAAGGTCTGGAAACCTAGACATTTGCAACTCTTTTGTCCCCGTTCTTATCTCTTTATTAACAGTTTCTTCACATTTTTAAACTCAGATAAACTATCAAACAGCATTTGATAGTTTTTTCTACATCACACACACATAAGGAAAGGTTTCAAACATGTCCAAATTCCCCTGTAGTTGTGTTTTCTCAATACTGGACATTTATGAAAAGCTGCCTGTCTCTCATCATTTTAAAATTAGTTGAATCCATCTGAAGCCTACCACACCTTTCCACCCATAAGAAAATGGAAACTAATGGCTAGTCTACACTAGAAGCATTACAGCAGCGCAGCTGCATTGGTGCAGCTGCACTGCTGTAGTGTATCTGGTGAAGATGCTATATGCTTATAAGTTATACCAACATAACCTGTAGTGTAGACAAGCCCTTATAAACACACACTTCCTTCGCTTTATTTCTTTACTGTATTCTATCCAAAGAAGACCTGCCAGTCCTCTGCAGTGGCTAGTGTCAGACCACTCCAAAACCCATTTGTTAAACACTGCTCATTAAGTCTACTGCATCATTTCAGGGCTCCTAGTCCCTTGATGTCCTCATTACTATGTTTCATTAAGTCCTGTTCACAATGAAGAGTTCAAAGAGTCCTTGACAACTTACCTGAGTGTTTCTTACAATTGTAATTGTTATCAATATTGATACATTCAGTGATGCTATTGTCTCATTCATGTAGCAAGCCTGTTCCTATTAAGGCATAAAAAGAATTTTAAGGTCTGATGCGGCAGAATTTTTCCTGGCTTCCATGATGCATAGGCCAAAATTTTGTGGGCTACTATGGCCCTCCAGAAACAATATATTTAAACTGGGTCCACTCATCGTCCTCATCCAGATAATTCAGATGAAAAGGTTTTCATAAGATGCCCGTCAGAAATGCTCTCTGAAGCAGGACTATATTTTCCTCACTTTAAAGTGCAACTTTATTAGAAGGGTTATTTACATTTTTAACATTACACACACATACACACACACACTCACACCGCAAGGGATTTAGGAACTTTTGCACCATGTCCCTAAATTCCCTTTGGTGATTTTGTATTTTCTTTTTAGAACATCCACCAAAAACTATTCCTATAAAAAGAGCATCCTATTTTTATTGTTTAAACATCAGAGACAAAGAGGGAGAATATTACAAGGCTATCCATTCTACACCTTTTTCTACCATGGAAACAAAGCTAACTCTGTTTCAATGTACCAGCTGCCTGCTAGCGAGTTGCTGTAACTTTCCACCAAGTTCAGGAAGTGCACTATTAAGTTTACTCTACTACATTTTCACAATGCACTTGGAACATTCTCTATGATTTAAGATTTGCCAACTGCTGAGAATGAAACAGCAAGAGAAAACAATGATTTCAAATAAGACCTGAACTCTTGTCTGGGAAAAAAAAAAGTATTTGCTGGCTATGCCAGAACTTATTAAAGACAATCACCCCTTCCTCCATTCCCTTCAAAACTATCCTGCTGTTACCCAATGGGAAATATAGTAGCTGTGCTTTTAAATAAAACAGAAAGATACCAAAACGTATACTGTAGACAACGGAGCTGATTAAGGAACACGGCCACATATTTATTCTTTAAACTGGAAAATATTTACTAAAGCCATAACTTAGGAGTAGCAAAGCTAAATGCATATATATTTAACGAGGAGGAGAAATGTACAACTATCAATAGTAAAAAACAGTAATACAGTAAAAAATGAAGAACTGTATCAGTGAATATGACTGAGGATTCAGAGATATAGTGCAGGATTCTAGGCCAGAGGGGACAGAAATTGGTGTAGAAATAACTGAAATGTATTCCACTGACAAAATGATTCAAGATTTATAGAAATCTCTGAGATATTTGAATGGCTAGTCTGCACTTTTAGGAAACAATGCAGCAACTACTGTGCTGGTTTTAGCCCATAACCTTTTGTTAACAAAAACCAAGCCCACTCATTTAGAAAGCACTTGATTTTCTGAATACATATTTATATTTAGCAGGAAGTCAAGATTCCATGTATCATAATATTGATTAAACCACTGCTTATAGTTTTATTTAAAAAATAATGCTCTCTTTGGGATCTATTCCCTTCTTGATGTATGCGTGTAACTGCCATTAGCGTCAACGAGACTGAAGTGCCATATCCACAGGATCCATTTACTGAGAGTGATAATTGAAATGTACAGATTTATTTATTTACATTTTAATAGGCAAATCCTTACATTTTTTCCAATACTGCATTTAAAACAGAAACTTCCAAAATCTGCCCAACTTATCAGGAGACAAAGGGCTGAACTTAATGGGGAAAATTCTTCACTAAAGCATAGTGATGTTAACAGTCCTTTGATGCTGAAAATACACCTGCCCAGAGCAGAGCTGGTTCCACAGAAGTCCCAGCACAGGGGGTATTCTGGGACACGCCAGGGTAGAACAGAGGGGGTGTGATATGGTGGGAGTAGGAGTGGATGGATACCAAAATGTCGTAAAGAGGAAGAGAATGGGTAGTAAAGTTGCCTCACTGACAAAGTGAGATAAGGGGACCTGGACATTTGCCTTCCCTTCAGTTTTACTGCTGGAGGGAGGAGATTTGACAGACCCAGGAGTTATGAATCTGTGTTTGTAAGCCTAGCTCTGTATAATTAGCCTGCTGGAATTACATGGTGGGACTTGTAGTGTCCTTAGCCAGAGCTCTGGATTAAAGATTACAGAGGTCAAGGGCCAGACTCCAATTATCTTGAGGATATCTGGCTTGCAGGCCACACTTTGGCAATCCTAGTCTTCCAAATTCAGATTAGGGAAATTTTCACTTATTTGGAAGTTTTTTTGTGTTTAGGAGCAAGGTGAACAGATCCTACAAAGGATCTTTAGCATATTAGCTTTAAATTAACTCTAACGGAACTTTAATAAATAAAGTAATAACATACTGAAGAATTCGAGATTACTCACTACAATTGCTATTGCATGATATGGCATGCTATTAGATAGTCTCTTCTGTATCTCCTCAGTTACGCCCAGCATGGGCCTTATCTATGGACCTTTTTCTGACTAGAAGAAGGAAATGTTCAAGTCAGCACAAATAAATGTTCCTCTTCTTCAAGGAAGCAAAGTCTACAACTGACTGTTAGCAGCTTTGTGACTCTTGTGTAGGTCAAAAGATATAGGCCAAAATTTTCAGTTGTGGGTGCCTAAAGTTAGAAACATATCTGTATTTAGTAAGTTTTTCTGATTTTCAGAGATACGGAGCACCAACAGGTCTACTGAAGTCAACTGAGAGTCCTTTGGTGGTGTTTGAGGAAGGGGTTGTAACTCTTAGAGCTGAGAAGTTACTTGGCCTGCTAAGGGGGCAGAGAATGGGGAGTCCAAGGGCCTGGAGGAGAGGCAGAGCTGTGTGGTATCTCAGACAGACAAGTCTCCATGATAATAGGTCCTCATTAAAAATGTATTTGGCCTGCTGGTGGAGTGGAAATCCTAAATGTGGTGCACTCAAACAGTAGGACAGTCTAAGAATATTACTGGTATAGGAATAAGAAAGAAAAAGAGAGAGCCACAGCTGAGTCTAGTGGTCCTTTAGCTTCTTTGTGTCTGTACAGGGTGTGTTCTTTTTCCTCTATAGTCTGAGTGCATGGGGCAACAATAGCTGAGGTGTAGTGGAGCTGCAGTCACCAGGAGTGGCTACTGATGCAGGCTCAGGTAGCATGAATGAACTTTCACCCCTTCTTTAATACTTCCTGTCAGATGTTGATCCCTTTTGGAAAGGCAGGGGGACTCTGCCATTCACCTTTGTTTCTAGAAAGGAACCAGCTTCCATAGCTGCTGTGCCCATGCAGGAGCCAGCAGCCACAGAGAAGCTGATCCCAATCTAGAACAAAAGGCCAGAGGCCAATAGAGGGAAGGTAAATTATCACTTCCTTGTCAGTGCCATGGTGGAAGATCCTGGCCATAGGTTAGGTGTAAGTCCCTGACCACACACTCAATAAGGGTCAAGGAGCGGTTCCTCCCCTTCTTCCTATACTGCTTATCTGCCACGTTATTTTCTACTCGGGGTTCATACTTGTGAGCACTGCTGCTCAAGTAGGAAGGGGAAAAAAATCTTAGGGAAACGTGATTTAAAAAATGCCCCAGATTTACTGGTCTTTGCCAAAAAAGTTGCCTTCTTCTGACATATGGTTTCCAATGATACAAACAATGAATTAGATATTGGGTAAGTAATGTAGCCACTCTATCACGACAGCAGCAGCCGAAGACATCAAGTGAATCCATCCATCAACAGGATGATAAAGAGGGCAGTCCATAACCTGTTGGCATGCTGTTTGTTCTTGAGCTCCACAAGGCTAGGAGGATGTTCAAAAAGCCCCAATGGTAAAGATGGAAGTTAAACTGCCCGTGACCACAACATATCCTGTTATAACAAATAAGGATCTTTTGGTTCATATGGTTATTCAAAGAGACACATTCAAGAACCGATCTGGAGAGACTAGGGGATGCAGACCTGAGTTGTCTATCTGTCAAGAAATGCACCATCAATCCAAAATGCAACCCTGCACCAACTGTTGCTGCTGTTCCTTAGACGGGTCATGTCTGATATACTGTCTGAGAGGCTCAAATATTTCAGAAAAGGAGTGTCTTAACTTAACTCAGCGTTTTTCATGTGGCTTTGAGGTAAAATTGTGAAGTAAGCTGTTCTGATAGTTGGCTGCATGCAGTAATAAGGCCAGGGCCCTGCCTTTATGCCTAATTGCTGGAGGAGCAATGCCAGCCAGGACCAGGTTGGAAACTGGAGTTGTCTGGGATGCTTTCATATCATCACTGTTCTAAATCACTGAATCCAACTTGCCATAATAATGACCACAGCTCCATGCTGTCATACAGTATTTGGCAGGTGCAATAATTAGGGCATTGATAGATGGTTGCCAAACTGGTTTCACAAATTGAATTAAGGACAAATTGAAGGAGAACAAAACAAAAAATCCTTGGAGTAATTTTTCTAACAACTAATTTGAAACTGTGTAACAGGAGAGTTTGTGGGTGAGGTAATATATTTTATTGGACCAACTTCTGTTGGTGAGAGAGATAAGCTTTGAGCTACACAGAGTTCATCTTCGAGTCTGGGAAAGGTACTCAGAGTGTCACAGCTAAATACTAGATTGAACATATAGTTTAGCATAAGCAGTTAGCACATTCTTTTGGTCCCTTATAATAGCTTGTCTCTCTCACCAACAGAAGTTGGACCAATAAAAGATAATACCTTGCCCTCCTTGTCTCTCTAATATCCTGGGACCGAAATGGCTACAACAATGTTGCATATAACAGGAGATTTATCAGTCTGCATGAAGCTGTTGGACAGTGGCAGATTAGCCACTGGGCCAATGGGGCCCTTGCCTAGAGGCCCTGGAAAAATGGGTGTCCCTCCACCTCAACCCGCTCCGCCTGGTGATTCCACGCCTCTGCAGGAGGGGTGTGTGTGTGTGTGTGGAGCCCCTGACCTAACCCCACTCCCCAGCACCCCAACCCCATTTCCCCAGCAGGAGTGCAAGGGGAGTGGAGGGGGGGACTGCATGCAGAAGTTGTGGGGAGGGGCCCCCATCCAGGGCCCCCCAAAACCCTAATCCACTTCTGCTGTTGGAGGCACAAACAAAATGGTGGCTGTTCCAGGGAAGGAGCATATATGCTGAAGGACCCCTGTAAAATATGCAAGTCTCACTTTACTGAAGAAACTGAGCTGCATGTACTATACACAGTGGAATACACACATGTATATAAAAAAATTCTATGATGTGGTAGTCAAAGCCATGACGATGTTTACATTATACACCTCCCTGCAGGCTAAAGGATTTGAATTTTGAGAACCTCCCTTTTATTGCATTGTTCTACTCTCACTGAAGTCAGGCAAGTACAATTCCCCGCATTTTCCTGAAGGTGTAACAGAGGTTAAACAAGGTCATTTCTGGAAGAGCTGATAATACAGTCCTGCCTCTAATATTATATTGCAGACCAACTTCACAGCAACAGTCTCAGTGATTTTTAGAATTAATGTGCCAAATTTATGTGCTTGGCTGTGCTGTCTATGTTCACTAAATGGCTTTCTTCTACAGCTTGTGGATTCTCAACATTCCTTTGAAGTTTAGCAAACAGTTGTGTAAAACACTGGCAAAGTGAGTGTTCTATTTCACTCTAGTGGCTGGTCCATGTAGAGGATAACAGCCAACTACTGCTACCATTTTCCTCATGTGATTAAAAATTGTGGGTTCAGAGCCTGCTAATGACCCAGGGGAGGGGGGGCTAAGTATGGTTTTGTATGATAGAATTACTGTCTTTTTAATATTTTGTTCATTTGTTTGTTTAAACTCTAGGAAATTAAATACAAATAAATACAAATTAAATACAAACCCTATTTTAACACTAAGATTGCCATGTCAAGCATTCCAAAGTTAGGAAATGTCAGAATTAAGGCTCCCATACAACCCTAATTCAACCCCATTTCACATATGAATTTTGAATTATTTTTTAATTATATGAGTACGTATTATTTGTTCTAAAGGATGACTGTCTCATTCAGTCCATAGGAGAAAGAGGGCTGCAAGAAGAGGAAAGATGTTTTCTTGGGTTTAAAGGCACTGAAATAGGACTCATGATAGCTGGGTTCCATTCCTAGCTCTGCCACTAACTGCCTATATAACTTGTGCAATACTCTTGTGTTGTGAAGGCCAAGACTATAACAGGGTTCAAGAAAGAATGAGAAAAAAATTCATAGGGGATAGGTCCATCAATGGCTATTAGCCAGGATGGACAGGGATGGTGTCCCTAGCCTCCGTTTGCTAGAAGCTGGGATTGGGCGACAGGGTTCACTTGATGATTGCCTGTTCTGTTCATTCCCTCTGAAGCACCTGACATTGGCCACTGTTGGAAGACAGGATACTGGGCTAGACAGACCTTTGATCTGACCCAGGATGGCCATTCTTATGTTATGTTCTTATCATGCAAATGCAGCAGGGAGATGAATTAAGGTTCACTGGCAATTTTAATACTGGCATTTCCTAAATTTTGAGTTCTTGATTTTGCATCTTTAACATTCTTTTAACAAAGTTTTTTGTATGTGATATTACGTACATTATAAAGTGGGATATATATGATTCTACATTCAACTGCTTAGAAATCTTCATTAACATTTAACATCTGTAATCTTATCACCTAATATTGAGATGAGGTCATGTGAATAGCGCTTCTGTCATTATTATGTGCTGCTAAAATGAAAATGACTGGCGCTTGTATGTTATCTGAATGATGAGGACCACTATATTTTACAGTTAAATTATTTACTCAAAACTCCAGCTGCATAATTCAGGAATTTACAAGAAGTTCCTGGGTTAACATTCCTTGTTTTTAGACAGAATGTGAAATTTCTTTCCTTTGGAAAGCAAACAAAAATTTAAATTCTAAAATATTTTGCAAAACCACTAGAAATTCTTTATAAGATTATCAGGTCATTTAAACCCACAAACTACTGTAGGTCTTTTGTTCTTAATCAAAATGTGCTTATCAATTATTTGTATTTAGTTTAAAAACAGAGGTAGTCACAAAAGTGACTGTGCAGATAGCACCTTGGTGCTGCCCATATCTGCTCTGTATACATCTTCCTGCTTACATTACTTGTAAAACCAAGTCTTTATTACTGCCAACACTACTGAACCAATTCGTCTGTGGAAGGTCAAGCATCAACAGAATTAAACAGTTAGTGCTGACTCAATCGTTATTGTTGCTGTTGGTAATGAGTGGAGACCAAATGTGCAGTCCTGACAAGTTTTATTTCTGATCTACAAATTGAGCAAATTAAGAATCTCTATCTACTCTACATATAAAATATTTATTAACTGGAGGGAATTCAGATAAGAGCAACTAAAATTACTAAGGGTTGGAGGGATTCATGAGGAAAAATTAAAACACTTTAATATGAGTAGCTTGGTCAGTATACAAATATGACATTAAATGTGGGGGGGGGAGGAAGAGAAGGGGTATAATTAGGAGAAATGGGATGAAATTAAACAAAATATTAGCCTTACCATCAGGAAAACTTCCTAACAGTATAGAGTGTTTTAAAAAAAGTAAATATTCTCCCTGTACAACAGCAAGGCAGGTGGCAAACAAACTGTTGACTACTATCAAAACATTCATATTTTACTGTTACTTTGTCCTCCCGCTCCTTCACCCTCTCCTCCCATTCGTCAGTTTCACCTACCTGTCACATTTTTCATAAAACTAACCTGTGATCTCTTTGGAGCAAGGACTGTTTTGTTACTAGTGTGTAAAGTGCCTGGTATAGTGCCTAATCCCTGACTGGAACACCTATAAATAATAATATTAAAAATACAAAAGCAGTTGACATTCCATGACTGAGTATTTAAAAGCAGTTTGGACAAAGCACTAGAAAATATTCTGTGGAAAACTATATTGCACTGGTCCTAAGAGAGTTGTGACTTCATGGGTCTAAACTAAACCTAATTTATATGATTGTATGATTCAAAGATGAATAAATTAAAGCATATTCTGTGCATAAAGAAGGTTTTGATATTTAACACGCATGCTTTCAAGATACTATTGCAATATTATAGTTAAAGTAGTGTCAGTGGTTCCAATGATCCTGGTTTTACAAAGGTGTATAACATGGCCCTATAAATGTGTTATGGGCTGAAGCTTGGTATATAAAGTCTTAGCTCAAGAATTATGATTACAGTTAAACCCTGTTATCTCGACAGCCTAGGGGTTTGCCAAAAGCCATCGAGATAACCAATGATCGAGATAAACCCCTATCCACCTCCCCACCCCCTCCCTGCCCCCTTACCGCGCTGCCTGCACGTGGCTGGATCCGGCAAAGCGGAGCCGGGCGGACGGGCGGACGGGCAAGCGGAGCCGGCGGGCGGGCGGCAGGCGAAGCCGGGACCAGGTATGTGGGGCGGGGACGGGCAGGGACCAGGTATGCGGGCCGGGCGGGTGGGCGGGGACAGGCAGGGACCGGGTATGCGGGGGCGGGGAAGCGGGGACCGGCGGGCGGGGAAGCGGAGCCGGCGGGCGGGCGGCAGGAGAAGCCGGGACCAGGTATGTGGGGCGGGGCGGGCGGGGACGGGCAGGGACCAGGTATGCGGGCCGGGCGGGCGGGCGGGGACAGGCAGGGACCGGGTATGCGGGGCGGGGAAGCGGGGACCGGCGGGCGGGGAAGCGGAGCCGGCGGGCGGGTGGCAGGAGAAGCCGGGACCAGGTATGTGGGGCGGGGACGGGCAGGGACCAGGTATGCGGGCCGGGCGGGCGGGCGGGGACAGGCAGGGACCGGGTATGCGGGGGCGGGGAAGCGGGGACCGGCGGGTGGGGAAGCGGAGCCGGCGGGCGGGCGGCAGGAGAAGCCGGGACCAGGTATGTGGGGCGGGGACGGGCGGGGACGGGCAGGGACCAGGTATGCGGGCCGGGCGGGGGGGGCGGGGACAGGCAGGGACCGGGTATGCGGGGCGGGGAAGCGGGGACCGGCGGGCGGGGAAGCGGAGCCGGCGGGCGGGCGGCAGGAGAAGCCGGGACCAGGTATGTGGGGCGGGGACGGGCGGGGACGGGCAGGGACCAGGTATGCGGGCCGGGCGGGCGGGCGGGGACAGGCAGGGACCGGGTATGCGGGGGCGGGGAAGCGGGGACCGGCGGGCGGGGAAGCGGAGCCGGCGGGCGGGCGGCAGGAGAAGCCGGGACCAGGTATGTGGGGCGGGGACGGGCAGGGACCAGGTATGCGGGGCCAGGCGGGCGGGGACAGGCAGGGACCGGGTATACGGGGGCGGGCGGGGAAGCGGAGCCGGGCGGACGGGCGGGCGGCGAAGCGGGGAACCGCGGGGCTGGGGAGCCGGGGAGCGGGCGGCTGGGGACACGGTGGGTCGGGGACGCGGGGAGCCGGGCGGCTGGGGACGCGGGAAGCGGGCGGCTGGGGACGCGGGAAGCGGGCGGCTGGGGAACCGCGCGGCTGGAGAGCCGGGGAGCCGGCGGCTGGGGACGCGGGAAGCGGGCGGCTGGGGAACCGCGCGGCTGGAGAGCCGGGGAGCTGGCGGCTGGGGACACGGTGGGTCGGGGACGGGCTCGAGATATTAGGGTTCGGCAAATCGACATAACGGATGAGAAACTCATAAGCCAAAGAGGGAGTCTGGCGGTTCCACTTGTAAACCGTCGACTTAACAGGATTGGCAAGTTAACCGAGGTCGACATAAATGGGTTCGACTGTATTTATTCTTATGCATGGGAACCCACAGGAATAGCCCTTATGGGGTAGCAGCTAATATACATGCATGCTAGCCACTGGTCTAAGCTAAACCTCACTGGGCAACTATTTCTTCCTCTATCATTCGTGATTTAACTCATATTATGTACAACTACCAGTATGTGTCAAGTTACAGCCTTAAAACTGAGGTGATTATGTCAGTTATACAGGAACAGTGAAGCAATGTGAATTAGTTAATTTCTTGTTTAACAAATTAACAAACAAACCTTAAATGAAGCAACCTACTTTATAATCTGGTGAACCCTAACACTTCTGAATAATGCAAGTGGAAGGGATTATAAATCAGATCTTTATACTATGTACTACTATATAGCGACCCAGTGCCTCGAATGTGAAATGAAGCCACTTTCACTTTCAGCAGTACACTGGTGCGATCTAGAGCCACTTCTCATGACTGAATCACACATTCTTTACCAGTTGTGAGGGGACAAGTACATACAGTTCATATTTATGCATTTCATGCACAGTCAAAGGCAAAAGTATTAATTGCAAGATCACTAAGTTCATTTACAGTAAAAGTAATAAATGGATATAGAAATAAAAGGATTGGTCTCCATAACATGTTGTACAATGATCTACAATAAATTAACCTTGATGTTTTTGTCAATATCACTTAGCATTTAACATCTAAAAATGCTTTACAGACATCAATCACTGATTGAAACTTCTGGGACTATTTAGATTAGAGAGGATGAATGAGAAGGGATACAATAAAGGACTACAGAACAACATGATATAGAGGTTGTAAATCAGGCACTCCTATTTATTCTCTCTCAGTACAAAAACAAGGAGATATTCAATTAAATTGAACAGACACAAATTTAAAACTTATAAAAAGGAAATTCTCTTTTACACAGTGCATAATAAACTTGTTACCAAGATCACCCCAGCTCTGTCCTGTTGAATTTTCATCAGTACTCTGGGTATAACAAGAAATAGAGGAAAGGTGTGACGGTCTCATCAGGGATTAAACAGGTTGCTGAAATAGTATAGGACATTTATCATTGTTTACACTTACAGCTAAATAGTGTTCAGCACTGGTTCAGCTGAACAGCTTGCTGACAGCCATGTTAGTAATGGTTCTATTTCACAGTGTAGACACGTGTCAGACCACAGGATCATGATCTGGCTGAACACCAAGTTTAATTTTCATTCATTCCAATTGTAGCATGAATATGTATACTATATCCAAGGAAACTCAAGCTACATTGTTGTTTTTCTCTTTATTAAATGTGAGAGAAGACTGTGCATGATCAAAATGTATCTATTATGGCAAGGCAAAATGTTTGAATTACAAAGCAAAATTAAACTTAAATCACCTCTTTCCCCTTCCAGTGGTGGTCACTGCTAGCCTCAACTGCCCTCCTTTAATCATACCAAGGATCAGGGATCAGTCAATAATTCGTCTCTGAAAGCAACAAAGCCATCAGTTCTGCTTCTCCTCCATGGGCCTAATGTACATGATGTGTTAATCTATCTCAGTAGGAAGCACAGCCTCACTAAGTGGGGTTATGTTTTAGACTTTGTAAGAACAAGTCAGGATTTTCACTGTTGTTGCATCTGATGAAGTGGGTATTCACACACGAAAGCTCATGCTCCAAAACGTCTGTTAGTCTATAAGGTGCCACAGGACCAGGGCCGGCTCCAGACCCCAGCACGCCAAGCGCGTGCTTGGGGCGGCATGCCGTGGGGGGCACTCTGCCTGTCACCGGGAGGGCGGCAGGCGGCTCCGGTGGACCTCCCGCAGACATGCCTGCGGATGCTCCACCGGAGCCGCGGGACCAGCGGACCCTCCGCAGGCACGTCTGCAGGAGGTCCACCAGAGCCGCGGGACCGGCGACTGCCAGAGCGCCCCCCGCGGCGTGCCGCCATGCTTGGGGCGGCGAAATTCCTAGAGCCGCCCCTGCACAGCACTCTTTGCTGCTTTTACAGATCCAGACTAACACGGCTACTCCTCTGATACTGTTGTTGCCATCACTCTTTTCAATCCTATGTGGACTTGGCAAAAGCTCTAAAATCAACATAGCTTTGATTACCTGTCAGATATTTCAGAGGCAGGGAAAGGTACAGATACTCAAAAACACTACCTTACCAAGATTTGGTCAAGTCATCCAATCTCCCTTAACATCTCCCTTCTATTTCATGGCTACATTTTCAAAACTAAAGTGTTCTAACATTATTTTAAAGCAAAAAAAAATCAATGTACCAGATGTCATGGCAAGAGGACCCTCTAAACATGATGAATTAGGTATACATACATAATGACTAACAAAATACTAGGATCAGGTCACAGCATGTAACCTCAAACCATGTTTAGCTCATGGGAGGTGGATACTGTGACCGTGCTTGCCCCTGCTGAAGTGAAATCTATCAGGTGGTTTGGGCACCATGCCTTGAAAGACGTAATCACTTCCTCCACAGCAGGAAGTAAGCTGTCATGATAACAATGATCTGAATAGTAGGGAGGAAGAAGCCACTCATGGAACATGCAGGTCTTTTGGGTTTTGGTGGACACCTCAGAGGAAAATGCACTCTGTTTCATCAAGACGCTACCCAATGAAGATAAAGCACCTTTGGTAAAAGAAAAATGGACAAACTGAGTGGAAAGTGGAGGCAATATAAAATAATTATGTTTTACATGTAGCTTGTCTTGGTGGCTGAAGGTATGTCATTCCTAACAGAGATCACACATAAGGGAATGTAAACATTCCTATCAATAAGTTCATACGTATACTTCACAGGGTGTTTGTTTGTTTGACAGTTATACTGTCATAATTTTAGACTGTTAAACCTCTGCTCCAGGGTTTATAAAAGATCAGAGCACTTGTCACTCTCAGTGCAGGTTGAATGAGATAGAATGGTTGTGCAGTTCATTTTTCTTTATAATTACACTCCATTAACCTTCCACATGAGAGCTCCCCTATGCTTTCATACCAGCAGCACCAACTGGCTGTGTTTGATAAGGCTCAACAGCATCTGCAAGTCCAGCATATGTAACAAAAGGAACACTTTAATACTGCAGACTTAAGCAAAACTCATATGTAGCTCTATTATACACAACACATATCCCCTCTTAAGCTATGGAAATACATGATCTTGACTCTATATGCCAAATACAATTCTACAAAATGAAAAAATTGTTCCCTATATTAAACTGAATATTACTATGCTTTTCCTTCATTGCAGTCTTCCCAAGAAAAACTTGTTTAGAGTATTAAAGCATATGGAGCAATATAAAAGAAGGTGACACTACATTATAATTAGATCATATTAGTGTCTGTCTGCAACTAGAGTATAGCAAAAGGGAAAATTACTTTCTAAAATTAAATCTCTCCATGTACTTCTCAGTATCTTTTTTTAAAGAAACCAGCATGGTTAACAAACAACACTAGATCTATCTATAGCCTTCTCAACAGTGGTCACATAAATGATAGGCCTTTCTGAAAGAGAGACTTATCCTATTAATAATGTATTCTCTGGGAGTTTTTAACTCAGTGCCAGGAATGCTGTTTTCCATGTGCACAAAAGTAGATTAGCGTTTGTGTACATTGAGCAGTGCTGCTGGCACATGCTTTTGCAGATAAAGCAGAAACCAATTTGGGAAGGAGGGACTATGGGCAATTAATCTGGAATAGAATCTGAATTATTTGAAAAACCAAACAGTGCTATAAAACCTGCTCTTAACACTGGCATTAACAATAACAATATCCACTGGCATCTTTAAAGAAATGTTTTTAAAATACTTTCAAATAATTTGAAGCCAACAAGTTGTGCACATGTAAGTGGGTAATACTATTCTTGTAATTAACCTGCTTCTCCCTCAACAGTCTCCCTCTACTGTTTGTTACACTGTGCTACTGGCACCTGTATGCATCTTAATAAACAGAAATATAATCAAACAATACTTTTTTTAAAGATACATTTTGATAACCTTTAGCTACGTTTTTGGGTTTTTTAAAACTTGGTAACTCTGGAGTGCCTGAAACAGGACATGCTGGCCCTTTAAGAGAGGCAATAGGCCCAGCACTGTCCTTGATCTTAGTATCAGCCAAAAAGCAGTAGAATCCAGGCAGATTTCACAGGGCTGATGGGAGTTGTAGGCCTCAAACAATGCATGTTGGGAAAGGGGACAGCAATATAAAGATCTCACATGACTGAGTGGAAAACTGAGGCAGAACTGCCTTATGAGACGAGAGGTAAGGCACTGCTATAGTTGTGCCCAACCCGAGACTCCTTAAAGGGGTCTGATTTTCAGAGAGAGTATACTCAGCACTCTGTACATCAAATTCCTCTAATGTCTTGAATCAGGCACCCAAAATGACTAGCTGCTTTTGAAGATCTTGAACTTCCTTTCTCAGATTGTACTGAATTTAATAATGCCAATTCAGACTTTAGTACAGCCTAGCATAACCCAACTTTATAGTCAACGTTTTTATGACATAGCAAGCTCAATCAAAGTTCACATTGTAATCCACTACTCTGGTTCCAAAACTGGGAGGTTGCAGAGCACTTACTGCTGGACCACTGAGAGCTGACGAGTTGCAAGGTGCTGGTTCTCTTCCTCTTTTATAGCTTCTAAATAGCTTTTACAAGAAGCTACAAATATGTAAATACATTTGTAATATTACTTTCTGGGGTAAACAATGACTGTAGTTGCAGGGATGTTATTTGATCACAAATGGAGGGTATGTAGAATCTGTGTGATCACAAATAGGAGGGGGGTACTCATGTCAGATACAATCTCTCTTTAAACAGTGGTTTACCATGAGAACGTATCTAAGACATATGAAGCAAATTGTCTTAAGACTTTGGGTAACATTTTCAAAAGCACCTAAGTGACTTAGGAGACTTCAGGCTTATCAACACAGTGGTGTAATGCACTCTACCATGGTATGATTTCTAACTCACGCTCATGTGTTGCATATTAACTGGTCCATATATGCTGCTGGTGCATTGTAATGTAATGTTGTTTGAAACAGTACTGCATTAAAGCATACTAGAGAGCCTTTAGGCCACACCAGGAGGGTTTCCATGGACCAATTAACACACAACATATGAGTGTGCTTTAGAAATAGGATGCATAACCCCATCATATAGACAAAGCCCATTTTAAAAAGTGAGACTTATTCATTGTCTGCACTACAGATTTCACCCAGTATATCTCTGTCAGTCAGTGGCGCGAAGGTGGATCCCTGACCAACAGCTGTGTTGATTCTAGAGGAGATTCAGTTATGCCACAAAAGTGCAATTTAATCAGTATAGTTTGTTTCCCTTGTAGGAGGTGGTTTTACTATACCAATACAGAGCAAAGTTTTGCCAGTACAGCTATATCCACTCTAGGAGCACTTTGATGATATAGTATACCAGTGCTCCTATGCTAATGAAGTGCTCCTAGAATAGACATAGCCTTAAGTTCCTAAATCATTTAGGTACTTTTGAAAATTTCATCCACTGTCTCTTAATGCTACATTGCAACTAAATCCTTTGGAGATGTAAGGATGTTTACGATTTCTTAAGTGTTTTGGAGAGTTAATATATCACTTTTTCTGAACACCTGATCATATTTTAGATTTGCATTGCACTTTTATTTCTGAAAACAGAGAGATTTTGAATTTGTGTATATCTTAATTTCACTTGATACTGCTACAACTTTACACTCTTTCTCAGAGTACGTATTAGAGCTATGTCTGAAAACTCCTGAGTCCATGATTTCTAAGACTTCATCACTGACGTTACTTTTAGAGCAAAGAGTTTCAAAGGTACTGAGTACCAACACCTCTGAAAATTATGAGTCACTGTAAAATGCAGTTGAAAAACTATGTACTGACAGTTGGAGCAAGCCCGCCTCTCTCAAGAACATCATGCTGCAGCTGAAGGCATCATCTCTTATCATAAGAGAGATGTTGCTGCTTCTGAAATTTTCTGTGACATTTCTCCTATTCCCAACACTATTTACAATATTACAAAAAACTCACAAAGAATTTTCTTCTATAAATTGCTTATCTTTATGCTTTACTGCCACGAAAAAAATTTGTTTGCACATTGTTTTGATTGTTTGATATATAAAGAAGGCTTAATGAAGTTTTTGGTTTTATGTGTTATTTAAACACACATGCATAATGTGTTTGTTTTTCAGATTAGAAATATCATGTCTTTTTCTAATCTTTTTGCAGGAGAACTCCTTGGAGGACCAGAGAAATTATGACATCACAAGTGACAAGAGTGAAACTTGTGCAACTGAGAAAGGGAAGGGATTTTTAGTCAGATTGTCTAAGATGTGTGTGTGTGTGTGAGTGTGTGCGCGCGTTAAGAACTACTTAATTCAAACTCCTTGACAAAAACATTTTGGAGAGAAACTGTATTACAGATTTAAAATGAGGTCTGAAAAAGCCCTCAATTCAATTCTCTAGTTCTCCAAGGAGTTCTGGACCAAAATGAAAGACAAGATGTGGCATTCCTACTATCTACTGTAAAAAACAATGGACAATAAAAACTCATAAAATTACCTTTTCAGGCCTTCTTTATACATCATAAAGAAACAAAAAGAAAGACAGAGTATGTATGTGGGATCCAGGCCAGCATTAAAAACAGATTTAAAATTTAATTTGCACTTAATGCTGGTGTAAGAATTGGGCAAAACCCACTGTACCTTTTCAAACTGTTGTTTCAACTCTTTTTTTGCTGTATGTTTATGCTGGCTGCCTGTTGTGGAGCACATCAACACACTGCTGGGTAAATGTTTCATGCTGCAAACCAGTTCCAGCAGCTCAACCTGCTCTTACAGATAACAGATAATCTTAGTTAAACTCAGAATTGTTACCTCATTGGACCTAAATCCAATGACAGTTCAACTGTGAATGTGTGTAGAAGCATTAATCCCAGGTTTAGCATACAAGAGATACTGAGGAGAATGGAAACACAATTTGTCTTCCTCCAGAGCAGGGGTGGCCAACCTGTGGCTCCGGAGCCACATGCAGCTCTTCAGAGGTTAATATGCGGCTCCTTACCTAGGCACTGATTCCGTGGCTGGAGCTATAGATGCTAACTTTCTAATTTGCTGGGAGGTACTCACTGCTCAACCCCCTGCTCTGACCCCACTCCTTCCCCCAAGGCCCCTGCCCCTTTCCCAGAGCCTTGCATGCCCTCCCTTTCCCCCCACCCCCCAGCCTCCTGCCCACGTGAAACAGCTGATTGCAGTGGGCGGGGCAGGGAGGAGGAGATGCTGATTGGTGGGGGCTGCCGGCAGGCGGGAGGCGCTGGGGAGTGGATGGGGGACTGCTGAGGTATTACTGTGGCTCTTTGGCAATGTACATTGGTAAATTCTGGCTCCTTCTCAGGTTCAGGTTGGCCACCCCTGCTCCAGAGCATTCTAAAAACATTAGCAATCAATCGTCTGTCTTAGGTATTTCTAACACACCTGTCTTGGTACCCAACTGCTGAAACGCATGAAATAGTTCTCCTCCCCATAGTTTCAGATTTTGTGTGTGTGTGCGTATGCGTCTACTGTTTGTCTTAAAGACTGGCAACTCTCATAGCTGGGTTTCCACTTCTGTTATTAACCTAGAGTTAAAGAACCTCCGGAGCTGAGTATTTTGAATCAGTCAAACTATAAAATCTGCTTTCTATTTGTCCAAGATGCAAACATTCCCATCTTATCTTACCACTGAACTGGAGTGGAATAGGAAGAAAGGGTTCAGGGCTTTTGGAAAAATCAATCATCTATCTAATCTATCTCAACTACAGCAGCAAGGTGCTAAAGTGCAGCTGAATAATTGAGACCAGTTACTTTAAAGCTACAAAAAAAGAAATGTTATCATCAAAATCTCTCAAAAACTGGTCATGAATGGAAATAAGTCTCAGGGTTGCTAAGTGTGTAAAAGATGTCCTATCAACATGAACAGACAGAATGGTGCAAAAATACATTCTGGGATTTTGCCCATTCTACATACTATTTTATCATTAGCAGAGTAGGATTTTCATGGAACTTGTTTGGAGGACTATGTAATATGCCTATTACCAGCACACTTCATCTAAAATGAGTTTCTTGGTCTACACTGGGGATATAGTTAAGCCACTGGTTGTGTGGACCTGGGAAAGAAAAGAAAACAAGCTACAAAAAAGACCAGAGAAAGCAGAAAAGGAGCAGAAACAGGTACAAGGGAGCAAAGAACATTTATGATCAATGTACAAGCATTTCTGAAAAGAAAGGCATATAAGTAAGGCCCTACCCAATTTATGGTCCATTTTGGTCAATTTCACGGTCATAAGAGTTTAAAAATAATAAATTTTATGATTTCAGCTATTTAAATCTGAAATTTTATGGTGTTGTAATTGTAGAGATCCTGACCCAGAAAGGAGTAGTGGGGTGGTCACAAGGTTATTGTAGGGGGTGTTGAGGTACTGCTACCCTTACTTCTGCGCTGCTGCTGGTGGTGGTGCTGCCTTCAGAGCTGGGCAGCTGGAGAGTGGTGGCTGCTGGCTGGGAGCCCAGCTCTGAAGGCAGGGTCACCACCAGTAGCAGCACACAAGTAAGGATGGCATTGTATGGTATTGCCACCCTTACTTCTGCACTGCTACCTGCAGAGCTGGGCCCTCATTTATCAGCAGCCACTCTCTGGCCACCCACAATGGTGGGATGGAAATTGTTGAAATCCAGGTAGAAATCTTGAAGGGCCTCCTTGAAGATTTCTACCTCGATTTCAACCATTTCCACCCCACCATCAACCTCAGCCTGGACCAGTCAACACAAGAGATCCACTTCCTGGACACTATAGTGCAAATAAGCGATGGTCAAGTAAACACCACCCTATACTGGAAACCTACTGACCGCTATACTTACCTACATGCCTCCAGCTTCCATCCAGGACACATCACACGATCCATTGTCTACTGCCAAGCCCTAAGATACAATCGTATTTGCTCCAATCCCTCAGACAGAGACAAACACCTACAAGATCTCTATCAAGCATTCTTAAAACTACAATACCCACCTGGGGAAGTGAGGAAACAGATTGAGAGAGCGAGATGGGTACCAAGGAGTCACCTACTACAGGACAGGCCCAACAAGGAAAATAACAGAACACTACTGGCCATCATGTACAGCCCCCAGCTAAAACCTCTCCAGTGCATCCTCAATGATCTACAATCTATCCTGGAAAATGATCCTCCACTCTCACAGGCCTTGGGAGGCAGGCCAATCCTTGCTTACAGACAGCCCCCAAACCTGAAGCAAATACTCACCAGCAACTACACACCACACTACAGAAACACTAACCCAGGAACCAATCCCTGTAACAAATCCTGTTGCCTTCTCTGTCCCCATATCTACTCTAGCGACACCATCATAGGACCCAACCACACCATTAGAGGCTCATTCACCTGCACATCTACTAATGTGATGTATGCCGTCATGTGCCAGTAGTGCCCCTCTGCTATGTACACTGGCCAAACCAGACAGTCTCTACATAAAAGAATAAATGGACACAAATCAGACATCAGGAATGGTAACATACAAAAGCCAGTAGGAGAACACTTCAATCTCCCTGGACATTCAATTACAGATTTAAAAGTAGCCATACTTCAACAAAGAAACTTCAAAAACAGACTTCAAAGAGAAACTGCTGAACTACAATTCATTTGCAAACTTAACACCATCAATTTGGGCTTAAATAGGGACTAGGAGTGGTTGGCTCACTACAAAAGCAATTTTCCCCTCTCTTGCTATTGACACCTCCTCATCAATTGGGATGTGTACCACATCCATCCTAACTAAACTGGCCTTCAACATTGGTTCTCCACTTGTAAGGTAACTCCCTTCTCTTCATGTGCCAATATATATTTATGCCTGTTTCTATAAGCTTCACTCTGTGCATCTGAAGAAGTGGATTTTTTACCCACGAAAGCTTATGCACAAATAAATCTGTTAGTCTTTAAGATGCCACCAGACTCCTTGTTGTTTTTATCCTACTATATATTACACACACAGACACATAAAACATGTAGAACAAAGAAAAAAAATGTGCTGAACTTCACTATTCAGTTGCACTGATTTCCTCGTTTCTCTTCCCCCTAATGTCCTGTCTGTCATCCAACGAAGTGGGTATTCACCCACGAAAGCTCATGCTCCAAAACGTCTGTTAGTCTATAAGGTGCCACAAGACTCTTTGCTGCTTTGTCTGTCATGTAATTATCCTTTAAGACCTACAGGGCATAGACCCAGTCTTCAAAAATCTGTCTGCAAAGCATCTAACAAACTTTAGAACTATACAAACAGTAAAACTAATAATTCATCAGACATTCTTATTCTGGTCCGCACTGTGAATATATTTATTATGTGCAAGACAAACAATAAAGGATTATATCCTTCTGTTTGAGTTCCTCAAATTTTCCTATTCCAGTTTAGCAGAGCAATGATAAAGTACAAGCTCTTTCCACAAATCCTGAATACCTTTGTGCAGCTTCTAGGTCTCAGTGACAGTCTGCACCAGTGGTTCCATTTTTTGTATGGGGACAGAGGGTACGTCTACACTATGGGATTATTCCGAATTTACATAAACCGGTTTAGCAAAACAGATTGTATAAAATCGAGTGTGCGCGGCCACACTAAACACATTAAATCGGTGGTGTGCGTCCACGGTCCGAGGCTAGCGTCGATTTCTGGAGCATTGCACTGTGGGTAGCTATTCCGTAGCTATTCCATAGTTCCCGCAGCCTCCCCCGCCCCTTGGAATTTCCGGGTTGAGATCCCAGTGCCTGATGGGGCAAAAATCATTATCGCGGATGGTTCTGGGTAAATGTCGTCAGTCACTCCTTCCGCTGGGAAAGCAACAGCAGACAAGCATTTCGCGCCTTTTTTCCCTGGATTGCCCTGGCAGATGCCATAGCATGGCAATCATGGAGCCTGTTTTGCCTTTTGTGACTGTCACCGTATGTGTACTAGATGCCGCTCACAGAGGCGATTCAGCAGCGCTACACAGCAGCATGCTTTTGCTTTTGCATGACAGCAGAGATGGTTACCAGCCATATTGCACCATCTACCATACCATAAATTGGTAATAAGATGATCGTGGCTACCAGTCCTTTTGCACTGCACCATCTGTTGCTGTCATAAGCAGGGCCGCCCAGAGGGGGGGGCAAAGGGGGCAATTTGCCCCGGGCCCCGGGCTCCGCAGGGGCCCCCAAGAGAAGAGCGGAGGCTCCCGCCTCCGCCCCTCTCCTGGAGCCTCAGCGTCTCCGGCGGGGCCCCTGAGCCCCGCCCCGCTCAGAGACGATCCCGCCCCGGCCCCGGCCCCTTACCGAGCACGTCTCTGGCGGGGCCTGAGCTCTGTCCCACTCAGAGCCGCGTGGTGAGGGGGCGGGGCTGGGAGCTCCAACGGGGCCTGAGCCCCGCCCCGCTCAGAGCGCCGTGGGGAGGGGGCGGGGCTGGGAGCTCCAACGGGGCCTGAGCCCCGCCCCGCTCAGAGCGCCGTGGGGAGGGGGCGGGGCAGCTGCCTCCGCTCGGCGTGGAGCTCACAGCCCCGCCCCCTCACCACACGGCTCTGAGCGGGATGGAGCTCAGGCCCCGCCGGAGACGCGCTCGGTAAGAGGCCGGGCCGGGGCCGGGGGGAGCGGGACCCGCCGCCGCCGAAGCGCAGCCCGGTCTTCGGCGGCGGGGGGCCCCTTCTGTTCCAGGACCCACCGCCTAAGTGCCCGAAAGGCCCGCGGCGGGGACCCCACCACCCGGCACCGAATTACCGCCGAAGACCGGGCTGCGCTTCGGCGGCGGGTCCCGCTTCGGCGGTAATTCGGCGGCGGGCGGCTCCCGCCGCGGGTCTTCGGGGCACTTTGGCGGCGGGTCCCGGAACGGAAGGGCCCCCCCCGCCGCCGAAGACCCCGGGCCCCCGGAATCCTCTGGGCGGCCCTGGTCATAAGTACCCCTGGCTGCTCTTAGCCAGGGGCGCAAAAGCCAAAATTGGGAATGACTCCCTGAGTCAATCCCTCCTTTTTGGTATCTAAAAATAGAATCAGTCCTGCCTAGAATATGGGCAAGTGTACTAGAGAACCACTGTATATCATAACCAGAGAGCACAGCTGCTCTGTGTCAGATCCTGCAGAAATTATGAGCTGTATGCTATTCACAGGGGGTGCTCCTGCAACAACCCCACCTGTTCATTCTGTTCTTCCCCCAGCCTTCCTGGGCTACCATAGCATTGTCCCCCCACTTGTGTGATGACACAGTGACTTGTTAGTGAGAAATGAGTGGAAGGCAGCCTCCAGCTGCTATGATAGTCCAGACAGGACATTAAGCAGTTTGTAGGAGAGGAGCCCAGCATCCCACTGCTAGTCCAGGGGCAACTGAATCTTTTCTTTACACATGAAGGGTGGGGGCTGATGGAGCTCAGCCCCCTGTTGCTATGATGAAGACGGTTACCAGCCATATTGCACCATCTACCAGGAAAAATTAGGGGCAGGCACCCTTGATCGACCTAACTGATGCTAGTCGGCATGGTTACCAGTCCTTTTGGACTGCCCCATGTGCCAATAGGCTGATGATGACGATGGGTATCAGTCTTATTGCACCATCAGCCACCCATGGCAGGGGGGGAGCAAGGATGTTGGTGTTGAGTGCTGCAGCATCGTGTCTATCTGCAGCATTCAGTAAAGATAGGGTGACATGTAAAAGAGTCAAAAGAGGATTGTTTTCCCTTTCACTTCTGGGGGTGGGTGGGGGGTGCGTAAATTGCCGAGCTATGCCCTGACCCACCGCGGACACTGTGTTTGACCCTAGAAGCATTTAGAGCTCAGCCAAGAATGCAAATACTTTTCGGAGACTGCAAGAACTGTGGGGATAGCTTGAGTCCTCCAGGCCATGAGCGTCCATTTGATTCTTTGGCTTTCCGTTACGCTTGTCACGCAGCAGTGAGCTGAGTCCCTGCTATGGCGTCTGTTTGGAGATTTTTTAAAAATGATTTTGAATTTTGTCTTCTGTAACGGAGCACTGATAGAACAGATTTGCCTGCCCTTACAGCAATCACATCCGCATGGTCCATGCTGGAGCTCTTTCTTTATTTTGATTTTTAACTGCCTCGCCACATGTGCTGATCGGAGCTCCACGCTGAGCAAACAGGAAATATTCAAAAGTTCACGGGGCTTTTCCTGTCTACCTGGCCACTGCATCCGAGTTCAGATTGCTGTCCAGAGCGGTCAGTGGTGCACTGTGGGATACCGCCCGGAGGCCAATACCGTCGATCTGCGGCCACACTAATTCTAATCCGATATGGTAATACCGATACTAGCGCTACTCCTCTCGTTAGGGAGGAGTACAGAAACCGGTTTAAAGAGACCTTTATATCGATATAAAGGGCCTCTTAGTGTGGACGGGTGTGGCGTTAAATCGGTTTAATGCTCCTAAAACCGGTTTAAACGCGTAGTGTAGACCAGGCCAGAGACTGATTTTCTTTATCTTGGCTAAAGAAGACCACAAACATGGCCAGTGACCCACATTGCTTGAGAAACTGCACCAATAGCAGAGGCTATAAAGGCAACCGCTTTTAGGCCAGCAACAGTATATTCAGAATGAACAGACTGTACTAAAAGATTTTTCTCCCACACACAAAACCAAACTGTTTCTGTGCCCCTTAGCGCTGACTGAGCCTGCCTCTTAGTTGATGAGCAATTTGTTATTTAGAAAAGAATTTTCTTAGCCCATACTGGAAATTAACTCTCAAGCACAATCAGCTGTGTTGGTCAGAATTCAGTAGATTTCAGAGATTCTTTGGCATGGAGACCAGATGTTAACATACTTTGAAATACTGCTGAACACATGGTTGAAACATACTTAGGGGAGGGGAAATGGTATACATTTCTGTAAACATATCTATTAGATACATACACTTCTGAATGATCAGTGCAGATTATTGCTGGTTGTTCTAGTTGAAGATTTACATCAGTGTTTTTGTTTGATTTGTTAGTAGTATAGGAGTCTAGTTATGAGCAAAAATATTAAGACATAGATATGTGCTACATAACTGGTTCTTTCAGTCACTAGCAGAGCAGCTTACCTGGAACAGCTTAAGCAGTTCAATCATCCTCCTACTTCCCCTGGACACACATTAGTTAGCAGTACAGTCCAAGAGAGAGACAGAGAGAGAGTGTATGTGTGTGTGTATAATTTATTTTAAAGACAGAAAAGAAGAAAGCATAAACAAATTTAACCGCATGTTTGGCTTTTTCATGATGCTTACCTTTTTTCTATTACACAGTTGCCAGACTTTCAAGAGAAAACTGGATACATTATAATAACTGTGACAAGAAGCCATGAGAGAATAAAACCAATAAGAAACCTTTCCGTTCAGTTCTTCACAAGGCTGTCACTTTTACTAGAAAAACGTCACTTTGATGCCCTGTTTGCATTCCAATTCTAACAACAAGGAGGAGGATGGAGGTCTCTGGTTTCTATGACAACCCAGATGGGCCACAATACAAGATACTTACAAATGTTCAATTGCAGGGATGCCAAATCAAATTAAGCCAGAGTTTGCACTACTTTATACAAACTAAAATGAAACCGCCCCCCCCAACAACAACAAAAACCACAAATGTTAAAAAAGGATGACATTTCAGCCACAGGCTCAAAGATTTAGGAAACAAAGGATGGAGAAAGAAGTCACATTTCTCTATAAAAATAAATAAAGTCAATACCAAAAAACTGAAATCCTAATTTACGTGAGTAAATGTTTTCATTAAAAACTAGACTACTGGAAAATTACCAGCAGACATCAAGAGTGAAAAACAGGACCCAAAAATAACATGGATTTTATTAACTTACTTAAATCACTATAAACAGGCACATTTGTCATCACGCTGTATTTTCATGACTAGTTTAGCTCTATGAGTTACTTCTCAGTCTTTTTCTCAGTGTCTGCCTCTGCACTAGTCCTCCTTGAACCTTCTGCAGAAGGCACATATAACAACATTCATCTCAACTGAAGAAGTTAGATTAACAATAGTGCAGAAGTGAAATGCTTTGGTAACACTAACAGTGATGCTGCAAAAACATTAATGTAGGGTTTGAATATATTAACTGGCCAACTGTCAAAGCCGGATGCAGTTATTTCTCATCAATGGCAGAAACTTCACTACAGAATAGAATGGTGACTGAGTATTCTGGAGACACAGATAGCTGTAACAGTCAAGCTTGTTTAGCTCACATTAGTCAATACCCCTTAAGCAAGAATTTTAAGTGTTTTTTCTATTGTTTTCAAATGTGGAGTTCACATACACAGTTCCCATTACAAATCCAGTTAAGGATTCCTTAATGAATATGTGTTTTAAATGCACAATATATTATTTTGCAACTTGGTACATTTTCAACATCTGACATATTATAGAGATTATTTCCCCCATCAGTCATTGCCCCTGTTAAATTTATTCTCCTTCTTCTTTCAATCCAAACACAGTCTTTGTTAAATGTATGATAGCTAACAGGGCTCATAGCAAGATTGACCACTATATAGTTTTAGGAGGTTTATCTTCTTTGGGGAAAGGAGAAGAGGGAGAGCACAGAATGGATTAACAGCTGTGCCTAGTCAAAATAATCCAAAATTAGAGGGATTGTAACATTTAAAATTGGAACAGAGAACCTTAAAATCTGGGCCTGTGCAAATGCCTTTAAAATGTTCTATTAAAATCTGCAGACACTTGCCCTTCATAATATAGTCCCCTTTTGAGTGTTGCTATTCAATACTATTCCCCCAAGCACTCTCAAGACTAACCTGGAAAGATGCAATCTTTACCTAACACCCATGTTATTTCAATCTTAAACATGTATCATTATGTAAATACACACCTCCCTAAGATAAAAATGATTTGATATGTTAAATTTTATCTGATTCTTTTAGAAAAGCACTTCCAATATCTACCTAAAAAAAGAGAAGATAAATTATTTCAGACTTACAAAGGCTGGAGGAATGAAATATTAAAAAGGAACATGGTCAAACAGACACATAACATGTTTAACCGTACTTTGACTTAAGGCTTTTGTTTCTTCGTGATTTTATATATTTGTATTTTTAAAAGTTTACTTTTCTGTCAATAAGAAATTAAAACAAAAGTTCGTGAAACATTTTCATGCCACCTGTACAGAAAGACAAGGAAACATGATCTGCAACAGATAAATGCTAATTTTAGAATTGTGCCAACACCATCAGTAATTATGGTGCATAAACAAGAAAGTCAACCAAAAGAGTTCTGCTAATTTCACCTCCACAAAAAACACAGCAAATACATTAAGATTTGCCACATGGAAAAGGATAGTGTTGGTGAAAAATAAATACCTTTCAAGTTTCTAAGAGTCTTTTTACAAACAATCAAGAGGGGGGAAAATGGTATTAGAAGCTATAAAAACAAAGTAGCTGACAGCATGCTTTTAAATGTCCAACCATTTCAAGTTGTTGCCTCTAAAATACATCCTTTTACTGGACAAGATATTCTTCAGAGATTCTATTCTTTGCACTCTTATTAAACTGACTATAATATTTTCAGGTAAACCATATCTACACAACATGGAGTAAGTACTTATCTCTTAAAGGCAGATAAATACTGTGTTGCAACTGTTTTGCTACATCTTGTTATGAAGAATCAAACTTTTTGGTTCAAACCTTTAGTACTGCACTAGATTACTTTCTCATCACCCCAGTAATTGGTTTGGTCTTTCTCAGCATTGTCTTTTTCCCCCCTAAAATGAGTTTAAAACCTACTTCAAACTGATATACATATGATCCTATTGCATACAGGAAAATATGTATCCTCAGAAACATGCCTCTGCAAGTGTTTCTCTATTAGTTATAAATGAATGAGGCTAGAAACAGCCTTTGTATTGCAAAACTTGAATTCCAACAAACTAGCAACTGCAAAACAAGCATTAAAGACAGCATCAGTACCAATCAGGTTTTCCCACATGCACCAAAAAGCTTACTGTGTGCTTCACAATTAAGTCTCCACAGTTCAAAATACTGACTGTCCCATCAGTCTAGAAGTAATCTCACTATTCAAAAGTGTGTTCATCTGATTAGACTCAAATCACTTCCAAAAGGATAAGGAAATTGGTTTGGGGGAAAAGGGGGTTTGTAGGCCACCAGTGAGCCTTGAAATTATTAACTGATGGTCTCTGAAGAAGAATAACTTGTTAAAAAAAAACTATGTAAAAATAATACACTTTAATTATTTAAATGCCCACAATGGCTTGTAGAAACACTTTTTTTCCTTTTTGAAAATCAGGTGATTTTAAAAAAACATTCTATATAGACTATAAATAATACACATCACAAGGAGAAATATAAAAACAACTGAGAAGTTACTTTTCTATTTCACGTCTGGTGTCTAAACAGCCAAAATACCCAACAACTGGATTGTTTGTTAATCCTATTTGTTGTAAATTACATTTTTATAAATAAAATATATACAAAGATTTTCAAACCAGTGACAAGAGGCATGTTTCAAGAGATAAATGCCAACTTTAAATTTTAAACAGCTTTCTAGGGTATTTATAAATAAAAACTAGTAGAAGGTTAGAGATTAAACAAATTATTATATTCTAAAATAGAAGTCTCTAATACTCAATATTATAACCTGTTCTTACTTTTGCGTTTTTAATGCCCAGGATCAATGAGTCAATCTTTTTCTCACAAAAGAAGAAAGACTGCACCAGCCGGAATATTTGCTTACCTGAGGGCTCAACACCCTTTTATTTGCCTTATACATATCACTGTGTGACTGTTAGACCTATAGGATGCTTACTTTGGATTTCCTATTGAGAATTCAGAGCTAAGAATCCCAAATGAATTTATTTCCATGAACTGTTGCCTTCCTGAGATGACAAGGAAAAAGTGTTGCTTAATGAATTAATGCCACCTAGTGGGACAGAGGGGATTTCAGTTTAAATGAGTTTACAGTCACCTATTACCAATTGGCTAAAACTTACTGGTAAAAATTGGATATAGCAGTTATTATTTACACTAATGGGAGTGTTTTCTGATTAGACATTTAATTAAAGGATGGGGAAGTTTCTCTTCGCAGAAGAAAATATTGTTACTTTAATTCCTGACATATCTCTCAACCCTCTGAAAATGTTCTAAATTTACTTGCAATGAAAAAGCTCTGAAATATTTCAATCATGGTGTAAAGGTATTTAATTCATGTCAATCTTCAAACTATAAACAGTCAATAAAATTACTGTTAGCCTTAACTCCACAGTCAAGATTAGATCTCTCCTGTATGACATTGTTTAGTGTTAAAACACAATACACCTCTACCCTGATATAACACTGTCCTCGGGAGCCAAAAAATCTTACCGCGTTATAGGTGAAACCACGTTATATCAAACTTGCTCTGATCTGCTGGAGTGCGCAGCCCTGCTCCCCCAGAGCACTGCTTTACCAAGTTATATCCGAATTCGTGTTGTATCAGGTCGCGTTATATTGGGGGTAGAGGTGTACATTACCTTATTTACAAAGGTTCTAACTGAAAACAAAATCTCCAATCCAACTCCTGCTGCTTTGCACTGCTCCATCAGTTCAAAGCAGCTGGAAACCAAGTATAATCAGCAACCCAAGGATTCACTCAATGCAGGGAAACCCCAAAGGGCACAGAAACTCATACACCACTCGCTGCAGGAAGTTAGCATAGGGACTCTGACCAGAGCTTCCATACACCCTCACTTTCCATACCTCCCCAACTGCTGTAATGGGCTGTGGGAAACAAGATTAAAGACAGCAGCCCTCAGGCTGCCTTAACTAACAATGGATATCAGCTTGGTCTCCAGTCAGTCCTAGGATCAAAAGAACAGAAAAGATAACTTAAAGCCATCTTTGCTCCTCTCCACATTTCTTTAGTCCTGTGTGAACTGCAACTTGACAGGATCAAAGAATCTGGCTCATTGTTTGATTTTTTAAAAAGCATGCATCCATCTTTTTATTTCCATTTTCTTCTCTTTCCCCCTCTCTCCATCGCCATCTTATTTATCCCCATCTTTCTTTCATTGGATTATGGACAACTAAAAAATGAACCAAGGCTGATTTGCATATCCATAATCACTAGACAAAAAATTAAGAAAACTTTACTTAAATACAAAATAGCCAAATTCTGCACTGGTGTAACTCTGTTATCTTCAATAGATTGAAGCCAGCAGAGAATCTGGCCCAAAATTATACAGGTAATATAAATATTATGGCTATAAAAGAATCACTAACACCCCCACTATTTCTCTCCCATACCAACCTCTCAAGTGTCCTAAGTTTCAAGTTACATTCCACTTTTTGAGTGAATCAATCTCCTGCCATGCATTACCACCAAGTTGAAGTTGGGACGGAACAGAGCATAAATCAGGGTGAATTTGATTTAAATTACTAGTCAGGAAGACTTGATTTAATCATGGATTTCTACATAAAAGTGCATTCTTGTTGGTTGTTATAAGCTTAATCCATATTCTTCACAACTCAGAGATAGATGTAGGTTTCACTTTTAGAAGGTACACACTATACATTTTTAAACAGTGACTTATTTTGAAAACTTTTCAGATTAGTTTTACAGTTATATCAGAAAATGAATGATTGTTTGGTTATTTCATTTACCAAAGGTAATTGAAGCAGATATTTATAAAGTCATTGGGAGGTGAACTAGCTCCATTTCAACAGGTTAATCATTAATATTTGGAGGATTTTCTTGCCATGCTGTATTAGGAGGAGAACATCACCAGACAGACATTTACATTGTTTTATTTAACTAAAACAACAACATTAAGTATTCTGGATTTTTTTCTTCAACAGCAAACATATAATATTTTAACAAAACAAGCATATGTCTCTCGCTTCTCACATTTATCTCCAGACTTCTTCTCCTTGTCCAGATCTATTCCGCCCCCAACAATCTTCTATTCATTGAACTTTTTGAAACTTTGCATTTTTACAGAGAGGTAAGGGATTGATTCTGTGTACACCAATTTGCAGAGGAACAATAGAGTTGAGGTCTGTTATTTCTCACCTCTATATATTATTTATTTATTTAAAAACATTTTTGCTGTTAGCAAGCATGTTACCTTTGGAGACACAAATCCGTAGTTTGAGAACTGCAAAACTAAGCATCCCTGATGGTATCTTCTAGACTGAGCACTGAGTCCCATTGGGTAGATAGAAAGATTAACCTAAATAATCTATACAAAAGCCCATGGAATCCCATAAAATTGGGTCCCTAATCCATGAATTGGAACTCATTTACAAAACTTTTTTTAAACATTACATGAATATATTGTCTCATACTACAGAATTAGAATGTATAATCCCTATTCCATGATGAGATATCTTTGAGCTATAATGTATCTTAATTAAAACTACCTTTAGATAGTTTTTTTCCTCAAAAAGCATTTTATCAAAAAATCCAATTTAAATAAAAAAATCCAATTTTTTTTTAAATCATTGATTTTTATTCACCCTGGACTGTATGCTCTGGGTCTAATAAAATACTCTGTAGCCTTGGGGAAGGTGCACTGAACTACAAGTCAAAAGGCCATGGCTGCTAAGTTTACCTCTTCCGCTTACTACTGTGAACTTCATTATTACTGAACATGGTCTCAAACCCCTTACTCTAAGAGGGAGGTAAGTATTAGTCCTCCCATTTTACAAATGAGTTTGTTGAGAGATTGCCCAAGGGCACTTTTGACAAACCTGAAAATACAGCACAGGTTTCTAACCAGACAGAAACAAGTGTCATCCATGCAGCCCCACTCCGTTTCAGATTTTTGCACCAAATCCAAATTGTAGCCCTGAGGATTAATCTGTTGGTCTGTATAAAATGTCTTTTTGATAAATTTAAGTATGTAGGCTTTATAGAATTATAGATTTTTGCAATAGCTGAAATGCAAGACAGCCATTCAGGTCAGACACCCAGGTCAGACATCCTGTATGACGCTGAAGGCAACCTTTGAGGACCCTTACTCAGAAAAGTAATAATAGACAAATTACCTACGCAAAAGTCTGGAGACCTTTACCTAAGCCAATAGCAGTAAAGGGTGGAAAGTGGGGATTTTTGCCCACAAATCTAACAAGTACACCACAAATGCGTACATATCTGTCACTCATACGCACACATATGTTAGCCTATGAGGCATGTGTACCCTAACATTTCCGTGGGGGAAAGACGAAATTTGGGCATAGGAGGGAGGATTTCCGAATAAATGCTCTATAAAAAGGTGTGACAATTCACCATGAGGCAGGCGATACACCCATCTTTCAGTTCCTGTCTCTCTATCGCCTCAACTATGCATTGATGCCCCCCTCTCCTACGAAGGCTGTTAACTATTGACAGGTTGTAGTATTATTTCTTTTCAAAGCTGTAAGTATAAAAGAATCTAATTTTTGTTTTACCTTTCAAAAAGCATCTAGTTTATATAGAGGGTTAAACTTATACCCAGTCTTTTTTTTATCATTTCCTTTATTATAAGTGTTAACAACACACAAAAGTGCTACTGCACAGAGTGAATTTAGAACTGTGTATTATCATAAATATATCTCTTAAAGAACTGTGATATTTTGTAACTTTGTAATCTCAAACTGTTTTTAACATTTTTACATTTACTTATTGTTTCATTGATTTTAATAAAAGGTCTTTATGACTATTTCTGTCTCAGTGTAAGTTCCTGTCATATACCCCGAAGCTCCTTGTATAAACTCTGTGAAGCATGATTCAAGATGAACTTTATCTTCTGATCACACATATTGGCGACCCATACCCATATTATTAATATATATTAATTATTAATTAATTAGAAAATTAATTATTAAATAAACTTAAATTAAGTGGATAAATTCCACCAACCCTACTAACCCACCCCAAATCAGGCTACAAAATACTTGACTATACTGTCTGAAACCACTGCTCTAAACACTGGACCACACTGGGGTTGCCAGGCATCCGTTTTTTGACCAGAATGCCAGTCAAAGAGGGACCCTGGCAGCTCCGATCAGTATGACTGATCGGGCCATTAAAAGCCCAATTGGCGGTGCAGAGCAGCCGGCATGTCCGGCTCCTAGGCGGAGGGGCCAGGGAGCTCCGTATGTTGCCCCAAGCACTGGCTCCACAGCTCCCATTGGCTGGAAAGTGTGACCAATGGGAGAGGCGCCTGCGGGGTGGGCAGCGCGTAGAACCCCCTGGCCCCTCTGCCTAGAAGCCGGACATGCTGGCTTCTTCCAGGAGCCACAGGGAGCCTGCTTTAGCCCCACTGCGCCACCAACCAGGAGCCACCTGAGGTAAGCGCTGCCTGGCCACAGCCCACACCCCCTCCCACACTCCAACCCCCTGCCCCAGGTTGAAAGCCCCTCCTGCACCCTAACTCCCTCCCAGAGCATGCACCCCAACCCTCTGTCCCCTTCTGCACCCAAAACTCCCTCCCAGAGCCTGCACCCTGCATCCCCTCCTGCACTCCAACCCCCACCCCAGCCCTGAGCTCCCTCCTGCACCCAAACCCCCTCATCCCTGGCCCCACCCCAGATTCCACACCCCCAGCCCGAGCCCGCACTCCCTTCCGCATCCCAACCCCCTACCCCAGCCCTGAGCTCCCTCCTGCACTCCAAACCCCTCAGCCCAGGCCCAGAGCCCCCTTCCGCATCCTGAGCCCCTCATTTCTGGACACACCCCAGAGCCTGCACCCCCATCCAGAGCCCTCACTCCCTCTCGCACCCCAACCCCCTGCCCAAGCTCAGTGAAAGCAAGTGAGGATGCGGGAGGTCGAGCAATGGAGGGAGGGGGGATGAAGTGAGCGGGGGTGAGGCCTTGGAGAAGGGGCAGGGCTTGGAGCACGGCAAGGGTGTTTGGTTTTGTGTGATTAGAAAGTTGGCAACCCTAGGCCACACTCCCTTCCAAAGTAAGGAACAAAACCCAGGAATCCTGATATTCAAAATTCTACTGCTGTCTAGCAAATAGCTGCTGTATGAGACCCCAGCAAAGCAAGTAACACTTTCCCCCATACTGGCTGTTCCACCTGGAGGAAAGCACTAAACTGAGGAACCTAAGGTTCTTGATTCAAATCCTACTCCTAAACCACATGTGGGGTGTGTATGTATGTGTGTTATGATTATGGTTGCCCATGGTGGAATTTGTTTTCCAATTTTCTTTTCAAAGACCTAGCCTATTTAATTCATACCATCTCATTGTACAAATCAGCATATTGCTAGCTCTCACTGGGGATCACTAATTCAGTTTTGTATCACTGAACATTCTTAGGGTACGTCTTCACTACCTGCCGTATTGGCGGGTAGCAATCGATTTCTCGGGGATCGATATATCGCGTCTCATCTAGACGTGATATATCGATCCCCGAACGCGCTCCTGTCGACTCCGTAACTCCACCAACCCGAACGGCGGTAGCAGAGTCGACATGGGGAGCCACAGACATCGATCCCGCGCCATGAGGACGGTAGGTAATTCGATATAAGATGCTTCGACTTCAGCTACGTGAATAACGTAGCTGAAGTTGCGTATCTTATATCGATTTTCCCCCGTAGTGTAGACCTGCCCTTAGATTAATTTCTTCCTTGCTTTTTTTTTTGTCAAATCTCTAAAAATAGTTAACAATAATGTCAACAAAAAGAGGGTTTTTCCCACTAAAGTCACGATTTATTAATCCGGTGCTGCTTGATTGCAGAAGACTGTGTTTATTTAACACATCAGAGTACAAAATGAGGAACACTATTGCAATGTAAGCTGCATTCAGTTGTCAAATGCTATGAAACTGAGTCTCACTGCATATTTCCTTATTAAACATTCTTTTTTCCGGCTGCCTCACAAAAAGAAAAATGTGGTGTTATTTGGGTAAGTCAGTATGCTAATTCTATTTCAGATCTTCCTTTTTTGTCTTCTCTCACTACAGAGAAAAAACAAAAAATATACATCACAAAAGTACACTTATAAGAATTGCATTACCAGATCTGCCCAATGGTCCATCTAGTCTAGTATTCTGCTTGCAGCAGTGGCCTACGCTCAGTAATGCAGGGGAAAGCAATGCCTCACACACAAGTCTGTACAGGTTATTTGGCAAAAATTCCTCTTCCCAAATTCTGCAAGAAAAATATGACACAGGAATTACTGGGTAACATTTTATGGCTTTTATATGTAGGATGTCAGACTAGATTGTCATAATGGTCCCTTCTGGCCTTACAATCCGTTGTCCCTTGTCAATTTGAACTGAGCTTCTATCATGGTGTATACCATATTTATTAATATTTCATTTGAACTTTTAAAACTGTCTTTGGACTCATTTTCTTACAGAAATCAGTTCTATAAAATTACAACTATAAAAGGTTTGGTCATGATTCTATTTAAGTCTACGGAAAGACCTCCACAGACTTCAATATAGATTAAAAAAATCAGGCTAATATTCTAAATTGTATAATTTACAATAATATATTTGCAAAGAAATGAATGGTAATAAGACATAAAACCATATGGGTCTAATCTTGCAGTCAATTCAGACAAAACTGACATTTATTCCAATGAAATGTTTGCATTGGTAAACATTGCAGGAGGCGATCACAAAGAGAAGAAATCTGCACCACACATTCAGTTGCTGGAGAAATTACTGTGATGCCACAAAACAAACACACACACACACACTCTCTCTCTCAAGTAGATAATACAAAAGAGAAATGTTATGGACATATTATGGCGTAATACAATGCATTTCTTTGTATCTCTTCAAATTCTTGCACGCATGTACACCTGTCCATTAGAGGGACAACATCCCACAGTAATACAGCCTGGTTCATGATGCTGGGAACAGATACAACACATAGAATCATAGAATATCAGGACTGGAAGAGACCTCAGGAGGTCATCTAGTCCAATCCCCTGCTCAAAGCAGCACCAATCCCCAACAAAATCATCCCTGCCAGGGCTTTGTCAAGCCTGACCTTAAAAACCTCTAAGGAAGGAGATTCTACCACTTCCCTAGGTAACCCATTCCAGTGCTTCACCACTTTCCTAGTGAAAAAGTTTTTCCTAATATCCAACCTAAACCTCCCCCACTGCAACTTGAGACCATTACTCCTTGTTCTGTCATCTGCTACCACTGAGAACAGTCTAGATCCATCCTCTTTGGAACCCCCTTTCAGGTAGTTGAAAGCAGCTATCAAATCCCCCCTCATTCTTCTCTTCTGCAGACTAAACAACCCCAGTTCCCGCAGCCTCTCCTCATAAGTCATGTGCTCCAGCCCCCCAATCATTTTTGTTTCCCTCCACTGGACTCTTTCCAATTTTTCCATATCCTTCTTGAAGTGTGGGGCTCAAAACTGGACACAGTACTCCAGATGAGGCCTCACAATGATCACATCCCTTGATCTGCTGGCAATGGCCCTACTTATAAAGCCCAAAATGCCATTAGCCTTCTTGGCAACAAGGGCACACTGTTGACTCATCCAGCTTCTCGTCCACTGTAAGCCCTACGTCCTTTTCTGCAGAAATGCTGCCACGGCATTCGGTCCTTAGTCTGTAGCAGTGCATGGGATTCTTCTGTCCTAAGTGCAGGACTCTTCACTTGTCCTTGTTGAACCTCATCAGATTTCTTTTGGCCCAATCCTCTAATTTGTCTAGGTCCCTCTGTATCCTATCCCTACCCTCCAGCATATCTACCACTCCTCCCAATTTAGTGTCATCTGCAAACTTGCTGAGAGTGCAGTCCACACCATCCTCCAGATCATTAATGAAGATATTGAACAAAACCGGCCCCAGGATTGACCCTTGGGGCACTCCGCTTGATACCGGCTGCCAACTAGACATGGAGCCATTGATCATTACCCATTGAGCACGACAATCTAGCCAGCTTTCTATCCACCTTATAGTCCATTCATCCAGCCCATACTTCTTTAACTTGCCAGCAAAAATACTGTGGGAGACCGTATCAAAAGCTTTGCTAAAGTCAAGGAATAACACATTCACTGCTTTCCCCTCATCCACAGACCCAGTTATCTCCTCATAGAAGGCAATTAGGTTAGTCAGACATGACTTGCCCTTGGTGAATCCATGCTGACTGTTCCTGATCACTTCCCTCTCCTCTAAGTGCTTCAGAATTGATTCCTTGAGGAACTGCTCCATGATTTTTCCAGGCACTGAGGTGAGGCTGACTGGCCTGCAGTTCCCCAGATGCTCCTTCTTCCCTTTTTTAAAGATGGGCACTACATTAGCCTTTTTTCAGTCATCCGGGACCTCCCTCAATCACCATGAGTTTTCAAAGGTAATGGCCAATGGCTCTGCAGTCACATCTGCCAACTCCTTTAGCACCCTCAGATGCAGCGCATCCGGGCTCATGGACTTGTGCTCATCCAGCTTTTCTAAATAGTCCTGAACTATTTCTTTCTCCACAGAGGGCTGGTCACCTCCTCCCCATGCTGTGCTGCCCAGTGCACCAGTCTGGGAGCTGACCTTGTTCGTGAAGACAGAAGCAAAAAAAGCATTGAGTACATTAGCTTTTTCCACATCCTTTGTCACTAGGTTGCCTCCTTCATTCAGTAAGGGGCCCACACTTTCCTTGACTTTCTTCTTGTTGCTAACATACCTGAAGAAACCCTTCTTGTTACTCTTAACATCTCTTGCTAGCTGCAACTCCAAGTGTGATTTGGCCTTCCTGATTTCACTCCTGCATGCCTAAGCAATATTTTTATACTCTTCCCTGGTCATTTGTCCAATCTTCCACTTTTTGTAAGCTTCTTTTTTGTGTTTAAGACGAGCAAGGATTTCACTGTTAAGCCAAGCTGGTCGCCTGCCATATTTACTATTCTTTCTACACATCAGGATGGTTAGTTCCTGCATCTCAACTGCAAAATTAATGCATGTCACTAGCATAAGCAACAAGAACACACAAATAATTTTCATTAAAGCAGGATCTTAGCTTAAGTTGTAATGAATAATGGAAGGAATGTACAAAAATAATACAGAAACAGATTTTCAAAAGTACTCATCACCTAGCAGTTCTCATTTGAAAATCTGGGCATTTCATTTCAATGCCTAATGGGAATTGAATTGTTTTGAAAATCCAGTCCCCAAAGTGGATATTGAGCACTTTTGAAAATTTGGCCCCTGGTCTATAAAGCACAATGGTTTCTAAAAAGAATTTTAAAAAATAATTTCTTATGAAGCTTCAGCAGGTCTTTAATAGGCTCAAATTAAAAATTAATATCTTCTCATCATTGTGATGGCTCTGTGAGTTGCAGACTACGTTGTCCAAACTTTTGCAGCTCTAATTTTAAATGGTTGAGTTTTGTTTTATCTTCCCTGAACATAGAAGGAAGAAGCTAGTTTTAATGCTTTCCAGATGACAAAAATAAGCATCAGCATTTTAATTTGCCACTAGAAGCACTTTCCGATAATCTCAGAACTTGAGTTTCAAATAAAGTTATATCAAATCAAATCAACTGAATATTACTCAGTTTATCATTCAAGAACAAGTGTGATAAAACCATGTTGTAACTAAATATGCAAAATTCATAATTCATACTATGTCAGAAAGCAAGCTGCATTTTAAGTCTCTCCAATAGAAAAAGGAAATGGAAAAAGATACAAACATAGTGGAATGACTGAATCACTTTCTGAAATAAATATCACAGTTTAGAATCACCCTTAAATAAAAAATGAAGTGTCTACCCGGTCAGTTTAAATTGAACATTTAAGGCAATATGACTATCGGACATGCTGACACTAAAATCTGTATCAACAACAGACTGCCTACAATAAAACAAGAGCATGGTTTTGTCAACCTCCTGCTTCCTGCACACCTCCCTCTTCATATGCCCAGGCAAAGAAGACGGCCTACATGGATAGTGTATTATGGACAGAACTGAGCATGTGCTAAGAAAACAGTGATGAACACATACAGGGAAAAGCTCTCAGACATCAGCAGTGCACTGTGTGGCTCCTAAAGGAAACCTCTGCTTTGCAGTTATACCTACATTACCAGGTGCACATGCATTAAATGGCATTTCCAGTGATATGCTAACTACATACAGGATTCATTTAATCCACCACTGACGTATTATTCAACTGCCTTTGGCAAATGTTTAATATCACACAGCAATATTACTACTAATATTCAGCAAGTTATCTTTCATATGCTTTAAAAACATTAATTGATTAATCCTCACAAAGTCCTTGTGACATAGGGAAGTAGGCAAGTATCTTTTATTCCTTAATTTTACAGATGGGGAAATTGTAGCAGAGAAATTAATAAGAAAATTTCAAACTTGGATACTCAAAGTTAGGCACTAAAATCCATAATTAGGCCTCTAAACAAAAAGTGGCCCAATTGTCAAAGGTGTTGAAGTTAATAGAAACTATGGGTGTTCAGCACTTCTAAAAATCAGGTTACTTTTATTTAGGAGTCTAATCCAAGTTTAACAATTTTGGCTTAATTTTTTGTTTGTAATTTATTTTAAATGACTTTCCCAAAGCCACAGATTGGGAGTGGTCATCAGAGCCAGGATTACTGAGGAGTTCCCAGCCCCTAGTCCTTTGTTCCCTCATCTAGCACATGCTCCCCACCTCTCTGTGCTAAATTTTCATGAATTTAAGCTGTGTCCCAATATGAATGTTAATTTCACAGAAACACACATGTTGGGGCACTGGTACAAAAGTAATAAGAATTAGAAAACAGCTACTGAATCAACACCACTTCCTGTAGCACTTAGATGAGCCACCTCTAAGGAATGTCTAAGTACCGGCCTGGGCTCATTTTTCTGCTTATGAAATCTGACAGGAAGACAGTCTGAGATGAAGCCCAAACCCCTCTGTGAAGACACTTTTATACATGAACCTGTTTTATACATCACTGCTCTTCTTTGGTTATTCTGGTATTTACCACAGGAAAATGAGCAACACGCCTCTGCTCTATTGGTCTGGTCTATTAGATGCCTACCAATGAGTGTATAGATTTCAGAGTTGTAGCCGTGTTAGTCTGTTATCAGCAAGAACAACGAGGAGTACTTGTGGCACCTTACAAACTAACAAATTTATTTGGGCATAAGCTTTCGTGGGCTAAGACCCACTTCATCAGATGCATGGAGTGGAAAATACAGTGGGAAGATATATATACATAGTACATGAAAAGATGGGAGTTGCCTCACCAATTCTAACGAGACAATTCAATTAAAGTGGGCTATTATTAACAGGAAGAAAAATTATTTTTGTAGAGGTAATCAGGGTGGCCCATCTCAAACAGTTGACAAGAAGGTGAGAGTAACAGTAGGGGGGAAAATTAGCATGGGGAAATTAGTTTTTAGTTCTTGTAGTGACCTATCCACTCCCAGTCTTTATTCAGGTCTAATTTGATGGTGTCCAGTTTGCAAATTAATTCCAGTTCTGCAGTTTCTCATTGGAGTCTGTTTTTGAAGTTTTTTTTGTTGAGGAATTGCCACTTAAGTCTGTTATTGAGTGTCCAGGGAGGCTGAAGTTTTCTCTGACTGGTTTTTTAATGTTATAATTCTTGACATCGGATTTAAGTGTATAGTTACTCTTAACTTGACTTCCACTCCTTTTTGGGGCACCAGTGGTATCACTTCTTTATTTCTTTGCCAGTTAAAGTTCTCTGATATGACATTTCATTTGCACATTTTGAATCTATAATAAGATCTTGTGACATCACTTTGGGACAGTATTAACATTTTCCATGGGGCTGCTATTCTCCTGCTGCAAACCAAGATTTCATTACAACAGCCATCATGAAACAAGAAACTTGTGTCTTACATTTATCCATGGGTGTTGATAATCTAGTGGCAAAGGGAAGTAAATGTGTTCCTGCAGCTGTCATGTGAAGTGCATTCATGCTCACAATATATATGTATTTCTATAATTAATCAGATTAATCCTTTATATATTCAACACATTTGCCTCACTGGCAGAAACTCCCACTCCAGGTAACGGAGCTGCCACAGTATAAAGCGGACACCACCTCTCCACTGTGGGTGGTGGTGATGGTGCCAAAGGGGGCCAGTGTAGCCTATATAATGCATTGTATTGGTTGGGAAGGGGGCAATGGAATGCTGACCAGAGGATGTTCTGATCTGAAGCATCCCCTGCAGTCCCAGCCAAAATTAAAAGCATTGTTATAGCTGTTTGCATTTAACTGTTCATACAGGGTTGGTTTGTTTGTTTGTTTGAAAAGGATAAAAAAAACCAGAGCTATTCAGCTTGCAGAGTTTACAAGGTCCACTAGCTTCTCTGGTGAAGCTTGTAAATTCCTTGACTAAATAAGTGTACAACATATCTAGCTGGACACATATGCACAGCATATCTATGAATAATGATTCACAGCTGCATAGGATCCACTGGCACAATGCAGGACAGGATTTGAGCTGAGGGATGCTGCCCTGGGAATACCAAAAACTAACACTGTAACATTAAACTTTAGACAGGAAGATTTCAGAAAAATAAAGCTGTTCAAAAGGGCTTTACAGTCAAAATTTAGAAAATTAAAACCTAAAAAGACTTAACAAGGAGGCTACCTAACAGGGCCGCCCAGAGGGGGGGGGCAAAGGGGGCAATTTGCCCCGGGCCCCGGGCTCCGCAGGGGCCCCCAAGAGAACAGCTGAGGCTCCTGCCTCCGCCCCTCTCCTGGAGCCTTAGCACATCAAGCGGCGTGTCTCCGGCGGGGCCCCTGAGCCCCGCCCTGCTCAGAGCCGTGTGGTGAGGGGGCGGGGCTGCGAGCTCCAGGCTTAGCTCCACTCCCTCCGCTCGGCGTGGAGCTCACAGCCCCGCCCCCTCACCACGCGGTTCGGAGTGGGACGGAGCTCAGGCCCCGCCGGAGACACGCTGCAACTGTTCAGCGGCGCGCTCAGGCTCCGGGTGAGGAGGGAGCCGGGGGTAAGAGGCTGGGGTTGGCTAAGGGGCAGGGGGTCCTAGGGACAGTTAGGGCACAGGGAGGGGGCAGAGGTTGGGGGGGTGGTCAGGGGGCAGGGAATGGGGGGGTTGGATTGTGGGCGTTCTGGGGGGGTCTGTCAGGACTCGGGGGGGTGGCTAGGGGTTGGGGCAGACAGGGAGCAGGGGTGGGGTGGGGTTCCAGGGTGGTGGTTGGGGGGGTGGGGTCTCTGGGGGACGGTGAGGGGACAAGGAGCAGGATGGGTTGGAGATTCTGAGGGGGGCAGGCAGTTGGGGGGCAGGAAGTGGGTGGAGGTCAGATAGGGGGCAGGGCCAGGCTGTTTGGGGAGGCACAGCCTTCCCTACCCTAAAGCTCATTCAGCAGTTTGAGGCTTGCAGAAGAGCCAAGCTGTTAGCTTTTCCATTAGGGCTACCATCCCTTCCACTTCTCAAGTGCCAAATTATAGTCTACATGTAATTTCAGTGCCATAGGGAGATTCATGTCAGGGGAGGGTAGCTTCATTTAAAATTAGCCACTGGGGGGAAGGATCACATGAGAAGAGCAATATCCTTCCCAACCCTACCAAGGGAGACCCTCCTCCCCTGCATTCCCTGAGGCTTCAGAGGGGTTAATTCAGTGGTTCTCAAACTTTTGTCCTGGTGACCCTTTCACATAGCAAACCTCTGATGCGACCCCCCCCCTTTATAAATTGAAAACTCTTTTTTATATATTTAACACTATTATAAATGCTGGAGGCAAAGCGGGGTTTGAGGTGGAGGCTGACAGCTCACGACCCCTAGTAATAACCTCGTGACCCCCTGAGGGGTCCTGACCTCCAGTTTGAGAACCCCTGGATTAATTTAATTTTAGCACCCTGTGTCCATTCACACGCATGTGCTATTTTGAGCATTTCAGTTTTGACAACATAGGCTCATCCCAGATTCTGGAACAAGCTCAAATGCTCAGTTCGTGGAGTATGTACATAAGCTATAGTAAAGAAAAACCCACAGTAACCGTCTCCAGTTTGTGAGGGACCACATGGAGCCAGTCTCTAGGAAACAGATAAATGCATGGAGATTAAGTCCATTAATGGCTATTAGCCAGGATGGGTAAGGAATGGTGTCCCTATCCTCTGTTTCTCAGAGAGTGGAGATGGATGGCAGGAGCGAGATCACTTGATCATTACCTGATAGGTTCACTCCCTCTGGGGCACTTGGCATTGGCCATTGTCAGTAGACAGGATACTGGGCAGGATGGCCTTTGGTTTGACCCAGTATGGCTGTTCTTATGTTCTAACCTAAATGAACCCAAAGTTATGAGTTATGACAGATATGAGTCAAGGAAGCCAGCAGAGTATCAGAAACCTGGAAAAATCTCTGCCTGGATGGGCTCAGGTGTTTGGTTACAAGCTGAGGTGGTTCAAAAGTTTTAGATTTTTTTTTAAGCAGAATTTTTTTTATTGTTTCTTTACACAATCAAATACATCAAGCAGCAAATATTTGGCCACACACTTCTGAAACCTCAAACCATATTCAGGTTTTGGCAGACTAATTTCAGCTTTTCAATTAAAAAAACCACAACAAATTTTGAAGGAAAGCAGACATTGTCCGTGATTTTTTTCTGCTTTTTAAAAACCCCTAGTTTTCGATCCAGAAAAAGTTTTGATGGAAAATATTTGTCCAACCCTTTTAATGAGCTTTAGTGCCTTTTAGCACTAGCTGATGCTGAGAACCAGTGATACCTTGTAAAGAAGTTTTCTCAAAACTGGGTTTGTGCTGAAATGCGGAAGGTTTATTTTTCCCAGGGGCGCCTGTGGAGGGGAGCAAGTGGGGCAATTTGCCGTGGGCCCCGCAAGGGCCCCCAGGAGAATATAGTATTGCAACTTTTTTTTATAGAAAGGGCCCCCAAAATTTCTTTGTCCCAGGCCCCCTGAATTCTCTGGGCGGCCCTGGGTACTACCTAAGCAAATATAATAGAATCACAGAAGTATATATACCCCTAAACAAAAAAAGTAAGCAAATAGGCAAGAAATATACCAATGTGACTAACTGGCAAGATTCAAGAAGTTATCAGAGGCAAACAGGTATCCTTCACAAAAGAAATTCAACCCTAGTGAAGACAGTAGCAAGAAGTGTCAATTGTCATTGGTAGGAGAAATGAAAGACTGAAATTTTGAGATCTGAGCAAACATATGAAGAGCAAATAATCAGAGTCATATTAACAAATAACAAGGCGTTCTTTAAATGTTTCATAAACAGAAGGCCTACCAAAAAATCACTAACTCTGCTACATAATAAGGAAGTAAATTTAACAATTAAGAATAAAATGATTTCTTTGTATCAGTCTTCATCACAGAAAACACTCCTATGCTACAACTACTACTTTCAGGTACAATAATAAATATTATTATTGAGATGCCAAAAGAGATGGGGGGTTGGAACAAATTGATAACATTATGGATCAACAAGTCATCAGGAGCGAATGGTAGATAAATAAGAGGTCTGAAGGAATTTACGATGAAGTAGTTGAGCTACTAGCAAAAATATGCACTCTCTCTACTACACCTGGAGATTGGAGAGCAGCAAATGTTATATCTATCTTCAAAAAGATGCAAGGAGTAATTTTAGGAATTACAGACCAATGAGCTTTACTTCAATACCAGGACTACTGAATGATTACCCTAGAAAAGCCTGCTATAAACAAACAAACAAACAAAGAAGCACCTATAGATGACTATGACAATATAGGAACATAGTTTTACTTCTGTAAACGGACACTATGCCTTTCTAGTCTACTAGAATTCTTTAAGCAAGTTAGCAAAAAATTGGGTAAAAGAATCCGTTGATAATTTCTTTAGTCCAAACAAGTTATTAAGTCATCATAGGTGAGAAGTAAAGTATTGTCACGGATTAGAAACTGGTTCTGTGACAAAAAAAAATGTAGGAATAAATGGTTAATGTTCAGCATAGCAAAAGATTAATCAAAGGCTAATCAAAGTTTCCATACTAGGACTAATGCTGTTTAATATATTTATTAATCATCTGGTAAATGGAGTGAAAAGTGAGGCTGTAAAATGTAATCAAAAGAAGAAAAAGCACTGGTTATCTTTGTGGACAGCTCAATTTTCGCTTAGTGTGAAAAGGTGATCAAAAGGAAAATAAATATTTAAATTATATAAGGAATAGGATAGAAAACAATACTAAATATAATATAATACCATTATATAAATCAGTGGTATACCCTCACCTGGAATATTGTTTTCAGTTCTGGTCACTCTATCTCAAACAACCAACCAAACAAAAAACATAACAGAAACAGAAGCGGTCCAGAAATGGGCAAAAATATTACTAAAGGCCTGGAAAGACTTTCATATGAAGAGAGACTGAAAAAATTGAGGCTGTCTTCTTTAGAAAAGAGAGGACATGATAAGGTATGTAAAACAACAAGGTATAGAGAAGGTAAGTAAGGTGCTTCTATTTATCCCTTCTTAAAAATCAATAAATATGGAATATTCAATTCAACAAAAGCCAACACATTTCAAATTGGAAAAAAATTGTTTTAAATGTGTGGAACTCACTGCCACAAGATATCACTGAGGCAAAAAACTTAGTAGGATTCAAAAAAGGGTTAGAGAGATTTATATGGATAATGAGAACATCCACACTTAGTTGTCAGTTTTGTCACAAAGAGATAGAAACCCTCATGCTGTTCAGGACATAAACCACTTTAGTCATTAAATCCCACTCAACTTTTTGGAAAAATAGGGAGGTTAACTAACCAGATTCCAACATCAGTAAATTACATTTTACCTAGCTAAAATGGCCCTGTAGTTTCACCTGGACAAAGTATTTTACACAGCAGTTGAGGACAGAAAAAAATCAAAGTGTTGCTATATGCTGTTTAAAGGCTGCTCATCAATAATGGTTGAAATGATCCCTTTGTACAACATACAGTGTGTAATATGCAATGTATGAAGTGCTTTAGGATTGCTGAAGGAAAGGCACTACATAAATGCAAGTTCTTTTTTGCAAATACCTCCTAACACGTTAAAGAAATTAGTCTAATTGACAAAACTACTCCTCCAAAATATGAGACATTAAATATTTCACTTACTTCCTATGGCCTGTTTGTCTCTAAAAAAGTCTTAACTAAAACATTGTCCCCAAGTGGACTGGCTGCCTGCCTTTATAATTCCATGTGAGAGTTGGGAACAGAATTACTTTCACATTAAAAAAGTGAATTCACATGCTAAGCAGTGCTCCTGTTTATTTAAATCTGAAATTAAAAAAAAACGGCATTGGCAACTGTTATTGTGTGACTTTCATATATAGCCAAAAGTACGCAAATATTTGACATCCAATCATATCTGACTTAGTCATTTCAGACAGCATCATGGACAATGCAGTGAAGGCCTAATACTTCACATATTTGGCTCAGGTAAGGTCTTCCATAAGGTACCATTAATGACATTTTCCTAATGGAAAAAGAAAACCACATCATTCAAAATAGTTAACTATTCAGAATTTTGGGAATTTGCTTTTGTCGGTTTATTTAATTTCTTTAGCAGAAGAGGAAAGTGTGTCCTTTTCTTAAAAATTAAAATGCTAGGAGTATATACACAATTATCATTCCTATCTGATGTGTTACAGCACAGCACCACAATCTAGCTACCAGTCTGCATGATTATAAATAGGCTGCCAATCCAGCAGCAGCAGCAGCTGTCTCCCATCATTCTGCTTTCTCTCCCCATTTTTATTAGATTTCTAATGTGATGTGATTTCTGCATATTTTTGCTATGCCCTGTAATAGGTATATGCACAAGCACAATTACATTTGTTTTTAAGATTATTCATAGCAAACAAAATTCCATACTAATCTGCCACTGTTTGCCTTATTTATATATGTACAGATTAACAGGTCTGCACACTTGCATTTTCTGTTATAAATTAAACCCTCAGAATTGTAATTTAGCACTCAGTCACAGCCAACCAATAAATTGCCTTTAAAAAGGAAACTGAGCAACTTGCCCTTTTCAGACATAGGCAAAAGCACTATATACACCTGAACACTGAAACATGCAGGAAAAAATAATCACAAGATACTATGCAACCTTTTTATGCTTTTAACACATAAAGGCTGCAAACCAATCAGCTAAATGTGATGCATAAGATTTATCAAACACCAGTGTAATGAAGCCAAGTGCTAAAGAGTTTTCCAGTGCATATTTCATTCCTAAAGGACTGAAACGCAAAGCTATGATTAAACACCATTTGCTTCCTACTCTATATGTAGAAATATCATAAAAACTACCTTACTATAATTAGTATTCCAGGACATCCGTTTTAATGAATGATTTTTGTCTTGTTTTTATCCAGGTTTCAGCATATAATTCATACTATGAAAATACTTAATAAGTAAAGTGGTCTATATTTTATTTTCTTGTTTGCCAGCACTTTAAGCTTTGTTACTTGGCCTATTTGGAAAATTTACTCTCTGTGATTGTTTTGTATTTTGCTTGGCTATGGAAAGTTACCCTTACTGCCAGATAAGCATTAGTTTCATTTCACCCTGAAAGCATCAACATGTTATGTTAGGACATTACTGTATCATTGAACAGGGTTATACAAATAATAGGCCAATAGGCTGGAAATTCAAGGACTCTCTCTGAAAGCAAGGGTTGCAAATTTTCTAAAGGGCTTAAGGGGAAAGAGGAACAATGGTTACAATCCTCTGATATTTCCTCGATTTAGAATACGCTTGAATTTCACTTTATTCTCCTCAGCCTTACAGCTTCCAAGTTTAGTTGGTTTAGTGACAGTTTTCAGTAAAGGTACATTATTTCATTTTAATGTACACACACAATGTTACCCAGCCTGTAAACTGTGACAGATCTCAATGGGATCAACTACGTAAGGAATTGCCTCTTCCACCCACACTTCCCCTTGAACATTGAAATCAACATGTATAATGCAGCTACTGGTTCCCAGAATAAAATTCAAGGGTGCTGGAGACAAGGTGTTCTCAGTGAAATAACCCAGCTGCAGAGATCTCTCACAGATCAGGATGAACATATGTGTTGCACTGTGCTCTAAAGGAGGCAAGACTCATTTGTTTGCTCTAGCTTGTCCTCGAAGTAAAGACGCTCTGGCCAGTGAGCTGGAAGAAGAGGAGGAAGGGTTACACAGACTAAAACAAACATAAATGAAAATCCAAGACCTAATGCCTCTCTGAGGGTGGACCAAAGAATAGTCTCACTAAAACCATGCTGAAATTTAAAGTTTGTGGATTGTTACCTAAATGGAATAGTAACCAGAGCAATGTAGGTTAGACACACAGGCAAACAAAAAGCAGGGCTTTTTTCTTACCTCTCAGGTGTATTTTCACTATCAGATTGTAAGATATTTTCATTATTGTCCACCCACTTACTGAGTGACAGCACATTTCCCTAGAAATCTATTAGTAACCTTTCATGAATATAATGTAGGCTATACTGTCAGACATGTTTAAACAATTTATGAATCTGAAAGAGACTCATTTTTACATCATTGTTATCTCTTTGTGACAGCACCCATAATGTACTAGTAATCCTCCAGACGTTCAAAGAGGGATGGTTCCTGCTCTGAGCAGTGCACAGTTTATGTGAACAAACAAATAGTAGAAGTTAGCAGAAGAGGGACAATGAAAATGGCTGTTTATTTTTTGTTTATTAAATACAAGTCAACTAGATTCATTACAGGCAGCATGGCAGAAGTGGGTCTTTCAGAGTATGTCTACACTGCAAAGAAAAACCCACAGCTGGCCCATGCAGGGCTGTTTCATTGCAGTGTAGACTTCCTGCTCAGACTAGACCCAGAACTCTGGGACTCTCCCTCCCCTCAGGGCAAGCGCATGCCTGGGGCGGCAAGCCATGGGGGGCAGGCTGCCGGTCACTGGAGAGCGGCAATCAATGAGCCTTCAGTGGTGTTTCTGCGGGAGATCGGCTGGTCCTGCAGCTTCAGCGGCAATTCGGCAGCAGGTACACCGAAGGCGCGGGACCAGCAGATCACCCACAGAACCGCCGCCCAAGGCTCCCTGACTGCTGTGCTTGGGGCAGCAAAAAACATAGAGCCATCCCTGCCTCAGGGTCCTAGAGCTTGGGCCCCAGGTCAAACCCATAAGTCTACACAGCAATGAAACAGCCCTGCAATCCCAGCCCTGAGAGCCCTAGTCAGCTGGCACAGGCCAGCCACAGGTTTTTCTTTGCTGTATAGACATATCATATGAGGGACTTACACGTACACAAGGTAGGGGCCTTGTGAATGAGCTCACGGAGATCGTACTATGCACAAGGGGTAGAATTGAAGAATGCATGGTGGCAACAGTGCAAGAAACTGAAAAGAACAAGGCTGAGAAGTAGAAGAGGTGGGGGAGCAGTGTAAAGCAATGCAAAACTCAACAAAAGAAGGTAAGTAGGAATGGGTAGAACTACATAGAGAGTTGAAGATAGTGACAAGAAGCTTAAATCTGATACAATAATGAATAGGAAGCCAGTGGCGGGAAACGAAGGGAGGAATGACAATTAAATCAACAGTAAAGAAAGTTTACTTTAGCAGCTACATTTTATATGAACTAAAGGACAGTAATTCATATGTGTCCTAGAGGCCTGAGAAGAGGATACTGCGGTCATCAAGACAGGATATATAATGAGGGCATGACTGACAGTCTTGGCTACGGAAATGCAACAAAGGGGACATGATCTGGAGATGCTGAGAAGGAAGAAGTGGAAGGATTTGGATATGGCCTGGATGACTAGAAGAGGGAGTAGTCAAAAATAACCCCTAGTTTGTGGCCCTGAAGTACAGAGGTGTTGACAATGATAGAAAAAGAGACAAATGAAGAGGATTGAGAGGGGAGGGAGGATAAAAGGTGAAATCTTGCATCACTGAAGTCAATGGCAAAACTCACATTGACTTCAATGGTGTCAGAGTTTCACTCAAGGAATTCGGTTTTGGCCATGCTAAGTTTACGATGATGACAAGACATCCAAAAGGAGATGTTATAGGTGTGACAGAGTAGATATCACACTGAATAACTGATCTGGAGATAATATTATAAAGAATTAGAATAAAAGTGAAGTTTATGAACACATTCAGATTATTATGGCCCACTGCAACACTAGGGGAAAATCAAGGTGCTAACTAAGGAGCTAAAAGCCATTCTTCCTTTCACAACCAGAGCATCAGATTTAAGACAATTTCTGCATCTCATGTCCCAACACATTTTTTCCACTGATTAATCTTATTTGATATTTAATGTTTCACAATGTTTAGCAATAACTTTGACTGCATTTTTGGCTACAATATGAATATTTAAAATAACATTCTTGCCAAAAAAGAATAACTTATACTCTGTTCGGCAAGAACTCCAGAATTTGGCTGTATTGTACACATCTTCCCTGTACTACTGTTAGGAATCAACATTTACAAATTAATTTGAATACTACAATAAACTTAAGGTAAAATTTTCAAAAAGGCTGACGGGACTGGAGCCTAAGTTCCATTTTCAAAAGTGACTTGGGGATTTAAATGCATAAGCCTCATTTAAAGTCAATGAGTCCTAGTTTTGAAAATGGGTTTTAGGTCCTTTTGAAAATTTTACCTCTGGTGTCTTTCTTCAAATAGTAAAAGGGACATAGAAAGACAAATTACATTATCGATTTTGATCTATGTAAATCCATGTTTTTTAAAAAGATTAACAAATCATTCCATGATTTAAAAAAAAAAAATTAAAACAACGTTGTTGGTACATCAACTTTTCCTATCAATCTTTGCAATCTACACATTAAATGAGAACTAATAAAACTGATGAAAAGCTAAAGTTACCATTATCGAAGTTGCAAAAAGTAAGCAAAATACATAGCAGTGAAAAGTGCATTTAATTTTTAAAAATCCTTTGGTTTCAATACGCTAAGGGCTGTTGTTAACAATACCCTTTCAAGGAATGTTTTCTTTTTTAAATATGTGGGCTCACTTTCTGTGATCCTTACTCACTTTTCAGCCAAGCAAAATACTCATTGACTTCAGTGGGTACTTGCCCAAATGCAGGATTTGACCCATAATTTTTAACCTGACTGTGTCCTTTTAAAACGCCAATCTACTAAAATCCTAATAGTTTCCATTTCTGCTCTGAATTTCCACCTGCTCAGAGGCAACAAAACAGTTTAATACTGTGCCTACTTCCATAAACAAATGTCTGCATGCTTATACTAATTAGATAATTGCGCTAGCTAAATACCTAGCCTTTCTTTTTATATTTTAAAACCAAATTGTCAGCTGCCCAGTTCTCTTAAATCTGGCCTCTAAAATTCAAACATAAATATAATAGGGACATGTATTTCCATAATTCATAAAGATTCATAAAGGCCTTTGGATTGAACATCAACTGTAAATGTTGTGAACTTAAACAAATGTGTTAACTTTCCATTGTTTGATAGCATCTTGTCAATCTGGTATACAATTACTCTTCATTGTTTAGAATTCTATTATATAAAACAGTCCTGCCCAAAGTACTAGGGTTTACAACCCCCATACTGAGCATAGGCAGAAGGGTGGGGAGAGTCTTCCCTGCTTACAGGCAATCAGGCTGATCACATCCCAGCACAGCTGCCAGAACTGCCAATCATTGAGGAAGGCACCCACAGCTGTGACCAATAAAGAAAACAAGCCCATCTATAATGGAAGGAAAACAGAGTGGGAAAGGAAGGCAGAAAGGCCTGGGATAGCAGAGATGCAAAAGAGGCAAACTGAAGGAGATCAGTTAGGAGAAAGCCAGGACCCGTACAGAGACAGCACCAAGAGCAGGTTACGCTAGTATACGCAAAGATAGGCCATGTTTCTGGGTTCCATCCTTGCCTACTTCTACTGCTAACTAACAAAAAGCAGATCTGAACAATGGAGAAAAGCTTACTATTTCATTATAAGGGGAGACTCATAGTCTAACTGTTAGAATCATAGAATATTAGGGTTGGAAGAGACCTCAGGAAGTCATCTAGTCCAACCCCCTGCTCAAAGCACGACCAACACCAACTAAATCATCCCCGCCAGGGCTTTGCCAAGTCGGGCCTTAAAAACCTCTAAGGATGGAGATTCTATCACCTCCCTAGATAACCCGTTCCAGTGCTTCACCACCCTCCTAGTGAAATTGTGTTTCCTAATATCCAACCTAGACCTCCCCCACTGCAACTTGAGACCATTGCTTCTTGTTCTGTCATCTGCCACCACTGAGAACAGCCTAGCTCCATCCTCTTTGGAACTCCCCTTCAGGTAGCTGAAGGCTGCTATCAAATCCCCCCTCATTTGTCTCTTCTGCAGACTAAATAAGCCCAGTTCCCTCAGCCACTCCTCATAAGTCATGTGCCCCAACCCCCTAATCATCTTCACTGCCCTCCGCTGGACTCTCTCCAATTTGTCCACATCCCTTCTGTAGTGGAGGACCAAAACTGGACGCAATACTCCAGGTCACTTCCCTCGATCTGCTGGCAATACTTCTACTAATACAGCCCAATATGCCGTTGGCCTTCTTGGCAACAAGGGCACACTGCTGACTCATATCCAGCTTCTCGTCCACTCTAATCACCAGGTCCTTTTCTGCAGAACTGCTGCTTGGCCAGTTGGTCCCCAGCCTGTAGCAGTGCATGGGATTCTTCCTTCCTAAGTGCAGGACTCTGCACTTGTCCTTGTTGAACCTCATTAGATTTCTTTTGGCCCAATACTCCAATGTCTAGGTCACTCTGAACCCTATCCCTACCCTCCAGCATATCTACCTTTCCCCTCAGCTTAGTGTCATCTGAAAACTTGCTGAGGTTGCAATTCATGCCATCATTCAGATCATTAATAAAGATGTTGAACAAAACCGGCCCCAGGACTGACCCCTGGGGCACTCCACTTGATACCAGTTGCCAACTAGACATTAAGCTGTTGATCACTACCCGTTGAGCCCAACAATCTAGCCAGCTTTCTATCAACCTTACAGTCCATTCATCCAATCCACAATTCTTTAATTTGCTGGCAAGAATACTGTGAGACACCGTATCAAAAGCTTTGCTAAAGCCAAGATATATCACATCCACTGCTTTCCCCATATCCACAGAGCCAGTTATCTCATCTTAGAAGGCAATCAGGTTGGTCAGGCATGACTTGCCCTTGGTAAAACCATGTTGACTGTTCCTGATCACCTTCCTCTCCTCCAAGTGCTTCAAAATGGATTCCTTGAGGACCTGCTCCATGATTTTGCCGGGGACTGAAGTGAGGGTGACTGGTCTGTAGTTCCCCGGGTTCTCTTTCTTCCCTTTTTAAAATAGGGGCACTATGGGTACGTCTACACTACGGGATTATTCCGAATGTACATAAACCGGTTTAGCAAAACAGATTGTATAAAATCGAGTGCGCGCGGCCACACTAAACACATTAAATCGGTGGTGTGCGTCCACGGTCCGAGGCTAGCGTCGATTTCTGGAGCATTGCACTGTGGGTAGCTATTCCGTAGCTATCCCATAGTTCCCGCAGCCTACCCCGCCCCTTGGAATTTCCAGGTTGAGATCCCAGTGCCTGATGGGGCAAAAATCATTGTCGCAGGTGGTTCTGGGTAAATGTCGTCAGTCACTCCTTCCTCTGGGAAAGCAACGGCAGACAAGCATTTCGCGCCTTTTTTCCCTGGATTGCCCTGGCAGATGCCATAGCATGGCAATCATGGAGCCTGTTTTGCCTTTTGTGACTGTCACCGTATGTGTACTAGATGCCTCTCACAGAGGCGATTCAGCAGCGCTACACAGAAGCATGCTTTTGCTTTTGCATGACAGCAGAGATGGTTACCAGCCATACTGTACCATCTACCATACCATAAATTGGTAATAAGATGATCATGGTTACCAGTCCTTTTGCACCATTTGCTGCTGTCATAAGTGCCCCTGGCTGCTTTTAGCCAGGGGCGCAAAAGCCAAAATTGGGAATGACTCCCTGAGTCAATCCCTCCTTTTTGGTATTTAAAAATAGAATCAGTCCTGCCTAGAATATGGGCAAGTGTACTAGAGAACCACTGTATCATAGAACCAGAGAGCACAGCTGCTCTGTGTCAGATCCTGCAGAAATTATGAGCTGTATGCTATTCACAGGAGATGCTCCTGCAACAACCCCACCTGTTGATTCCGTTCTTCCCCCAGCCTTCCTGGGCTACCGTAGCATTGTCCCCCCACCTGTGTGATGAAGTAATAAAGAATGCAGGAATAAGACACACTGACTTGTTAGTGAGAAATGAGTGGAAGGCAGCCTCCAGCTGCTATGATAGTCCAGACAGGACAGTAAGGAGTGTGGAGGAGAGGAGCCCAGCATCCCTCTGCTAGTCCAGGGGCAATTGAATCTTTTTTTTACACATGAAGGGTGGGGGCTGACGGAGCTCAGCCCCCTGTTTCTATGATGACGATGGTTATCAGCCATATTGTACCATCTACCAGGAAAAATTAGGGCCAGGCGCCCTTGATCGACCTGACGGATGCTAGTCAGCATGGTTACCAGCCCTTTTGCACTGCCCCATGTGCCAATAGGCTGATGATGAGGACGGGTACCAGTCGTTTTGCACCATCAGCCATCCATGGCAGGGGGGAGCAAGGATGTTGGTGTTGAGTGCTGCAGCATCGCGTCTATCTGCAGCATTCAGTAAAGATAGGGTGACATGTAAAAGAGTCAAGAGAGGATTGTTTTCCCTTTCACTTCTGGGGGTGGGTGGGGGGTTGCGTAAATTGCTGAGCTATGCCCTGACCCACCGCGGACACTGTGTTTGACCCTAGAAGCATTTGGAGCTCAGCCAAGAATGCAAATGCTTTTCAGAGAGACTGCAGGAACTGTGGGATAGCTTGAGTCCTCCAGTCCATGAGCATCCATTTGATTCCTTGGCTTTCCGTTACGCTTGTCACGCAGCAGTGCGCTGAGTCCCTGCTATGGCGTCTGTCTGGAGATTTTTAAAAAATGTTTTTTAATTCGTCTTCTGTAACGAAGCGCTGATAGAACAGATTTGCCTGCCCTTACAGCGATCACGTCCGCATGGTCCATGCGGGAGCTCTTTCTTTATTTTGATTTTTAACTGCATCACCACACGTGCTGATCGGAGTTCCACGCTGGGCAAACAGGAAATATTCAAAAGTTCGCGGGGCTTTTCCTGTCTACCTGGCCACTGCATCCGAGTTCAGATTGCTGTCCAGAGCGGTCAGTGGTGCACTGTGGGATACCGCCCGGAGGCCAATACCGTCGATCTGCGGCCACACTAACCCTAATCCGATATGGTAATACCGATATTAGCGCTACTCCTCTCGTTAGGGAGGAGTACAGAAACCGGTTTAAAGAGCCCTTTATACCGATATAAAGGGCCTCTTAGTGTGGACGGGTGTGGTGTTAAATCGGTTTAATGCTCCTAAAACCGGTTTAAACGCGTAGTGTAGACCAGGCCTATATTTGCCTTTTTCCAATCCTCTGGGACCTCCCCCGATCGCCACAAATTTTCAAAGATAATGGCTGATGGCTCTGCAATCACATCAACCAACTCCCTTGGCACCCCTGGATGCATTAGATCTGGACCCATGGACTTCTGCATGTCCAGCTTTTCTAAATAGTCCTTAACCTTTTCTTTCACCACTGAGGGCTGCTCACCTTCTCCCCACACTGTGTTGCCCAGCGCAGCAGTCTGGGAGCTGACCTTGTCTGTGAAGACCGAGGCAAAAAAAGCATTGAAAACTTCAGCTTTTTCCACATCATCTGTCATTATGTTGCCTCTCCAATTCAGTAAGGGTCCCAACTTTCCCTGACCTTCTTCTTGTTGCTAACATACCTGTAGAAACACTTCTTGTTACCCTTCACATCCCTTGCTAGCTGCAACTCCAACTGTGCCTTGGCCTTCCTGATTAGACCCCTGCATGCTCGAGCAATATTTTTATACTCCTCCCTAGTCATTTGTCCAAATTTCCACTTCTTGTAAGCCTCCTTTTTGTGTTTAAGCTCACCGAAGATTTCACTGTTAAGCCAAGCTGGTCGCCTGCCATATTTGCTATTCTTTCTGCACATCAGGATGATTTGTTCCTGCGCCCTCAATAAGACTTCTTTAAAATACATCCAGCTCTCCTGGACTCCCCTCATATTAGCCTCCCAGGGGATCCTGCTCAACAGTTCCCTAAGGGAGTCAAAGTCTGCTTTTCTGAAGTCCAGGGTCCATATTTTGCTACTCTCCTTTCTTCCTTTTGTTGGGATCCTGAACTCAACCGTCTCATGGTCACTGCTGCCTAGGTTGCCACCCACTTCTACTTCCCCTGCCAATTCTTCCCTGTTTGTAAGCAGCAGGTCAAGAGTAGTACGACCCCTAGTTGGTTCCTCCTGCACTTGTACCCGGATGTTGTCCCCAACACTCTCCAAAAACTTCCTGGATTGTCTGTGCATTGCTGTATTGCTCTCCCAACAGATGTCAAGGTGACTGAAGTACCCCATTAGAACTAGGGCCTGTGATCTGGAAACTTCAGTTTGTTGTCCGAAGAAAGCCTTGTCTACCTCATCCTTCTGATCCGGTGGTCTATAGCGCACGCCCACCATGACATCAAACTTGTTGCTCTCACCTCTAAACTTAACCCAAAGACTCTCAACAGGCTTTTCTCCAGTTTCATACTGGAGCTCTGAGCAATCATACCGCTCTCTTACATACAATGCAACTCCTCCACCTTTCCTCCATTCTAATAATTCCTGATATTGCCTGTTATAAAATTGACCATGCACTAAGAACATAAGATTATTCTAGGGGGACTTAATCCTGTTCCCATTCAAGTGAACAGAAAACTGCCTGTTTATTTTACTAGATCAAGATCAAACATTGTGATAGTAGGAAATGCATCCTGCTTTCAATAATTAACAAGCCCCAAATATACACTTTCTGAAATGTATAGGATACGAGGGAGAGTCCCAAACCGGAGCCATTCTTTTTAGGTGACAAATCTGAGGAACTGTCCCAGGTTGAGGTGTCATTAAAGGTGGTTTGGGAACAAATGGATAAATTAAACAGTAATAAGTCACCAGGACCAGACAGTGTTCACCCAAGACTTCTGAAGGAACTCAAATGTGAAATGCAGAACTACTAACTGTGGTATGTAACCTATAATTTAAATGAGCTATCCTCCAGTCATTTGGTACAGAAGCTGATGTGACACCAATTTTTAAAAAAGGCTCCAGAGGCGATCCCGACCATTACAGGCTTGTAAACCTAACTCAGTACCAAGGAAATTGGTTAAAACTATAGTAAAGAACAGAATTATCAGACACATAGATGAACACAATTTGTTGGGGAAGAGTCAACACGGCTTTGATAAAGGGAAGTAATGCCTCACCAATCTACTAGAATTCTTTGAGGGGGTCAACAAGCATGTGGACAAGGGTGATCCAGTGGATACAGTATATTTAGATTTTCAGAAAGCCTTTGACAAGGTCCCTCACCAAAGGCTCTTAAGCAAAGTAAGCTGTCATGGGATAACAGGGAAGGTCCTCTCATGGATTGGTAACTGGTTAAAAGATAGGAAACAAAGGAAAGGAATAAATGGTCAGTTTTCAGAATGGAGAGAGGTAAATACTGGTGTCCCCCAGGTGTCCCTACTGGGACCAGTACTGTTCAACATATTCATAAATGATCTGGAAAAAGGGGTAAATAGTGAGGTGGCAAAATTTGCAGATGATGATACAAAACTACTCAAGGTAGTTAAGTTCAAAGCAGACAGCTAAGGGTTACAAAGGGATCTCACAAAACTGGGTAACAGGGCAACAAAATGGCAGATGAAATTAAATGTTGATAAATGCAAAGTAATGCACATTAGAAAACATAATCCCAACTATACATATAAAATGATGTGGTCTAAATTAGCTATTAGCACTCATGAAAGAGATCTTGGAGTCATTGTAATAGTTCTCTGAAAAAGCTCATGCCCCAATACGTCTGTTAGTCTATAAGGTGCCACAGGACTCTCTGCTGTTTCTCTGAAAACATCCACTCAATATGCAACGGCAGTTAAAAAAGCTAACAGAATGTAGGGAATCATTAGGAAAAGGATAGATAATGAGAAAATATATTGTCTCTATATAAATCCATGGTATGCCCTCATCTTGAATACTGCATGCAGATGTGGCTGCCCCATCTCCAAAAAGATACATTGGAATTGGAAAAGGTACAGAAAAGGGCAACAAAAATTATTAGGGATATGGAACAGCTGCCATATGAGGAGAGATTAATAAAACTGGAACTTTTAATGTTGGAAAAGAGATGACTAAGGGGGGATATGATAGAGGTCTATAAAATCATGATTGATGTGGAGAAAGTAAATAAGGATGTGTTATTTTCTCCTTCTCATAACATAAGAACTAAGGATCACCAACTGAAATTAATAGGCAGCAGGTTTAAAACAAACAGTAGGAAGTATTTCTTCACATAATGCACAGTCAACCTGTGGCGCTCTTTGCCAGAGGATGTTGTGAAGGCCAAGACTATAACAGGGTTCAAAAATAGAACTAGATAAATTCATGGAGAATAGATCCAACAATGGCTATTAGCCAGGATGGGCAGGGATGCAAAATCATGCTCTGAAGTGTCCCTAGCCTCTGTTTGCCCCTATTCTGTTCATTCCCTATGAAGCACCTGGCATTGGCCACTGTCAGAAGACAGGATACTGGGCTAGATGGACCATTAGTCTCACCTACTATAGCCGTTCTTATGTTTGTGAGAGTGATTCCTGAAGGAGGACCTGAAAGAGGGTTTGTGAGGTAGGAAGGAAAGAGATTCTATAGAGTATCCCTGATGGATAATCTCCAAAACCCAACAGTTTATAGTGATCTTGTTCCAGTTGTGAGCGAAGAGTGTAAAATGGTCCCCAAAAGATTACAGGGGAAGAGGTTGATGTCATCAGTGGTGGTATGCAGATCTCTACCAATATGTCAAAAATGGTTCTTGGCCGATGGCTGAGAGAGACTAGAGGTTGTGGCAGTAGTGGGGACTGAGAAGCAAGGCCTCTCAGTTCTCTGGCATTCGTGCGGAGGCTCGTCTGGGCAGTGGTAATAAGATGCCTGGGGAGGAGGTGTTCCTAGTCTATAGAGCTGCCTCTGGTGTTTCCTCCTGAGGGCTGGAGTATAAATCCCAGGGAATGTAGAGTCCTTCTCTAGTCCTTTAGTGAGTGCAAGGACTCATCCATTTTCTCATTAAAGAGGTGGGACTCATGGAAGGAAAGGTCCTGGGTAGTATTTGGTCTCCCTAGTGCCCTGACAATTGTAGCCAAGAGTCCTTTCTCATTACTAAATCAGTGGCCAAATTTCTGGAAGCTGGGTCTGCAGTGTCCATTGCAGACTGGAGGGCTACTTTTGCCACTAGGTTCCCCTCATTTAAAAGGGACAGAAATTGGGCCATGCCCTCCATGGGATGCTTATATCTGAAATCCACAAGCCTGAAATAGTTATTAAAGTCACATTTCACTAACAAAACTTGATAGTTAGCAACACAAAATTGCAAGCCTACAGTGGAGAATACCTTCCTCCCCAGGAAGTTCAGTCTCTTAGAGCCTTTATGTGCCAAGTTGGCCCTTTGATGGTGTGACCAACCTCTTTCTGTAGCTGCCTGTACCACCAGTGAGTTGGGGGTCAGGATAGCAAAATAAAAATTCAACACCTTTAGCAGGAACAAAGTATCACCTCTTGGCTCTTTTTGGTGTAGGAGCACAGAATGCTGGAGTGTACCATACCGCTTTGGTCAGTTTCAGTATGGCCTCATTGATCAGAAGGGCCCCCTTGCTCAGTCACTGTGGTTGCAATATGTCCAGGAGCCAGCGTTGAAGGTCCTTGATCTTCTCCAATGGGATCTGTAAGTCATTGGCAACTCTTTGTAACAGTTCCTGGTTCTGGTAGTACTCATTCAGTGGAGACGGTGAAGAAGGATTGACGATGTCATCAAGGGATGATGAACAGGCTCTCGTTGGAACAATCGGTACCTGTGGCTCTAGTTCTGGCTCTTCCTCCATGTACACAGATGGAACCGGATGGTGAGAGGTAGAGGAGCAAACGACTTCTGAGAAGGGCCTGGATGCCTGCCATAAGGATCCCACAAACCCCAATAAGGCCAGAAAAGGGGATCAATCAGTTGCAGGAGTCCCCAAATAAATTGGTGCCAATGGTCCCTGGGGAGTCATACCCAGAGAAATGACAAGCCTAACCCTTAGACTGTCTGCTGGGGCTCAAATGTCTCCATGGAGATACTAGAATGGCTATCTCCTCTGAGTCACTCGAGTCCAAGACCTGTTCTGTTCCATTGGTAGCAAGTGTGCCATTAGTATTGGGTCACTGTTGCCACATGGTTGGAGTTGTGACTGCTCCTAGAACACTGAGAGATTCCTCCTCTGGAATAAGGACATCCCTCAGGCGGACAGGACCAGAAAGAAGTGGAGACTGTGGAAGAGGGAGGAATATATCCTCCGGTGTTTATATATGTTTCTGTAAGCCCTGATGTCTTCCAGCAGTCAAGTCTGGAAGACCCGGTGCATCTGGGGCAGCCAGTCAGTCTTTAGATAGTGGTACTGACAATGGGTCCAGACCCAGCACTCATAGATGGAACTGGTGAATATCTGTCATTAAGCTTCGGTATCAAGGGTGACCAACTGAACAGGCGGATCTTTCTTTTTATGCGCCTGGCCCTCTAATCTGGGGGTCTTCAGGGGGCTGGTTCCTTAAGTTCTGTTCATGATGTCTCACCCGACCTGGACAGGCTCAGGGAAGAAGCACGTTTCTTATGGACAGTCCTCAAAAGGGCTCTGTCCTTGCTCCAGAAGAAGAGTCCTTGGTCTTAGATGTTGAAGGCTCCACTCCAAGGCACAATGTTGGAGTGGCACTACTGGTCAGTTGAGGCCAATTGCACAGAGGGGTCTCCTTGGCCCGGAGCAGAGAGGGGCCTCGTAACCTCCATTAGGTGCTCCCATAGGCTAAGCTCCTGGGCTTCTCAAGTTCTGGGTGGGAAGGAACGACAGATACTACACTTCACAGACATCTGCACCTCACCCAGTCAACATAGGCAGTGTGGATGTTCATCACTGATGGAGGATTGAGGGCAGGAGACACAATTCTTAAATCCCAGGACTCGGGGCACAGTCCCAGAGCTGGGGAAGTATTCCCCAACCAGGGGAAGGAAATATTGTTAACCATAACTTGAACTACTAACTACTAAGCTAAAATATATAACTATTTACACATATTTTCTCTCTTTGCAGGCTATACAATGGAGTAAAGGAGGCTACGATTCCAACTCAGGCCATGTGGTGGTAGGAAGGAATTGAAGAGGCACTGATCTGCACTGCCTCATATACCCTCAGTCAGGAGCATGAGGGGAGCTACTGTGCATGTGTGGGCCAACTGACACTGCTTTGAAGAATTTCAGGTCAGGCACATGGTGCTCATGCATACCAACGTGTAGAATACACACATGGACCAGTACCTGAAGAACTTCAGCTTCTTTTCATAATATTAGTTCAGCTTAGTTTCTGCAGCAGAAGCACTGAAAATGTTAGTACAGCTGATAGACAATAGTGTTTAATAGTTATTGATGCTGCAAAGCCAGTAGAGGGAGCCCAGAACAGCACTGTTTGTGAGATAGATGCCTGACTGTTTCTGTATGTTGTGACAAAGATATTTTTAACTTTCCTGTTGCATATACCAATACTCAGGAAGGTCAGAACTTTAGGCTTGTAAACCGTAATAGTGTCCCTTCACTTTCTATGGCTTTATCACTTTCAGGTTCACAGGACTCTGGAAAGCACAAAAATTCTTGAAGGAATGCAGTACACAAGTTAGCCATTTTACCTAGTGTGTGCAACTAGGTATCTAATTTTTCCGATTGATTTACTAAAGATACAATCAACAAACTGAAGTATCTAAAAGGATTCACAGATGATACCCATACAAAGCTTAACAAAAGGAAAGGTGGGAAATGCTCTTGGGTACACAGAGCTTCAAGTCATTAAAATCAGCAACAGGATGTTATGTTTAGTGCACCAAATGGACAGAATGTAACAGAGCCACCCCATTTCCTTCTTCTCTCTCTGCCTTTCTCTACCTTCGCCATATGCATATTGAAAAACATTGCCTTGTAATAGGCAACTAAAATCTATCCCAAGATCTCCCTTCTTTTCTTAGTTTTCCTGGGGTTCCCTTATATCAAAGACAAAGGAGATTCCAAGAGAAACAATCACCAGGAAAAACAGTGAAGGATCATAAAATATCAATGAAAGAAGGGACAATTGTACAACCTAAAAATGTCTAGGGTCCTTGAAAACAGTTCGCTAGCTTTTATGTGATTAAATATATATGTCAGGTTGAAGAGTATCAAACGTGGATCTGTCTCCACTTCCTATTTCCTTGTTCTCATATCACCTTCACATAGTGAATGAGAAGCATGGAGGCACGTCCAGACACACCATTTGTAGACGCACATTTTGGCCTTTTCAACACTAGTTGCATGCTTATGGGTCTATCTACACAGCCAAATCAACTATGTAGGGATGAAGATGGGTGATCATTATTGCACTGTATTAAATCAAGTGTGTTTAAAACACAATTTGTTTTGCCCTGTATATGAGAGAACCAAACTGGGTTAAAATAGTGTCTAATCCAGGGGTCGGCAACCTTTCAGAAGTGGTGTGCCAAGTCTTCATTTATTCACTCTAATTTAAGGTTTTGTGTGCCAGTCATAAATTTTAACGTTTTTAGAAGGTCTCTTTCTATAAGTCTATAATGTATAACTAAACTACTGTCATATGTAAAGTAAATAAGGTTTTTAAAATGTTTAAGAAGCTTCATTTAAAATTAAATTAAAATGAAGAACCCCCCAGACTGGTGGCCAGGACCCGGGCAGTGTGAGTGCCACTGAAAATCAGCTCGTGTGCCGTCTTTGGTACTCGTGCCATAGGTTGCTTACCCCGGTCTAATCCCTTCCTTTTATAAAGAATGTACCCTCTTCAGAGCACTACACGAACATTTACCAATTAATCCAGACATTTTAAAAAAAATTGTACAAAGGTAAATTAATTTTGCGTATATTTGTGTGGGTGCTGGAGCAACTTTTTTTGAATTCCAACAGTTCCCCTGCTTGCTTGACTCTTCACTTTATACACAAATGGCTTCTCCCAACTTAATTACTTCTGGATAAGCCAATCAGCGCAAAGTCAGGGTTTCTCTACACAGGAAGTTGGGCTGAAAAAACTAGGATATTAATTTAAAGCACAAGAGATATTCTACATTCAATCCCTGTGTGGACATGCTTTATTATGCAGTAAATGTGCCTTTGTGCACTTTAGCTTAGTCCACTTTGAAGTGAATTAAAATAAACTGCACAAAGGCACTCAGTGTGGAATAAACATATCCACATTGGCAGTTAGTGTGGAATAGCTATTGCACTGTAAATTCACATCCTAGTTTATTCTTAGTTTAACTTAAATCTTTAAATGTAAACTCCAACACAGGGAATTCCACTTGCACGCTTCCACTGGCAGCCACTGCAGATTCTGGAGCACTGGTATAGTGAGCTCTCAGTGTGAAACTTGCTTAATAGTGCAGAATGCAGCAGCCCATTTATATTCAGTTCCTGAATGATCTCAATGGATAGACCCATAGAGAGCACAGCACAGAAGTCTAAACTTAATTGACAAAGACCTAGATGAGTGGGCAAGGTCACTTTGTCAGAGAGAAAAGTTGTGCTCTTGTTCTGAAAAAAAGGTCTCCTGGCCACAGGCACTACTTGGTCCTTCAAGAGCAATCCAGACTCTAATGAACACACCTAAAATTCTATATCTGTTTTACAAATAGCTGTTGCAGTCCCTCAATTGTAGGTGCTAATATAAATTCTCCTCAAATGATCTGCCTCCTGTCTGGATTAAGTTACAGATAGCCCATCCAAGCTTTCACTGAATACAGACAGATGTATATAGCTATGCATTACCAGACAATTCCCCAGAGCCAGTAGCATTAACACATTGCAAAGTGCCAAAAGACCCATTTTTAAAAAAACCTGACCCACTTTTAAAAACCAGTAGCTTTTTCCTCCAGGTGAAGTATAAATATTTAAATCAAAAGATGAGTCAGGATGGAATGTTTTCTCCTTGACTACCTATTGTACCTCTCCAGTGCTACTCTGATATGAAAAGATCCTGCTGCCATACACTAGAATGACATTGTTTCACTTAGTCTCAAAGGACCGTTCTCTAATAATGTCATCCGCTCTGCAACAACAAGCTGTGGAGGAGGAGGGGAGGGGGCTTCTGTGTGAAAAAAAACAATGAAAGATGGATCTCTGCTAGAACTTAAATATTTACATTTCATGATTTATATGAGGTATATTATAATTTAATTGGCAGTAAATAAGTGGACTGGGGAAGTTTGGGTTTGTGGTTAACAGTTGTAAATTTGTTTCTACCTTTGTCACAGATTAACAACGCTTTACAGATGAGCTTTATGTTTTAGGCAAGGATAAACCTATCATAACATTTTCTGGAATCCTCTTCCAACCTGAGCACTGTTGCTAAAACAGATTGATTGTGGTAACTATTTATACAGCATACTCCAAGAAAAAAACCCAAGAAACATTGCAGTCTACAAAACAAACCCACAACAATATCCTACAGGGAGTTACTCTTTCTATCAAGATCGTGTCCTAACAAGCCTTGGTTAAACTGAATAGAAGGCTCACCCCCTTTGACAGCTTCTGATCAATTTTCTCTGAACTGGTGGTACTGTGCAAGAAACCAAACAGAATTAAAAATCCCCTAATCTGATAATCTAAAGGTGGGTTAACTGAAAAATATGCAGTGTTAAAACTTTACCTCCAATCTTTTTTAATGTTCTAATTAATTTATGATAATCTTTAATTCCCCTTTTCTTGTTCCACAACAGCTCTCTCTCTAGTTACACTAGCCAAGCGACATGACTCCTAACCACTATCTTGCACAATTGCCTAATGAACAAGCATTTATTTCTCCATGTGTATTTTTCCTTGACAATAAGGACTAGAATGTCTCTGGGAAAAAAAATCATAGAGTTTTAAGAATGTACTTCCAGCTAACAGGCAATCTGGAATAAAAAGATGGTTTTGGACAATGATTATCTACAGCCATGGTCCATGTCACTAGTTGGGCCTTTCTGATAACACTGTATACATGTGCACATGTATGATATCATCAAATCACCTCACAAACATTTAGTAATAAATAAAACTTAGCCAGGGGTGAAAGTAACTTACAGGACTTACCGGTACTGCCGGAGTCCTGAGGGGGGCATGGCCGCATCTGGAAGAGGCCACGCTGAGCCTGGGAGACCCAGGGCCTTTAAATCAACCAGGGGCTCCCAGCTGAAGAGGTGGCTGGGAGCCCCCTGGGGCTCAGGGGCAAATTAAAGGGCCCGGGGCTCCGGCTGCCGGGGGGAACCCCGAGCTTTGCGGGCCTGGGGCAGGGATTTAAAGGGCCCAGAGCTCCTGCCACTGAGGGGAGCCCGGAGCCCTTTAAATCCTGGCCCCAACCCGGCCGCCAGAGCCACTGCAGGGATTCAAAGGGCTCTGGGCTGCCTGCAGTCGCGGGGAGCTTTGAGCCCTTTAAATCCCGGCCCCTGCCCGGCTGCCGGAGCCGCAGCTGGGATTCAAAGGGCTCTGGGCTGCCCGCAGCGGCGGGGAGCTCTGAGCCCTTTAAATCCCAGCCGCGGACAGCATTTAAAGGGCTCTGGGCTGCCCGCAGCGGCGGGGAGCTCTGAGCCCTTTAAATCCCAGCTGCGGACAGGATTTAAAGGGCTCTGGGCTGCCCACAGCTGTGGGGAGCTTTGAGCCCTTTAAATCCCGGCCCCTGCCCGGCCGCCAGAGCCGCAGTCGGGATTCAAAGGGCTCTGGGCTGCCCGCAGCTGTGGGGAGCTCTGAGCCCTTTAAATCCCAGCCGCGGACAGCATTTAAAGGGCTCTGGGCTGCCCACAGCGGCGGGGAGCTCTGAGCCCTTTAAATCCCAGCTGCGGACAGGATTTAAAGGGCTCTGGGCTGCCCACAGCTGTGGGGAGCTTTGAGCCCTTTAAATCCCGGCCCCTGCCCGGCCGCCAGAGCCGCAGTCGGGATTCAAAGGGCTCTGGGCTGCCCGCAGCTGTGGGGAGCTCTGAGCCCTTTAAATCCCAGCCGCGGACAGCATTTAAAGGGCTCTGGGCTGCCCGCAGTGGTGGGGAGCTCTGAGCCCTTTAAATCCCAGCTGCAGACAGGATTTAAAGGGCTCTGGGCTGCCCGCAGCTGTGGGGAGCTTTGAGCCCTTTAAATCTTGGCCCCTGCCGGGCCGCCGGAGCCGCGGCAGGGATTCAAAGGGCTCTTGGCTGCCCGCAGCCGCAGGCAACCCAGAGCCCTTTCAAACCCCGCCGTGGAAGCTGGTGCTGTCCAGCATGGCACACTGGCTCTTGCCAGTACGCTGTACCGTACCGGACCGGCTTACTTTCACCTCTGAACTTAGCACTTTCCATCCCTACACATTTTGTATACATTAATGAATGAATCCTCACAATGACTTTGAGGAGCAAAGTATTATTATTCCCATTTTTTCATGGGAAAAATCAGATATAGAGGTGAAGCAGAAAGCATAAAAATACCAAATGAATAATGGAAAAATTTAAATTAGAATTCAGATGAGTTCCTAATTCCTAGCTTTTACCACTCTGCCATCTCATTTAACAGAATGGACTGCCAAATTCCCAGGACACAGAGAATATGGTGAAAAAAGGGAAATGATAGACAGTCAATATCTTTTCCTCTTATTTTAAGTAAATATCACAAGCTTCAGCAGCAAAAGCAGCAAAAAACTGTATTTTCTCCCCAAACCTCACTATCAATCCTCCCCACTCGCCTCCTCCAGGCCAGCTGCTGGGCTTGCAGGCAACTGGGCTATTTTAGCATTTTAATTTGATATAAGAAACTGAATTGCAGACAACAAAATACTTACTTTTTGAAGTAGAATTTAAAGCAGCCTCAGTGCTGCTAAGAATCACAGCTAGGCTAGAGGGAAAGTCTGAAATTTTTCTTTGAATTTTAGCCACTTAAAAAGCATTCGCGGTCAAACTTCCAAGGGTGTATCTTCACTGAAGAGTTACATCAGGTGATCAATACTTGTATCTGAGCACCTAAGCTGAGCCTAGCTCAGTTGTAAGAAGCCACGCTGCAAAGCCACACCCATGTTACTGTGTCCTCACTGGTGCTGCACTCGCCCATGTCGGTCAGACTTCTGCGCCATATCCCTTGGTTCTTTCATGCTGCAGTAAGCTGAGAGGCTCTATGATTCTGTCTGAGTGGATTGTGGGAGAATCTGTCCTAGGCACACAGACTGAATTGTGGGAAGACACTGAAGAACCATCAGCACTTGAGTAATGTCTGTATCCTCAATGCAAAGTGAATAGTCTACTAGTATGAATGAAAATGGAACCCTGGCTCTAACCCACATCCCCAGCAATGCAAGGTAGCGAAGGCTGAAAGCACCATTTAACTGTGGGGAGAGGTTTTTGTGTGTGAAAGGAAGGAGGCTTAGGGGCAATACCCAAGTAAGAGGCCGGGATACAGAGGACTCAACGCCAGAGAACAATCACATTTCTCTAGCATTGAGTTTTACAGCCAGTTTGGCTTCTGGGAATTTTAACTAAGACATTAAAAGTTGCTAAGTCCTCAAGATTGGTTTATTTTTTTAAAAAAAGATTTTTGTTTTAAAACATGAAATGTAAAATTAAGAGACCCCTATTATAACAGTAAGCCACATCTGCTTGTGTGTTTCTGAGCCATAGGGGGATTCTCAGATGGTTGAAAGCACTTAAAACATACCAAGGATATGTACCAACGGTCAAGGAATACTTGTCTATTATGGCTTGTGGCTTAAGGAAATAAAGCAATACATTAGAACTAAATAGCTTTTGCTCCCCAAAGATAAGATATGCCTTTCTATGGTTTATTCTGTGGTTGTAATTTTTGCACACACTGGCATTTAGCATGATCGATTACCAAGCCAAATACAGCCCCATCTTTCTTTTCTGTTTTCCCCTGATTTTTCCCCCTTCTGTTTGTGTGTGCATATGAGTATATGTTCTTCAGTAAATTCACACACATCACTGAACAGAAAGTGTAGAAATCCAGACCCATGGCAGGAATTTAATTTACTGTACAGAGGACAGAGCCATCTCTGGAGCTACCTTTCCTATGGATATGGAGCATCAACAAGGCTAATATTCAAGGAAAACCATTTGTGAATACTGTAAGTTTTCCACCCACCACCAATTTAAAAAAAAACAATAAACAAAATACATGCTTCACAGACAGCACCAGGTTAAGTATGACCAGGACAGACCTCTTCTCAAACACCGGTATTGAAATACTGAATTTAAATTTTTTGTTCAGAGCTTGGATCAAGCTTTACAGATGGACATATGCAAAAGCTGACTAATGCGTACTGCATCTACACAAAGGATACTAGGGTAGTTCCTCTGCAATTAGCAATGGTTGGGAGCACCGGTTTAGTTTAGGCATTGTCTTCTCTTGTCAAAAGCAGGATAAGACGACAACACAGTTTTAAAAATGGCTGCTCATTTTCAGTATCACTCCTATTGTTTTTAGAACCAGTGGAGTTGCACCAGGACTAAAGGAACAGTAGGAGAATTTCAGAAAATCCTCAACATGGAAAAGACTTTAGGAAGGGTTTTTTGGATGTACTGGTGGGGCATTCACTCCTAGGTAAAGAAAACAGGATCCCCAATTAATAAGTGAGATTACTCTCAGACTGATGGTACATAAACTGAGTACAGACTGGATCTTTGCATAGTGGAAATGGAGAAACTGAATCACACAGTATCAATATGCATCCAGGAAGTGCACATGGACTACGCTTTAGTACAGGCCATTCGTTATTAGTTGAATATCACTAACTGCACTTCACAAAGTAATACTAATTAGGGCTGTCGATTAATCACAGTAAACTCACGAGATTAACTCAAAAAAATTAATCGCAATTAAAAAAATTATTCGTGATTAATTGCTGTTTTAATTGCATTATTCAACAACAGAATACCAATTGACATTTACTAAATATTTTCTATGTTCTTCTACATTTTCATATATTGTATTCTGTGTTGTATTTGAACGCAAAGCGTATATTATTTTTATTATAAATATATGCACTGTAAAAATGATAAAAGAAATAGTATTTTTCAATTTACTTCATACAAGTATTGTAGTACATTCTCTTTGCCGGCAAAGTGCAACTTACAAATGTAGACTTTTTTTGTTACATAACTGCACTAAAAAACTGAAGGTTTACATTTTTTGAGCCTACAAATCCACTCAGTCCTACTTCTTGTTCAGCCAAGTGCTAAGACAAACAAGTTAGTTTACATTTACAGGAGATAATGCTGCCCGCTTCTTATTTACAATGTCACCAGAAAGTGAGAACAGGCATTTTCAAGATATTTACATGCCAGATATGCTAAACATTCGGATGACCCTTCAAACGCTTCGGCCACTATTCGAGAGGAAACGCTTCCATCCTGATGACGCTCGTTAAAAAAATGTGTTAATTAAATCTGTGACTGAACTCCTTGGTGGAGAATTGTATGCCCCCAGCTCTGTTTTACCCACATTCTGCCATATATTTCATGTTATGGCAGTCTCGGATGCTGACCCAGCACATGTTGTTCATTTTAATAACACTTTCCCTGCAGATTTGACAAAACACAAATAAAGTACCAATGTGAGATTTCTAAAGACAGCTATAGCACTCGACCCAAGGTTTAAGAATCTGAAGTGCCTTCCAAAATTTGAGAGGGACGAGGCATGGAGCATGCTTTCAGAAGTCTTAAAAGAGCAACACTCTGATGTGGAAACATGAACCGACCAAAAAAGAAAATCAACCTTCTGCTGGTGGCATCTGACTCTGATAATGAAAATGAACATACGTTGAGCCGCATTGCTTTGGATTGTTATCAAACAGAATCCGTCATCAGCATGGACGCATGTCCTCTGGAATGGTGGTTGAAGGATGAAGGGACTTATGAATCTTTAGCGCATCTGGCACGTAAATATCTTGGAACGCCAGCTACAACAGTGCCATGAGAACGCCTGTTCTCACTTTCAGGTGACACTGTAAACAAGAAGCAGGCAGCATTATCTCCTGAAAATGTAACCACACTTGATTGGCTGAACAAGAAGTAGGACTGAGTGGACTTGCAGACTAAAATTTTACATTGTTTTGTTTTTTAATGCAGTTTTTTTTACATAATTCTACATTTTTAAGTTCAACTTTCATGATAAATATGTTACACTACAGTACTTGTATTAGGTGAATTGAAAAATACTATTTCTTTTGTTTTTTTACAGTAGAAATACTTGTAATCAAAAATAAAGTGAGCACTGTACACTGTACACACTGTTTTAATTGAAATCAATATATTTGAAATGTAGAAAACATCCAAAAATATTTAAATAAATGGTATTGTATTATTGTTTAACAGTGCAATTAATTGCGATAATATTTTTATCGCTTGCCAGTCCTAATACTAATGCTAGGTGCCATGCACAGTGGGTAGACCTATGACCATGTCTTGAACTTTTCAGTCTTTTCTACATCTCTCAAATGTTTCTACAGCAGCACATCCCTTGTAGAGTACACACCATGAAGTGTACTCTACATCACAAAGGATCAGAGTAGTAGTAGGAATGGACAAAAAGAAAACAGAGTCCTAAAAGTTTATGTTCACACTGAAAAGGGATGAGATAGATGATCAGAAAATTTAGAAAAGAAAACATAGGACCTGATCCAGAACAAATTACCCACACACTTCTGAAGCACATGAGCACACGATAGCTATGTTGTAATAATTCTGATTCTTATGTCATTGGGCCACAATCCACATCTGAGACTTTACATTCTACAGGAGTTAATTTGACGTAAAAGATTAAGTCAATCTGCTATGTAGTTATAGGAGGGGGAACTAAGGACACTGGCCCCCCCTGTTGCCCAGAATTGTGTTTAAAAATTCTAAGGGTATTTCTACACTATGAAATTAGGTCGATTTAAGAAATCGATTTGATACAGTCGATTGTGTCCCCACTAAGCACATAAAGTTGGTGGTGTGCGTCCACAGTACCGAGGCTAGCGTCGACTTTCGGAGCATTGCACTGTGGTAGTTATCCCACAGTTCCTGCAGTCTCCGCTGCCCACTGGAATTCTGATGCCTGATGGAGCAAAAACATTGTCACGGGTGGTTCTGAGTACATGTCATCAGGCCCCCAGCCTTCCCTCCGTGAAAGCAATGGGAAAAAATCGTTTCTTGCTTTTTTTCCTTGGTTACCCGTGCAGGCGACATACCACGACAAGCATGGAGCCTGCTCAGCTCACTGTCACTGTATGTCTCCTGAGTGCTGCTGGCAGATGCGGTACTGAGTGCTACACAGCAGCATCCCCTTGCCTTGCCTTGCAGATGGCAGACGGTGCAATACGACTGCTAGCCATCGTCGTCGTCCCATGGGTGCTCCTGGCCAGCCTCGGTAAGGTCGGTCAGGAGCACCTGGACAAAAATGGGAATGACTCCAGGTAATTCTCTTCAAGTTTCATCTAATGGAGATTCAGTCCTGCCTGGAATATCATGCCAGCTGGAGGTTTCTGCCTCAGGCTGCTCTCCCAGTTAGCAGCACCGTGCGGTCGCACCTACCCCAGCCTACTCCTTGCTCCCATGGCTTATGAAGCCTGAACAGTAGTAAGGAGCAGTTCAACTACAGGCTGAGCAAGTGCATAATGGTGGTAGAATGTGCCTTTGGATGTTTAAAAGTGTGCTGGTACAGTTTACTGACTTGGTTAAACCTCAGCGAAACCAATATTCCCATCATTATTACTGCTTGCTGTGTGCTCCACAATATCTGTGAGAGTAAGGGGGAGACGTTTATGGTGGGGTGGGAGGTTGAGGCAAATCGCCTGGCCGCTGATTATGTGCATCCAGACACCAGGGCGGTTAGAAGAGCATAGCAGGGTGCACTGTGTATCAGGGTATGTCTACACTACAAGAGTAGTTCGATTTAACTTAGGTCGAATTTGTGGATTCGACCTGATGAATTCGAATTTGTGTATCCACACTAAGGACACTAATTCGACTTTGTGAGTCCACACTAACGGGGCAAGTGTCGACATTGGAAGCGGTGCATTCTGGGCAGCTATCCCACAGTTCCCGCAGTCCCCGCTTCCCATTGGAATGCTGGGTAGAGCCCCCAATGCCTTCTGGGGGAAAAATGTGTCGAGGGTGGTTTTGGGTAACTGTCGTCATTCAACCGTCACTCCCGCCCTCTCTCCTTGAAAGCGCCGGCGGGAACTCTGTTCGCGCACTTTTCTGGTCAGTGACAGCGCGGACGCCACAGCACTGCGAGCATGGAGCCCGCTGCGATCATCGCTGCACTTATGGCCGTTGTCAACTCCTCGCACCTTATCGAACACCTCTTCCACAGTCAGCTGCTGAGAAATCGGGCGAGGAGGCTCCGGCAGCGCGGTGAGAACATGAAGTGTCAGAGTGGCACAGACCTCTCACAAAGCACGGGATCCCGCGCCGCGGAGATCATGGTGGCAATGGGTCACATTCATGCTATGGGACGGCGATTCTGGGCCCGGGAAACAAGCACGGACTGGTGGGACCGCATAGTGCTGCAGGTCTGGGATGAATCACAGTGGCTGCGAAACTTCAGGATGCGTAAGGGCACTTTCCTTGAACTCTGTGACTTGCTGGCCCCTGCCCTGAAGCGCCAGGACACACGGATGCGAGCAGCTCTGACTGTGCAGAAGCGAGTGGGCATAGCCCTCTGGAAACTTGCAGCGCCAGACAGCTACCGGTCAGTAGCGAACCACTTTGGCGTGGGCAAATCTACCGTGGGGGTTGCTGTGATGCAAGTAGCCCACGCAATCGTTGACCTACTGCTCTCAAAGGTGGTGACCCTGGGAAACGTCCAGGTCGTCATAGATGGCTTCGCCGCAATGGGATTCCCAAACTGCGGTGGGGCTATAGATGGCACTCACATCCCTATCCTGGGACCGGCCCACCAGGCCAACCAGTATATTAACCGAAAAGGCTACTTTTCAATGGTGCTGCAAGCACTGGTGGACCATAGGGGACGTTTTACCAACATCTACGTCGGGTGGCCGGGCAAGGTTCATGACGCGCGTGTGTTCAGGAACTCTGGTCTGTTTAGACGCCTGCAGGAAGGTAGTTTCTTCCCGGACCACAAAGTAAGTGTTGGGGATGTGGAGATGCCTACAGTGATCCTCGGGGACCCAGCCTACCCGCTAATGCCCTGGCTCATGAAGCCCTATACAGGCGCCCTGGACAGTGACAAGAAGCTCTTCAACTACCGGCTGAGCAAGTGCAGAATGGTGGTGGAGTGTGCTTTCGGACGTCTCAAGGGGAGATGGAGGAGCTTACTCACTCGCTCGGATCTCAGCGAAACCAATATCCCCATTGTTATTGCAGCTTGCTGTGTGCTCCACAATCTCTGTGAGAGCAAGGGGGAGACCTTTATGGCGGGATGGGAGGTTGAGGCAAATCGCATGGCTGCTGATTACGCTCAGCCAGACACCCGTGCGATTAGAAGAGCCCAGCGGGAAGCGCTGTGCATCCGGGAGGCTTTGAAAGCTAGGTTCCTCAGAGAGCAGGGTAACCTATGACTGTCCAGTCTCTTTACAGAGAAGCTGAACCTGCCCCTGTTTCAGTTACTATTGACTTTTTTCAGCGGTTACATACCCCGTTCACCAGGTTTCCCCCCTTCCAACAGACGTTTAAAAATAAAGTTATTGGAACATTTTTAATTAACAAAGTTTTCTTTACTAACGAATTCTCGTTCAAGGGTTCCAACAGGGACGCAGACTGTGGTGGGTACGGTGTGCAGTGATGTACAGACCGCTTCTACACTCGAGGACTGACAGGCTCCTGCTCCTACAGCGGTCTCTGGGGGGAGGACGGTTACCGGAGGGTGTGCAGGAAGGGGTGAGGGGTGTGTGGGAAGGGTGAGTAGGTGTGGGGGGATGATGGCTCTGGCTGGGGCTCAGGGCATCGGAGAGGTTCATGGCTAGGGTGGAAGGGCATGGTAAGGGCAGCCTGCCTTGCCATTTGTGGATGCCAGGCGCTCGGACCCTGGGGCAACATACGCCTCCCAGACTGACCTGGGGCAGCAGACACCTCGCAGAGTGACCCGGGTGCCTAGTGACTGCACTCTGTGTGTGACCTGCTGTTGATCCAGCCCCCATGTCTGTACCCTGTTAATGGTGGCTGTCCTATGCAATTAACAAACCCCTCCCCCTCGCCTTCACACAAAGTCTTCTGCAAAGAAACATGACGGAAACAGTAATGAACAGCAAACTATTTTTAATACTCAACTACACAGTTGGGGGATGAAACTGGGATTTGGGATCGGGTGAGCCAGGAAGGCAAGCAATTCTCATACTTTAGGGAATGAGAGCTGTTTGGTACATGAGCGCTCTGCTGGGGTGGAGTGACAGTTTTCACGGCCCCTAGCGCCCCTCCTTCTTGTGATTTTGGGTGAGGGGGGGACAGGACTTTGTGGCGGGGGAGGGCGGTTGCAGATACAGTTCAGGGGGGCTCTCTGCTCCTGCCTGCGGTCCTGCAGAACATCCACAAGGCGCCGGAGCGTGTCCGTTTGCTCCCTCATTAGTCCAAGCAGCGTTTGAGTCGCCTGCTGGTCTTCCTGCCGCCACCTGTCCTCCCGTTCGCTGTGTGAGCGCTGCTGCTGAGAGAGGGTCTCCCTCCACTGGCTCTGCTGGGCAGCCTCGGCTCTGGAGCAGGCCATCAGTTCAGCGAACATCTCGTCCTGAGTCTTTTTCTTTCGCCGCCTAATCTGCGCCAGCCTCTGTGAGGGGGATGCCGGGGCAGTTCGTGAAAGAGCCGCAGCTGTGTGATGGGAAAAAGGAAGTGATTTCCTTCCAAAGATACATGTTTGCGAACACTGAACACAGTCTACTCAGTTTCTGTGAACAAGACCATACAGGGCACCTAATCTCATGTGCTCTCAGGACAAGTTCGAATTTTCGGCATTCGCTTTCATTGCCTGGGGTCTTGCACTGGAGATCGGACAAGCGGGGCAGGACAGCAGAATCCGTGTAGCAGCCAGGCCTGGTAAGCCGTAAACTTTAGGCTGCTTAACAGTTAATGGATAGCAGTGCCCTCCTGCTGCAGGCAATCTGGAAAGCATAAAGTCTGACCCTGTTCCAGCCCCTTGCGGCTGTCCCCGGGAAAGATCCCTGTATGCTTTTCCTCTGCAGCCTACAACACGTGGCTGTTAAACAACGGTCATTGTTATGCAAAGGAAAAGTCAAGCATTCACAATAGTAACATTAAAGTAATTCCCCTAATTAGATGCAGCAGTCGCCGAGCGAGATCACCCTGAGGCGGGTCTCCAGGAGAAACAGAGAGCGAATGCTGCGTGAATCCCTGCACAGACCAGGGCCCTATGCTGCCATGCTGGTCGAGGCGATGCTCCCATTATACCTCAGGATGGCCTGGCGCGGAAGAGTGTGCTTCCACGGAGCACCCAACAAGGCACCTCTCCCCAGGAACCTCCTGCGGAGGCTTTTCGAGTACCTCTCAGAGAGCTTCGTAGAACTGTCCCAAGAGGATTTCTGTTCGATCCCTATATGCATTGACCTTCTTTTTATATAGTTTTTATTCCTGTTTTGTTAAAAAATAAATGTTTACATGTTTATAGCACTTACCGACTGATCCTTCCCCTGATTCGGAGTCCGGGTTAACGGCCGGGGAGGGTTGGTAGGGGATCTCTGTGAGGGTGATGAAGAGATCCTGGCTGTCGGGGAAAGCAGTATTGTAAGCGCTGTCGCCTGCCTCGTCTTCCACAAACCCTTCCTCATCTTCCCCATCGGCGAACATCGCCGAGAAACTGCCCCTCGACACTATCCCATCCTCAGAGTCCACGGTCACTGGTGGGGCAGTGGTGGTAGACCCACCGAGAATGGCATGCAGTGCCTCGTAGAAGCGGCATGTCTGGGGCTGGGCTCCGGAGCGTCCGTTTGCCGCTTTGATTTTTTGGTAGCTTTGTCTCAGGTCCTTGATTTTCACGCGGCACTGCGTTGCATCCCGGCTGTATCCTCTGAGTGCCATGGCTTTGGAGACCTTCTCGTAGGTCTTTGCATTCCGTTTTTTGGAGCGCAGCTCCGAAAGCACAGACTCATCGCCCCACACAGCGATCAGATCCAAGACTTCCCGGTCAGTCCATGCTGGGGCCCTCTTTCTACTCTGAGATTGCATGGACTCCTCTGCTGGAGAGCTCTGCATCGCTGCCAGTGCTGCTGAGCTCGCCACGACGTCCACACAGGAAATGAGATTCAAACTGGACAGACAGGAAAAGGAATTCAAATTTTCCCGGTGCTTTTCCTGTATGGCTGATCAGAACATCTGAGCTCGGACTGCTGTCCAGAGCGTCAACAGAGTGGTGCAGTGTGGGATAGCTCCCGGAGCTAGTAAGTTCGATTTGCATCCACACCTAGCCTAATTCGACATAGCCATGTCGAATTTAGCGCTACTCCCCTCGTCGGGGTGGAGTACCGAATTCGAACTAAAGAGCCCTCTAGGTCGAATTAAATGGCTTCCTGGTGTGGACGGGTGCACGGTTAATTCGAATTAACGCTGCTAAATTCGAATTAAAGTCCTAGTGTAGACCAGGCCTCAGAGAAGCTTTGAAAACCAGTTTCATGACTGGCCAGGCTACAGTGTGAAAGTTCTGTTTGTTTCTCCTTGATGAAAACCTGCCCCCTTGGTTCACTCTACTTCCCTGTAAGCCAACTGCCCTCCCCTCCCGTCTTTGATCTCCGCTTGCAAAGGCAATAAAGTCATTGTTGTTTCAAATTCATGCATTCTTTATTAATTCGTCACACAAATGAGGGGATAACTGCCAAGGTAGCCCGGGAGGAGTGGGGGAGGAGGGAAGCACAGGGGTGGGGTAGTTGTAGGGGCACCCCCTAGAATGGCACACAGCTCATCATAGAAGCGGCATGTCTGGGGCTCTGACCTGGAGTGGCTGTTTGCCTCTCTGGTAGGCTTCACGCAGCACTGCTGCGGGTCCCTGTTATAACCTCTGTCCTTCATGCCCTTGGAGATTTTTTCAAATATTTCGGCATTTCGTCTTTTGGAATGGAGTTCGGATAGCACAGATTCATCTCCCCATACAGCGATCAGATGCAGTACCTCCCGTTTGGTCCATGCTGGAGCTCTTTTGCGATTCTGGGACTCCATGGTTACCTGTGCTGATGAGCTCTGCATGGTCACCTGTGCTGATCAGCTTGCCATGCTGGCCAAACAGGAAATGAAATTCAAAAGTTCGCAGGGCTATTCCTATCTACCTGGCCAGTGCATCTGAGTTGAGAGTGCTGTCCAGAGCGGTCACTATGGAGCACTCTGGGATAGCTCCCAGAGGTCAATACCATTGAATTGCGTCCACACTACCCCAAATTCGACCCAGCAGGGTCAATTTCAGCACTAAGCCCCTTGTCGGGGTGGAGTACAGAAATCAATTTTAAGAGCCCTGTAAGGCGACAAAAATGGCTTCGTTGTGTGGACAGGTGCAGGATTAAATCAATCTAACGCTGTTAAATTCAACCTAAACTCATAGTGTAGACCAGGGCTCAGACAACAGTTATTGTATTAGGATGTTTCCTATTTCCTCCATGTTGAAAAAGGAGTCTTCCTTTCCCCAATGTCATAGGAGTCTTTGGGAGTCTCTCTCTCATATCCAAGTATAGTCCACAGGATTAGAGAATAATTATTCCTGGCAGACTGCCCCATACTAGCATACTGGAGGTAATTCACTGAGCATGGTCTCTGAAGTTTCTCTGACATTCTTCCCTAGATTACCATAACCATGTAAAGCAAATGAGCTGGGAAGAGGAAGAGACTCCATTATTGGGAAGATAAGAAAGATTAGTATAAAGAACAGTATAAAGCCCTGTCCTGGGATGCTGCTTGATGTACCATATCTATCTCTGACAGAGGCTTAATGTGTCTATCTTTTTATATTTTGCAACATTTGTATAGCTTGTTCTGACACATATTAAGCAGAATGCTCAATCTAGCACTGCACAGTTGTTAGAGAAGGACAATTCTGTCCCGGATTATGAAGGAGGCCTTTAGAGCATCTGATACAGATTGTAATTTTGGCTAAATCAGGCCTCTAACTTCTGTCACTGATTCAGCTCCACTCTGAAAAGTGACTATAAAATATGACCCACCTTACTCAACAGATCTGCCCCATATGTATTTCATGTTTCCTGCCTGTTGATTTTAGTGATAGAAATTAGTTTTAATTATTTTTTACTATTGTTAGGCCTGCAGAGCTGTTGAAACTCTGAGAGAGCGAGAACGCACTAAATTCTATTGACTCATACATAATTAACAGATTTGTTAACCAAGTTTCCAGTGCAGGGCAAATTCAGTCCTTGGTCACATCTGTGTGACCTCACTGATGACAATGGCAGACCTATCAAATCCAGTCTCTTTCTCTGTAGATATGGGTTTTTAGCCCTTTCCACTGAGAAAATCTACCTCCTCTCCCGCAAGTTTGGCTTGTGCACAAGTGTAATTGTATTTCATATGAAATCAGAGAGTGATGTGTATTGCTAAGAAACAACTCTGGACATAAATGTTTCAAAGATACCTTCTTACTTCCTGATTTACAAGTTAGCTTAATCAAATCCAGCATCTCAAACTCTAAGAAAATAAATGCTCAGAAAACATGTTTATTTCAAATGTGTACATTCTGCAGATGTACCGCTTTAGTTTGAAATTTACCATGAGAAATGGTTAGAGCTACTTTGGAATTTTTCGGATTGCTCCTTCTTATCAATGAGCAAACATCTGCAAAAAAATTAATTTCCTTATCCCTGTCTTTCCAATGTACAAGCTTAAGATGTCATTACCTTTACCAGTTCCTAAAAGAACACCAGTAGAGAACTGTTTCAAATGGCTTGATGTTCTGTGCTTCTTTTTGACTTTTTTGTATTAAATGAAAATTAAATAAGTAGTAGTATTACTTCCTCCCTTTCAATCGTCCTACAACTTGTCAATATGAAAGAATGTAGGAATAATATTAGAAATAGAGCATGATGTTTAATAAAAATTATATTATTTGCTTTTATAAATTTCCTAATAAACCATAAGATATCTTTGCTTCATATGTTCTCAATCATACACAAATACCCTCTCTCATTTATATACATATTACATAAAAAACCTACATTAAAGGAACAGTATTTAGGTTGCAAATTCAAGCACTCAAAATTTGGGAAGTGACAGATCTACATTGCCTGTGCAACTTTAATTCTGTGTACTTGTGCATTCATCCTGTGTACTGAACGCTAGTGGGTCCTGTGGAAAAAAAATGTGTGCGACCATGTAATTAAAGACTAATGTAATGCTATTTACTCACAAGGGGGAAGAAATAAGATTTCATAGCAATCACAAAACTAGCATTTCTTAACTTTCCAGTGCTTGACACTGAAATCTAAATAATGTTATTTAATTGAGTTTTTTGTATGTAATTTTTTTGGGTTTCTTTAAATGGAAAAGGTAAAAAAAAAAAAAAAAGGAAGGAGAGAGAACTAATAACCCCCTCATGCTTGATAAGCAGGGTTTGAACCCTGACCCTTCAGCACTGCTGCACACACTTCTACCACTAGAGCCAAAGGGCAACCTACATTAACACTCAGCAGGAGAAGATGACTCATCCCAGAGTGGCAGTGATGAGGGTGAACACATCTCTAGCATTGTCCCACACACATTCTCTCCACATCACCAGGAGTTGGGGGCACTCCCACCCCTAGAAAGGAGGATGGGCTGCTCAGGCCATGTACTGAGTCTAAGCGGATTCATGAGGTAGACATAAACCCAGGTCAGCTTTACCTCCCCACACCATAGGAGGTGGTTCCTACACCATTTGATGCCTCTGGAGTGAAGGGCATGGGCCACTGGAGCCACAAACCAAGTCCAGGGGGGTGGACCCAGCGTGGCTCTCCTCACTCCTACACAATTAGTTCAGCAGCTCCCAGTAATTTCTAGTACAGTGTGTTGTGATGCTGCTGCTGCTTCTCCTCCTGTGAAAGGGAGAAGGACAGCAGTGACTGTATCAACCCAACCTTAGAATGTTCCTAAGACAAGGTGGGTAAGGGCATATATTTTATTGGACCAACTTCTGTTGGTGAGAGAGACAAGCTTTCAAGCAACACAGGGCTCTTCTTCAGGTCTGGGAAAGTTAGTCCAAGAGTTACAGCTAAATGCAAGATTAAACAGATATCCATAAATAGTTAGCACATATTCTAAAGAGACCATCCAAGGTAGAATGGCCCAGTAACACCTCTACAGTCATAAGATAAAAGGGGGGTTGGTGGATTTTAGAATGTTATAATAAAGCATAAACCTAGTGTCTGTTCAATCCATATTTTTTGTGTCTAGCAATATTATGAATTTAATCTCCCAGACTTGTCTTTTGAAAGTGGTTTCCTTTGAGGATGAGTACTGATAGGTCGATATAGAATGACCTCTTTGTGAAAAGTGTTCAACCACAGGAGATATAGTGTTTTTGTCTTTTATCATTTTCCTGCGAGAGTTCATTTGAGTGTAGGGATTGTCCAGTTTCACCCATATAGTTGTTATTGGGGGCATTTAGTGCACTGATGAGGTTCATCACATGTTGTGATAGGCATGTGCAGAATGCATGGATCTTGATGAAAGGTGTATTGGGGGGATCATTGTAGTAGTCGAGATATGTTAGCAGGTTTTGCACCTGTTGTGCTGGCAGGGTCCAGTGCTGCTTTGAGTTGGTATATCTTGGTCTGTGTGGAGCTTGCTTTTGGTGATGAGCTTGGGGGGGTTGTTTGAAGGCCAGAAGTGGGGGTTTAGGAAATATTTCTTTCAGAATGGGATCCCCATAAAGTATGGGTTGTAGTTATTTGATGATACCCCATATGGATTCCAATGTGAGGTGGTAGGTGACAACTAGGGGTATGCAGTCAGAGGGGGGTTTATTTCTGTATTGAAGCAGGTTCTCTCAGGTTATTTGGGTGGCCCATTTCATGATGCGATCTACTTCTCTGGTGGAGTGTCCTTGTTTGAGTGTATTAAGGTGTACATCCCTGACTAAGTATCACAGGGGTAGCCATGTTAGTCTGTATCCACAAAAACAACGAGAAGTCTAGGGGCACCTTACTGACTAACAGATTTATTTGGGCATAAACTTTTGGGGGGTAAATAACCCACTTCTTCAGATGCATGGAGATTCAGATCCATGCATCTAAAGAAGTGAGTTTTTTACCCACAAAAGCTTATGCCCAAATAAATGTTAGTTTTTAAGGTGCCACCAGACTCCTCATTGTTTTTTATCCCTGACTTTCTTATGCCTATTACAATATGTGGTATACTATACCTCATCCAGTGCACTAAATGCCCCAATAACAACTATATAGATGAAACCAGACAATCACTACCATCTCAAATAAACTCACGCAGAAAAATGAGAAAGGACAAAAAACACCCTATCAACTATCGGTGAGCACTTTTCACAAACAACCTAAACAATACTTTCAAAAGACAAGCCTAAGAGCATAAATTTATAATTTTGCTAGACACAAAAAGTCATGGACAGAACCGAGACACTGGAATTATGGTATATTATAACACTCTGTAACCTACTAACTTTCCCTGCTCCCCTGCTATTGTCCTATGATTGTAGAGGTATTAACAGGCTACTCTACCTTGAATGGTCTCTTAGATGATGTGCTAAATACTTATGCTAAACTATCTGTTCCATCTTGCATTTAGCTATGATGCTCAGAGTACCTTTCCCAGACCTAAAGCATTGCTCTGTGGGTATCTCTACAAAGCAATGTAATCACAGGCTTAAGCCAAACCCCTTTACATCCACACACCAACTGTGCTAACCCAGGGTCTCAGGACCCAGAAGGGCAGGAGGGTATAAGCCCATGTTAAGCTGGGACCTAGAGTCTGAGCCCTATTGCTTTACTGTGTGTACACAGTCCCAGCTTGACTTGGGTCCCAGAAGTCCTCTGGATGTATCCCAGAGTTCCCGGAGGCAAAGGAGCACAGCTGCAGGCAGCGGACAAAGTGGCTGAAAACACCATTACTGCCAGCAGAGCATGGTTCCCCTTCCTGATCCAGCTCTTCCCCGCAGCTATACAGACCTTGCCTGAAGCAGGGAGCAAAGCGGACAGGCAGGAGGCAGCACCCAACTACCGGGATGTTGAGGTTGTTCCGTGCTGAGCTGGGAGTTCTGCCACTCACCTTTCCTGCAGGGCAGCCTATTGGTCCTGCTCCTCTCTCTGTGCTTTGCTCCTACCCACCTCCCCCGAGGGCTGCTTGTGCAGAGGCATCTGGGCAGCATGCATTATGAGGGCAATGAGTGGGAGCCAGCCCCAAAACTTCCCCACAGCCTCCCAGGGTGCAGTGGAGACAGGGATAACAGATCCCCAATGGGTGCTGGAGCACACTGCACCCAAGCCCTGGAGATGCACTTCACCACTCCCCAGCCAGGATCGTGTGTGTGTGTGTGTGTTTTTACTCTGAAACCTACATTTTATGTCAAACTTCAAAACAGACAAAAATAAACAGAAAACCAATGCAACAAAAACACTGAACATCCCATTTTAAAAATTAAGAATTGCAAAGTTTCGTTTTATTAGTTTGACAGTCCTGGAGACTGATGTCCTAATTATCCCCAGAACAGGTGCACATGGGCATTTTCCTGCCACTGTGACTCTACCTAGAGCTGGAGAGCCCAAATCTCAGATTAGATAGTAGTTAGTGTAAAGCCTTCTCAAACTGCAGACATTCTACTCTGACAGCCACCAAAGGAGCTAATTATGCAGTTTATGTGCTCCTTATGGGCACCTGAGATCCAGCAATAGCACCATCATAGTTAGGAAAAAAGGGCCATGGTCAAGTTTTCCCCCAGTGTACCATATTCCTAGGGCTAGAGTGTCGACACTGGAGGTGGGAGGCTCACAAGGCACTTTAGGATATGTTTATTTTGACTCAGGTCTGTGCAGGGTGGATGCCCGACCCTTAGGTTTGAGCACGGGTCAGAAAATTCTTAACCTAGGGCTAAAATGCAATGTAGATGCTCAAGCCCAGGGTTCCCTGACATGGGTCAGCTGACTCAAGTTCCACTAACCCCAGGCTCATGGTGCTGTGTAGACATAGCCTATGTGGCTTGAAAGTTTGTCTCTCTCACCAGTTTCAGAGTGGAGTTGGTCTAATAAAAGATGTCTTTATGCCGGAAGCATGAAAAAGCCAGGATTTGAGCCACAGAATCTTTAGGGACAGAGAGTGCATCTCTCGTTCTGTGATGGAAGGTAAGGAGTGATGGAAGAGTCATCGGTGGACATAATGCGAGCTGTGACAGGTAAGGATACCATGTCTGCCTGGGCCAGGTGGGGGCAATCAGTATGATGTTTACTCTTTCTCTTTTCACTTTCAACAGGACTTTCAGTATTAGAGGGAATGGGGGAAAGGCATAAAGAAGGCCCTGGGCCCATGAAAGGAGGAGGGCATCTTCCATGGAGTGTCATCTGATCCCCACTCTGGAGCAGTACTGTGGATATTTCTTGTTCTGGTAAATAGCAAATAGGTCTATTATAGCTGTCCCCCATTGTTGGAATATGCCATGGAGTACCACCAAATCTATCTCCCATTTCTGGTTATGTGGGAATTTGCCGCTGAGACTGTCCTCCATTGTGTTGTACATTCCTGATAAGTAGGCTGCTGATATTAAGATATTGTGGGTGATGCACCAGTTCCACAGTTTTAGCGCTTTTACGCACAGGGAATGAGATCTGGTGACTCCCTGATGGTTTATTTAGTACATGCAGGCCATATTGTCTGTCATTACCCTTCTGTGATAAATGAAGTCGGGGAGATAGCTACCCAGCCAGCCAGTTAGTTATTTGCTTTGCCTGTAAAGGGTTAAAAGTCCATTGGTAAAAGAAAGGGAGTGAGCACGTGACCAAAAGAGCCAATGGGAAGGCTAGAACTTTTTAAAATTGGGGAAAAAAACTTCCCCCTTGTCTGTCTGTGTTGTTCTCCTGGAGAGCAGCGACAGGGCTGGAACTATGCTGTAAAAAGCTTTGGGCCAGGTATGAAAATCATCAGATCATACCTTGAACATTTGAAACCCCAGATATGTAAGTAGATCAGGAAATGTCTAGGAAGACACAATTAGGTTTCTCTTATTTCTTTATGGCTTGTGGACTCTGCTGTGCTAACCCCAGGTGCTTTTGTTTTGCTTGTAATCTTTAAGCTGGACATCAAGAGAGCTATCTTGATGCTTAATTTTAGTATTTTTTTTAAACCTAGCAAAAAGGCTAAGTTCCAGATGTATTTTCTTTCTTTTTATTTTTAATAATTTACCTTTTTTAAGAACAGGGTTGGATTTTTGTGTCCCTAAGAGGTTTGTGCACATGTTGTTTAATTAGCTGGTGGCAACAGCTGATTTCCTTTATTTTTTTTCTCAGCTCTTCCCTAGAGGGGGCAGGAAAGAGCTTGAGGATACCTCACAGGAAGGAATTCCCAAGTGCGCCTTCCTGGATTCTCAAGGAGGTTTTTGCACTTGGGTGGTGGCAGCATCTACCCATCCAAGGTCAGAAAAAAGCTATAACCATGGGAGACTAGAGTGGCCACTATTAATTTTTAGAATCCTTGAGGGCCCCCATCTTCTGCACTCGAAGTGCCAGAGTAGGGATCAGCCTTGACACCTTCCATGTGTGTCTTTGATCAGTGGGAAGAAGTGAGCCCACAAGTTTCTGACCGCTCTGAGTTTGAGCAAGTTGATGTGGAGGTACGTCTCGGCTGGACACCATTTGCCCTGTACTGTGAGACCATTAAGATCTGTGCCCCATCCCTATGAGGGATGCATCAGTGGGGTCAGGAGTAGAGATGGGGAAAAGTAAACAAATGGGATTCCCCTATAGCCATTTACTGGGTCCTTCCACCAGTCCAAGGACTGCTCGACCCTGGTGAGTATCGATAGTAGTTTCTTATGTAGTCTCCATTCAGTCTGTAAAGCAAACCAAACCACGTTTGGAGGCATCTCATGCATAGTCTAGCATGAGCAATAATTGATGTGTCTGAAGTCATGTGCCTCAGGAGCTAGAGGCAATGTTTCACTGAAATTTGGGGTTAGATTAGACTGTCTCTCATAGGCACCGACTTCCCTTCTGTCCGGGAGATGCTCAACCCCCACCCTCGCCTGGCCATGCTCCTGCACTGTCCTCACCCCACCTCCATTCCACCCCTTCCCCAAAGTCCCCACCCCCTTCCCACCCCAATTCCCCGCCCCTGCTCTGCCTCCTCCCCTGAGCGTGCCACATCCCCAGTCCTCCCCCTCCCTTGTGGAAAGTCCTAAGCACTACCTAAGTGCTGGAAGGGAGGGGCGGGGACACAGCATGCTTCAGAGGGAGAGGGGGAAAGAGGAGACGACAAGGAGGGGAGAGCTTGGCTGCCGGTATGCGCAGCGCACCCGCTAATTTTTCCCCCGTGGGTGCTCCAGCCCCCATGGAGTCAGCACCTGTGCTGTCTCTATCAACAGGGAGAGACTGAGAAATCTGTGATGTGGCATGAGCACTTTCGCCTGAATAGAGCCGAGGTCAGCGTCTATGAATTCTAGCCTCTGTACTGGTGTTAATGTCGATTTTTGTTTGTTGAACTGTATGCCCCGATTCTGGAACAGGTCCAGTGTGGTCTGAGTGACTTGCTGGGCCTCTGCAAAGGACCGTGCTCTGAGAAGAAAGTTGTCTAGATCAGTGGTCTCCAAAATGGGGTGCGGAAGAGGATCCTTCGGGGTGCGGGGCAGTTTGGGCGGGTTTTTTTTTGCTTGGGGCAGCAAAAATGGTACAGCCAGCCCTGCAGCGTACCAGGGGGTGCATGCTCAAAAAATTTTTACTGATAGGGGTGTGCGACCAAAAAAGTTTGGAGACCACTGGTCTAGATAAGGATAAATCATGATGCATTGAGAGCATAAATGGGCTGCCACTACTGAGAGAGAATACTATGGGGGCCAATGAAAAGTCAAAAGGGAGTACTCTGTAACAGTAGTGATCTTGGCCTAGCGTGACCCTGACATAATGCCTGTGGCTCAGTATGATCGTGATGTAAAAAATAAGCATCGTGGAAGTCAAGAACTGAGAACCAGTCTCCTTTTTCTAATGCTCAAATGATCACAGATAACGTGACCATCTTGAACTTTTGAGCCTTGATAAACTTGTTGAGCACTCTGAGGTCTGGTATGGGTCTCCAACCCCTTTTTTCCTTCAGTATCAGGAAGTAATGAGAGTAGAAGCTTCTGCCCTTTAAATGTGCGGGTACTGGCTCTATGGCTCCTACGCTGAGGAGGTTGTTTCTCTCCTGACGTAGTAGGCTCTTGTGAGAAGGGTCCCTAAAGAGGGCGGGGGAAGGGTTTTGGTGGAGTAAGGGAGGAGAAATGGATGGAGTATCTACCTTGGATAATCTCCAACACCCACTTGTCAGAGGTTCTCTGTTCCCAGGTGCTGCAGAACAGAGCAAGACAATCTCCAAAGGGATAGGTAGGGTTTTCCAGCATGAAATGAGGATTAATGTTCTAGGGGTACCTAAACCAACCCGTCAAACTGTCTCTTTGAAGTGGAGGGCTCAGAAAAAGTTTGCCAAGATCCTGACATCTTTCGTCTGGAGAATCTGGGCTTCTTCCTCTGAGGTTCATACGATCTCTGTGTATAGTGAGATGGATATTGGGACAAGTATTGTGAATGAGGCTTGAATGGTGGCTGAGCGTTCTATTTTCTTTTGTACCCAGATATATAGATCCCGAGGGATCGAAGAGTGAACCTCAAATCTTTTAATGTGTGGAGGGAGACATCAGTCTTTTCAGAAAATAATTTCATCTCCTCAAACAGGAGGTCCTCCACCATCATTTAGACCTCCTTGGGGAAGCCGGAGATATGAAGCCTCGAGGCCCATCTCATCACAATGGCAGTTGAAATAGAACGTGCTGTCGTATCAGCTGCATCAAGTGCAAACTGGAGAGACTTTTTGCCACCATCTGGCCCTTGTTAACCATGACTTTAAATTGTTTCTTGTGAGAATTAGGGAGCTGCTCAATAAAAGAACTAAGCTTCACATAGCTCTGATTTGATGAGTGGCCAAGTAGGCCTTCCTGCCAAACAGGTTCAGGCGCTTCCAGACCCAGTCATAAGTGGTGGTGGAGGGCTTTAGAGTTAACTGCATCAACGATTGAATTAGGAGACGGATGTGAGAACAGTGCCCTGTGCAGGCACATAATATTTCTTGTCTGCCCTCTTACAAGTTGGTGGCATGGATGCCGGGGTCTGCCATATCACCATGGTGGCGTCAAGTAGAGCCTCATTAATAGGAAGGGCCACCCTGGAACAGGTGAAGGAATGTAGAATGTCCACCAGTTTATGTCCACCAGACTCAGCAGCCCTGGGGATCGTTTCTATTTTATGTCCCCAAAAGCTCATGCAGGGCTTCAACTAGCCACCCGCAGGGATCTGGAAGAGATTACTACCTCCCCCAAACAATGTATTTGAGGGGGAGGTTTGATCTCCTTCTTCTGAAGCTTCAGAGAAGGCCATGGATGGAGATGGGACACTGAATGGGGTGGTCCAGTGCTCTGAGTTGGCACCCAGCATTCTCTCTCTCAGGTGCCTAGCCAGCTGGCTTTCATTCAGATGCTTAGGATCTAACTGATCATCACATGTGGGGTCAGGAAGCAATCTTCCCCCAGGTCACAGTGGCAGTGACCTCAGTTTCTTTTTTCACCTTCTTCTGGGGCACTTGGGTTCAGGTCATCAGGATTATCTGGGTTTATCTCACTTAATCATTTCCCTGCCATTGCAAGGGCCTTGGGTACTGATGCAGCTCAGTCCCTCCTATTCTCTACCTCTAGCACATAACAGTTCACTTTCTTGTGGGTTGTTACACTTCAGTCTCATTTCAGTTGTTGGGGTTAGTGTTCCTGTGCTGGGCAGTTTTGGGGGCCTGTGACATACAGATGGTCAGATTAGATGAGCTCAGGTCCCTTTTGGCCTTAAACTCTGACTCTATAACAGAAAAATCTCTTACACTCTAAAAGAGAGAGACAAGATAGATAGAATGCACTAGGAAATCCAGATAAGAGTATAACTTAAAATAAACACAAAACAACAACTTTAATCATTACACTTTTGATTACTTCACTTTATACTCTGCCTACTAATATGTCTCTCACTGAACTTATTCTGATATTCTGACCACTTAAACAACTTCAAAACAAACTTATTTTTAAACATCAGATTGCCTAAAAAGTGTTTCCCTCCGCCTGTCCCTCCCCCGCCCAAAATCAAACAGACCAAAAACCTACAATGGGCAATTTTCAATCTATGACAATGACAGGTTGAAGAAGTCCAGTATCTTGCTACCTTTAAGGGCTAGAACTCAGAGCTTACCACTGAGGCTAGATTGTACTTTTAAAGGATAGCACTGCTTTGGGGGCAACATGGAGTTGCAAGGCCCCAGGTGAACTTGAAGATGAATTGTTAAAATCACCCATGCACCTTTGATCAAGCTACACCATCCTTCAGATAGAGCAACCTGCTCCATTCTCTGCAGCCTGCCAGCTCCGCTGGCCAGTGTAGGGTGACAACAGCTTGATTCCTCACTGCCACCACTCTCACAGCTCATAGCAAGGGAAAGCAGTACCAGCTACACATCAGTGACACTGCTGGCCCTCTAATGTCAAGAGGTGATGTTCTGGAGAGAGCTTTAACCCTAGGCTGATAGAGGTAGCTAGAGGAGAAGGCTGTGAAGGGAGCGTGTCACAGAATGCTACAAAGAAGCATGCCTTAGTGGGATGTACTAAATGGAAATTATGATAATTGGAAAAGCATCATACGTAAAGCCAAAGTTAGATGAGTGATTGGCACAAAACCTGTTCTAACCAGTTCCACTAAATGTTTTTTAGTGTAATTGCTCTTCTAATTCAGAATTCATGTTTTAAAGGCCAGTATTTCTCTTGGCATGAATGTAAAGTATTTGTTATGATCTCTTCAATATGAGAAGCTAAGTTACAGTTAGATAAACAAGTGCTTCCTTCTCCTCCTCCGGGAGGCAGACAAAAGGAACCAACTATGAATGGGCAGAGTCCCTACCCAGTCCTCAAGAGAGCATGCAGACCCTGAGTTAATATTTAAACTAATCCCCATGCCTAGGGCCTGGCTTTATTAGTAACACAACATAAACCTCAGGCTCCATCTTCCTCCCCAAAGTTGGCTGTTAATAGGGTGTCGCTCCAGAGCTTCCTCTTTCCTAGCTTCCTGTTCCTTCTGGCTCTAAGATACACTCCCATCCCTATTCTGGTCAAAGTTAATTGAATCCATCTTTCAGCATGATGCACCAGTAATTGCCCCGAATCTTAATGTAGAATTTTAGGAAATGAGCCTGGGTTGGTTACTCAAAGAAGCACTGCATTCCAGTACAAGGGCTTAGGGTCTTCCACCATGTTATATCCCTCCTTGGGGGGGAGGGGGACATAAAACTTATAATACTAATTTCCAAAACACATTAATAAAAGGAGATACAAAGGGTATATCTATACTGCAATTGGGAGGTGTGACTGCAACACAAGCAGAGGTATCTGAGCTAATTCATTAAAAATAGCAGTGTAACCATAGTGTCACATGCTAGCCACCCAAATATATACCCCAGTGTCCTGGGCAGGCCTGCAGCTGGGCAGAACTGTACTGCAGCAATACTGTTATTTTTAGTGAGCTAGCTCAGGTATATCTACACAGGTTGCAATCATCTCCCTATTGGAAGCACAGACTTAACCTAGATGACTGATTAAAATGGCCACTCTGCATCAACTACAAGAACTAAATGCAGTGAACATCTGAATAAAAGAATAATCCTATTGAACCATAACATACCAAACAGAAAGACTGATATCTCTGAAAAACAGAAAAACAAAGAAGTTATCGCTCTTGCTAAGTGAATTATTTGAACCACAGTACTGTAGCAGCCTTCTTTTTGGTTAATATTTGAAGTATGCTTTTGGTGTTTATTAATAAATAGTTTAATTTAAAATATACAAAGGATTCAATAATTTCTTTAAAACAAATATATAAATAACTGAGAAAGTAGTTCCATCAAAGGAGGACAGAAAAATAGAATGTGTGAAATTAACCTGTAGCTATGAGGGACATAGTGCACAGGGCTTTGCTAAGTAAGCTCTGCATGGGGGATGTGCTAGGGACTCGAAGTAGAGTAGTAACAGAAAACTCCCTGAATATCTCATATGCACTGTGGATAGTCTTTAGGCCAGCCATGGAGTAGAAAACAATAATCAAAGTGGACCAGGTAGGGCCCACATTTTCACAGATCTAGTCGTCTTAGTAACATGTAAGTGTCACAGAGGATGTGTGGTCACTACTCTAGCCTTTGTGCTAGACTGCAACCATGTGGGGGCTATCCCACAGCCCTGTACCAAGATCAGGGTTGGATTTAAGCTGTTGAAACCATGTCTCATTTCTCCCATGCAGAGTTTGATTACTGGCATTTTATGTAAGTGAAATGAATTTCACCCTTTAAAGAGAAGAGTGGTCATCTCTTAAGACCTCAAGAGGTCTTAATGTATTTGATATGGTTAGGGATTTTTTTGGTTAGTTACATGCAAAAATAACTCCATAAGCTAGAACTAGTGACATGAATCCCATTCTCAGCAGTTTCTAGCCTTAAGCAGTGTTTTTCATGAGCACAACATTAATATTTTAAAGACAAATAAAGGATGTGATGAATTTTTTGAGACATCTCACCTACTAAAATGTTTTTGAAAGCTAAAGCTTGGAATGATTCTTTATACATCAGTGAAACTGGTCTCTAATACAGGAAAAGGTAAGAAGAGAAGCTAACACTGCCCCCTTAGTGCCACAATTCTTTCATTACTTTAAAAAAAAAAATCTTCCTGCAGAGAGAAATACAGTAAAGAAAAGCTAATAAAATAACGGTCCTTTAAACTGTAATTAAAAGTTGGGGGGAGAGTGGTAGACTCATCTTTCACCTGTAAGGTTTCAAAACAGGTCAGTGACTTGTGTAAACCAGTTTTGTTTAGATCTGCACCCACGATGACTCCAGAATAAATACATCGTGTTTGCTTCTGTGTATTTCCCTCTGACTGCTGGCATACTCTCCATGCTGTTCTTGAATAAAATAAACATCTACATCACTATCCCACTCTTGACATACCATCAGAAACAGGGAGATGGGGGAGGAATACTTACTCCTTGCCTTTTATAAATGCAACACAAATATTGTTTTGTTAATTTGCATTACAGTAGCACTTACGGTAGATGCTTTCACTGAGACAATGCCTTATTGTGTTAGGGGCTGTAACATACAAATAGTAAAAGTGGCAAAGAGTTCTGTGGCACCTTATAGACTAACAAACATATTGGAGCATGAGCTTTCGTGGGTGAATACCCACTTCGTCGGATGCATGTCGACATTCACCCACGAAAGCTCATGCTCCAATATATTTGTTAGTCTATAAGGTGCCACAGAACTCTTTGCCGCTTTTACAGATCCAGACTAACAAGGCTACCCCCCCTCTGACACTTGATACAAATAAGTAGACATAATTCGTAGTCCAAGGAGCATATAAATAGTATTTTAAAGCTAATTCAAAAAAATAAAAATATCAAGATGAAAAAAGCAGTCAATGAGCTATATTGATTGAGGAAGTGGCCCTCAATTTTAAGAAAATTATGTTAATACTTGAAGAATACAGACAATAGAAAAGTATTTATTTGGGCATCAGAATTAAATTTGCTGTATTGCAATTAAATGTGGCATTTCATTTGCTAAAAATAACAGACACAATTTATTCAGATGCATCTTTTACTCTGGGGCTGCCATAACTTGTGCTTTGGCTATCATTGTTCCTAGGGTCCTGGCAATAGCCAGAGACTAGCCAGAATATAGGGACACCCTGGCCCAGTACGTTCCCTCCATCGTCCCCTTGCCCAACTATAAAAAAACCCCACATAATAGCTTTGCAGTTAGCTGGAAAACCTTCTGTGCCTATGTCTGGTTTGTTCAGCCATTGCAGACACCACAGAGCATCAGTTAGTCAGACCCACTTTGTTTAGAAAGTTTATTACATGTCTAAGATTTATGTCCTCAGCTATTCATTTCCTTCTTTTAAGTGCTTGCATTTTGATCTTGAGGTGATAATGGAGTATAGCAATTTTTTTAATGGTTTGCAAAGCAAAGTGATTTGTTTGGGAAATTTCCCATGTGTGGGGTTTTGGTTTTTTAACTTGCATGTAATATTTTCTTTGTGTAGGTAAATGAAGGCACTTTTCTTTAAAATTTTAAATATATGGGGCGAAGGACTCTTTGGCTTATTACATTAGAAGTAGTGAAGGGCACTATCCAAGATATTAGTGGCTCTGATTTGGTGTTCGTTGATGGCTGATCCAGAGCTCCTGTGACAGTATAAGGATATGCATGTTACTACACACCTAAGATAACTACATATCCATACACATACTGATAGAAATACTAAAAACAGTGCAAATTCTTGTTACCACAACTAAGGTTATGTCTACACTGGCAATTGAACAACAAAACTTATCTTTCAGAGGTTTTAAACCTCCCTGCCGCCCCGGAGAGAGACGAGACCCTCCGGACACCAGAGTGGGCGCAGCCAGGGAGCTCTGAGCCCGCCCCCGCAGGAACCTGGGGCCCGGGCCTACTGCTATTATATACTGTTATTGCTCAGCCCCTGCCTGAGGGCCTGAGCACCTGACTCACCATTGCCCCGCCCTGACCTAGGGCCTGGGCTTACTGTGTTATGTCTACCTTCACAAAGGCCACAGAGGACGACTCCTGTGGCCGGACTAATTCCCCACTAGACCTATTCCCCAATTTAGTGAGGCAGTGTGGTTCCCCACTGCCCCGAGAGACACAAGCCCTGGCTAAACTCTCTACACCCCTCCTCCCCTCGAAAGACAAACGTTTTGCTGCGACAAGCACCAGTGTGAACAGCGCACTCTTGCTGACAACGCTAATGCTGCTCATTGGGGGTGGAAGCTTTTTGTCAGCAGGACAGCCAACAAACAGCGGCTACACTGCACAACTTTTAGCGACACGGCTGCGGCAACACAGCCATGTTGCTAAACGCTGTGTAGTGTAGACATAGCCATGGACTGGAAGGCTAAATGTAAAAGATAAAACTGGGTCACAATAAAACTTTTCATCTCTTTTCTGTCTGAACTCTCACAGGATCAAAGACACTAAACTAAGGCAGAGATTCTCCAAGAATTACCTCTGGGGGTCTACCCTGAAAGACATTTTGAATTGACAAATTACAACATTGCCATCATCTTTAGGAACCATAGATGGCAACTTACGTGTGCTTGTATGTTTGCTTGCTTTCACCTGTAAATAACTCTCTAATTTCTTTTTCCTAGTTAATAACCTTTAGTTAGTTTATTACAGGATTAGCTACAGGTTTTGTCTTTAGTGTGAGATCTAGGGTATAAACTGATGTGAGACATGTGACTTGTCCCCTGGGACTGCAAGGAAGCTGATTTTGTGATCTTTGGTATAGGTGACCAATTATCAATCAGTCCAGCTTGCCTGAGTGTCAAGATAAACTGAGGAACCCAGGGGGACTGTCCGTGACTCTATGATAAGACTGTTAAAGTGATCTAGGAGTTCACATTTGTTACTGGGTTGGTGAAATCTAATTATAGAACATACCACCACTTCGAGGTTTTAGCCTTGCTTTTGACAGTCTGCCCAGAGGTTCACATTCTCAGTTGTCAGAGTAGCAGCCGTGGTAGTCTGTATCCGCAAAAAGAACAGGAGTACTTGTGGCACCTTAAAGACTAACAAATTTATTTTAGCATGAGCTTTCGTGAGCTGCAGCTCACTTCTTCGGAGAGCTGCAGCTCACGAAAGCTCATGCTAAAATAAATTTGTTAGTCTTTAAGTTGCCACAAGTACTCCTGTTCTATTCTCAGTTGTGTGCCCCTCCAGACAGCTTGACACAGGCAATAACTGTGTATTTGGTATTTAATGGATCCTAGAGAGGACCATTTTCTTCATAAGCTATTAAGATGCAACTCTTTGTCTACGCCTGCTGAAGGAACTCTAACACCTGGAATATAGTGCAGGATTCTGCTCTCTATTCTTTTGGAGTAGATAGTTTCAGTGCTTTAAAGGGTTCCAATAATTCTGCCTGATAAACCTAGATGTCTGAGGTATCTTCTTTCATGAACCATACTCCTGGGGGGAATTCTGCACACTGTGCATGCACAGAATTCATGTCCGGCGCAGAATTTTTTTTCCCAGCAGAAAATACATTCTGTTCAAGAAGTGCTGTAGTTCCACCTTTTGTCCACCAGATGCCACTCTGGTGCCAGAACAGCCGGCTGACTGGCAGTAACAGCTGTGGGCTGCATTCATCACAGCAGCCTGCCCCTGAAGCCATGTTAGGAGGCAAAGTGGGACACGTGGGGCTGCTGGAGAGTCACAGACTGGGGTTCAGAAGGGCTAGTGGGGGGACGGACAGATACTGTGCCAAAAAGACTAATATGATTGTTGGATGCATAAACAGGGGAATGTTAAGTAAGAATAGAGAGGTTATTTTATCTCTGTATTTGGCACTGGTATGACTGTTGCTGGAATACTGTGTCCAGTTCTCGTGTCCACAATCCTCTAGAAGGGTGTTGATAAAATGGAGAGGGTTCAGAGAAGAGCCACAAGAATGATTAAAACATGTCTTATAGTGAAAGACTCCAGGAACTCAATTTATCTTAAACAGAAGATTAAGGGGTGATTTGACCACAGTTCATAGTTACCTACATGGGAAACCAATATTTGATAACAGGGTCTTCATTATATCAGAGAAAAGCATAACACGATCCAATGGCTGAAAGCTGAAGCTAGACAAATTCTGGCTGGAAATAAGGCATAAAATTTTTTAACAGTTGCAGCCCTGCAGATTTCAGTTACTGAAACATCTTTGAATTGGGCTACTGATGTAGACTGTGATCTACTAGAGGAGTGCCTCTCAACCTTCCCAGACTACTGTACCCCTTTCAGGAGACTGATTTGTCTTGCGTACCCACAAGTTACACCTCACTTAAAAACTGCTTGTTTACAAAAATCAGACATAAAAATACAGAAGTGTCACAGCACACAATCACTGAAAAATTGCTTACTTTCTAATTTTTACATCTAATTATAAAATAAATCAATTGGAATTTCAATTTCAGTGTGTAATATATAAAGCAGTATAAACAAGTCATTGTCTGTATGAAACTGTAGTGCTTTTTATGTAGCCTGTTGAGTACACAGTCACTCTAAAGGGAAATGTAACATGACCAAAACTATAATAGGCAATTATACATCCAGATATCCATCAAGAAAGTCCTGAGTGGATAGAGGTGCTCCCTTAGATCTACCTGGAACAGAAACAAAAGAGTCTAGGAGTCTTCCTGAATGGCCTAGTCCTGTCCAAGTAAAGTCTAATACCCTCTTAATGTCCAGTGTATGCAAAACAGATTTCTGTGTAGATTGATGCAGCTTAGGGAAAAAACAGAAGGTGAATAGTTTGTTTGATATGAAACTAAGACGACACTTTATGTAAGAACTTTGGATGAGGTGGTATCTTTATGACCTCGTAAGAGCTCCCATTTCCCCAACCCTTGGAGCAGAGGTGATGGCTACCAAGAAGGCTGTCTTCAGAGAGAGATGTAGCAGCAAACACCTAGCTAGTGGCTCAAAGGGCTCTTTCATCAAATGGTTAAGAACGAGGTTGAGATCCCAAAGAGGCGTAGGGGCTCTAATCTGTGGGAAAAGATTGATAAAGCTCTTTTAGGAATCTTGCTGTGGTTAGACGAGCAAATACTGAGAAACCTATTGGCACATGGAAAACTGTTACTGCCAATAAATGAACCTTAGTGGAATTTGTAGAAAGGCTGGAATTTTATAATTCCAACAGGTAGTCCAGGATTGAGGAAAAAGACGAGTGGGTCAGAGAAAGATGGCATCAGTTACACCAAAGATTTTATCTTCTCCATTTCTGAAGGTAAATAAGTAGATTCCTTTCAGCTATTTAATAGAATCTTTTGTACTTATGATGAACATGTGGTCCCTAGTCCTGAGAACAACTGAGGAACCAAGCTTGCAGCCTGCAGGACATTCAGATTAGAGTGAAGTGTCTGACCCACATCCTGAGACAACAATCAAGGTGTGATCAGGAGCCACCATAGAAGGCAAGAGATAAGTCTGATGCGGCAAGGAAACCAAACTTGTCTTGGCCAAGTTGGTGCAATCAGAATGACTTTGGCTTGGTCCTGTCTGATCTTGATAAGGACCTTTAAGAGCAATGGAATTGGAGGATATGCATTTAAAAAAAAATCTTTTGTCCATGTAATGAGGAAAGCATATGCTAGAAATTGGGGATCGAGCCCCACCTGGAACAGAATTTCTTGCGCTCTGTGTTGGTTGCTGTGACAAAGAGGTCAACCTCTGGAAATCCCTAAGCTAGGAATATTTTGATGAGACTATAAGAGTTTAACTCCCATTCATAATTTATGGAGAAATATTTATAAAAGATGTCCTCCATGGTGTTTTGTATCCCCAGGATGTAAGAAGCATAACATTGGTTATGTATCGGTTCCAAAGATTTATTGCTTTGGCATAGAATGACGAGGAACATGCTCCATCTTGACAACTGATATAGTACATGCACGTTATGTTGTCTTTCAAGATCCCGATGAACCTGGTTCTGACTAGGGGAAGAAAGCACAGGCAAGCATTTCTGACTGCCCTTAATTCCAACAGATTGATGAGCAAGCGCTGTTCCTGTTGTGCCACGGTACCCTGGACTGTATGAGGACCCCGCTGTTAATAGGACTGTGGGAGGATACTGGTTGAATAGGATTCCTTCACAAACTTTGATGGATTCATCCACCAGGTGAGTGACTGTAGGACCTGGCTTGGTATAGATACCTGCTTGTTCATACTGTGTATATTGGGTACATGAGCAGTCCCGAGTCATCCCTGGAGACACTGAAGATGAGCCTGGCTTTTGGTCACAAAAATGGAAGCCGCCATGTTGTAGACATATCCATTGTGGAACTTGCTGGCTGAGCTTAACTCTTTGCATAAGGCTCCTTAGAGCAAGGTGCCTGTTGAAAAGGAGATAAGCTCTGCCCATTACCAAATCCAGAAGTCCTCCTATAAAGAGAATTTGCTGACTAGAGGGGATCAAAAATCGATTTCTCAAGATTTATCTGCTGGCTTAGACTTTGGAATAATGAATTTGTTGTTTGAACTGCCACCATATCTCCTGATGTGACCAACCCTTGATGAACCAATCATTGAGGTAGGGAAAGACAGTTACTCCTAGACAAGGGAGGTAGGCAGCTACAACCACCATGAGTTTTGAGAATACCCTTGGGGCAGATGACAGGCCAAAGAGCAGGACCCAGTACTGGTAACGACTGTGAAAAAGAATTGAAGAAATCTTTTGTGGGAAGGATGTATCTCTATTTGGAAGTAGGCATCTTTGAGGGTTGCAAACCAGTCCCCTGATTCCATGGAGGGAACTACAGCTGTTAGGGACACCATCCTGAATTTCAGACATTTACAAACTTGTTCAGTTGTCAGAAACCTAGTATTGGCCTCCAGCCCATTTTTCTTGGTTATCACAAAATATCTTGACTAGAACCCCTTTCCACTGGGTTGAAGAGGAACTGGTTCTATGGCTTCTAGACTTAGGAGCAATGAGATCTCCTGTGTAAGCAAACTAATTGTGAGAGGGGTCCCTGAAGAGATATGGGAAAGGGGACTGGAAGGGCAGAAAGGAAGTAAGTTGGATAGTATCACCTGAAGAAATGGCCTCCAATACCATTTGTCTGATGTTATAGCCTCCCATGCTTCATGAAATAGAGGTGGTGCCCAATATGAAGATGAGGGGTTGTGTCGTGCAGCTAAGAGAACCTGATTATTATATGGTCTGGACTCTTGACCAAACCATCAAAACTGGTGTTTGGACAATACGGAAGGCTGGGAAGACTCAGTCGAGGTAGTTGCAGGCTCTCTCTTTGAAAATCTTGACCTCTTAGCTAGTGGCTCCGATGACCCATGGAAGATGGAAAATTGAGCAGGATCAAATCTCTGTGCAAACTGAGACTGGCTAAATTTTCTCTTAATTGCAGGTGTGTATAACCATAGAGCGTCTTTTAGGGTGTGAAGTGAGTTGTCCGTGGAATCTGCAAAAAACTTCTGGTCATCGAAAGGTAAATCTTCCATGGTTGATTGGGTTTCTGCAGGAAGTAGAGACAACTGAAACCAGGAAGCTTGCCTCATCAGTACTGCCAAGGAAATATACCAGGCTGAAATGTCCGCTGCATCTAGTGAAACCTGCAGTGAAATCTTTGCCAAAAGCTGACCATATTTTATTATAGCGCTGAACTGTTCTTGATGTTCCCATGGTACATGGTCAATAAAAACCTTAATTGTCTCATAGTTCACTTAGTCGTATTTTGACATCATTACCTGGTGATTAGTGATACTGAACTGAAGTGCTGCTGATGAATAGCTCTTATGACAAAAGAACCCTGGTCTTTCTGGTCTTTATTATAAGGTGTGGCCTTCTGGGTATGCTATCCGCCCCTTCCATTGACTGTGTCCACAACCAGAAAGTTTAATGCTTGGTCAGAGAATAAAAACTCAGCATCCCTGGCCAGAGCTGGAACTGTTTGTACTAGTGTCTATTGACCCATTGCCTGCATGGTGCGTCCGAGGCTTTGAGAGTCTGTGTGGGTTGATGCTGCTCCAGGTCCCTTTTACCACCAAGTGATGGACCCTGCAGCAGAGGAGATAGAAGGCAGTACTGGAATCCAAATAGGGACCACATGTCTCAAAGAACTACAATTACAGTAAGTCACCTCCTCTTCATCATCTTTGAGTGGAGTTCCCACTTGTGATTTATGTGATGGGACCTGCTAAGCATGTCCACCAGAGAGCTGCTGGTGCCTGGGAGGTGCACGGCATGGAAGGTGACCCCATGCCTAAGGCACCAGTTCCAGAGGAGGATGGTCTCCACGCAGAGGGAGGGGGACCAGGCCCTGCCCTGCTTGTTGATATATACAACCACTGTCATGTTGGTGGACAGCAGTTGAATGGGGCGGGATGTGATGAGGGGCAGGAACGCCCAGCAAGTAAGGCAGGCGTCCCGCAGTTCCAGAATGCTGATACACATCCATGTTTGCCTGGGCGACCAGAGGCTCTGAGCTGTGTGGCCCTCCAAATGGGAACCCCATCCCACAAGTAAGGCATCCGTGGCGAGTGGTGTGGGGGGAGTGAATAGAGTGCCAGCCAAGACCTTGATGGGTTGCACCACCAGGTGAGGGAAGCCAGGACAGAGGTGGGGATCAGGATCAGGACTGGCTTGCCCAGGTGGTTTAACTGTGGATTATGATTATAGACAGCCCAGAGCCACAGTTGGAGCCAGCACATATGCAGGCAGGCATACGGTGGGACCAAGGTGCAGGCTGTCATGTGGCCAAAGAGGAAGAGGCACACAGCTGCGGAATGAGTGCAGCGAATCAGTCTGATGGGAGAAAGGCGTGGGCCACTAGAGAGTCCAGGTGCGCCCCTAGGAAGGTAAGCGTGCGGGCAGGGATGAGAACTGACTTGTCCTCATTGATGCAGATCCCCAGGCTGGCAAGGAGGTTGTGGAGAGTCTGGATGGGGGCAAGGAGGCAGTCGCAAATCGGTGCAACGAGGAGCCAGACATCCAGTTAGGGAAATATGGAGTGGCCTAGATCAATGGTTTTCCACCTGTGGATCATGACGCAGCATTTGCTCGCAGAATGTAAGGCACTGGGTCGTGGCAGCTCTGGTCAGCACTGACAACTGGGCCATTAAAATTCCTGTGCTGCCCAGCTAAGGCAGGCTAGTGCCTACCTGTTCTGACACCACGCTGCACCCAAGAAGTGGTCAGCAGCATGTCCGGCTCCTAGGTGCGGGGGCCATGGGGCTCTGTGTGCTGCCCCTGCCCCAAGCACTGGCTCTGCATTCCCATTGGCCAGGAACCGGCCAATAGGAGCTGGGGGGGGGGCGCCCAGCAGGCGAGAGTTGCATACCTCCAACTAGGAGAGCCGGACCCGCTGCTGGCCACTTCTAGGGCGCAGTGCAGTCTACGGTGCCAGGACAGGCAGGAATCCTGCCTTAGCACCCCTGCTGCACCGCTGACCAGGAGCCACTCGAGTTAAGCCCGCACTCCAATCCCATGCCCCCACCCTGACCCCCCCAAACCCAGAGCCCCTTCCTGCACCCCAAATCCCTCATCCCTGGCCCCACCCCAGAGCCTGCACCCCCAGCCCAGAGCCCTGACCCCCTCCCACACTGCAGCCCCCTGCCCCAGCTCAGAGCCCCCTCAACACCCTGAACCCCTTTTATTCCTGGCCCCACCCCGCAGCCCTCACCCCCACACCCTAACCCTCTGCCCCAGCCCTGAGCCCCTCCCATACCCCAAACCCCACATCCCCAGCTCTGTTGGGTCGTGGGCAACAATTTTCTTAACCTGGGTTGCCAGAAAAAAGTTTGAAAATCACTGGCCTAGATGGTGCAATGTAGACCACTGCAAAGACCTTCATGAAGACGTGGGAAGCAGTGCCGATCCCAAAGGAGAGGACCTGAACTGGCAGTGGGAGTCCCCCACTGTGAAAGGAAGGAACTTACAATGAGCGGGGTTGGTATCTATATGAAAATATGCATCCTTCATATCGACAGCCACAAACCAGGCTCCATGGGGGATGGATGGGATAATGAGAGGCAGTGTGACTATCCATGAGTGGAATATGCGTATGGATTTGTTCAGCAATCGGAGATCCAGGCTACCCCTCCTGCCCTTCAGCACAAGAAAATGAAGGAAGTAGAAACCACAGCTATGGTAGCAGCACGGGACGTGTTCTATGACATCCTTCCAGAGGAAACTATTTGCTTCTTCTCGGAGGAGATCATATTCAGAAGGATCCCCAGGGCCACCATGGGGCAGGCAATGAGGAGGATAGAGTTCCTCTCCTTTCAGGTACCCCCAGTGAACAACGTCCATCACCCAACTGTGGGCAAACAGGGCAGGACAATCCCCTAAAAAGATCTGAGGCACCACAGGAGGGGTGAAGAGAGGTTCGCGGATCTCAGGGGGAAAGTCAAAAGGACTGCTTGGATGGACGTTGTGGGACGGTGGTGATGATGGAGGTGGCAGTGGCAGAGTAGCAAGGTCGCTGTGTGCCTGGGTGTCAGAGAGATGGCTCTTTCGGCCGTTGAGGGTGGGGCTGGTAGGAAGTGTGAGGGCAGGGTCGGAAGGATGACCGCTGCTGCCTGTGGGCTGGGGCCAGGGCGTAGATGCCAAGCGACCGAAGGGTGGCATGGGAGTCCTTAAGAGAATGGAGGGACTCCTCCATTTTATCACTGAAGTGTTTGTGACTGTCAAAGGGGAGGTCCTCAAGGGTGGTCTCGACCACCTTGGGAAAGCTGGTGGGTTGAAGCTGAGGTGTCAGCAGCATCAACCACAGGTTGGAGAACCACCTAGGCAACTACCATGCCCTCATCCAGTAGGCCCTGAAAAAACACTCCTGTTTCTCTGTCAGGAGAAAGGCCTGGATCTCCACCAACTTGGAGTAAGAGAGAAAGTCGTACTTTTGGCAAGATGGTCTGGTAGTTGGCAGTGAGGAACTGGATGCCTGCGGAGGAGCAGACCTTAAGCCCCAGCAGGTCAAGTTTCTTTGCTGCACAATCAGGAGGGGTGGCCTTGAGGTGATGTTAGGTGTGCTCAGTCGCTGCGTGAATCAAGAGTGAGTTGGAGTGTGAGTTTAGTAAATAGGAAGTACATACCCTTAGATGGCATGAAGTAGCGGCAGTCTGCCCGCTTTGGGGTAGGAAGCTGGTGTATGCCAGTCCACTTGACCTGGTTGCAAGATGGCTTCGTGGATAGAGAGAGCAGTGCAAGAAGGCTGAAGGTGTCCAGGAACTGGTTCTGAGAGTCCTGAACATCTTCCACTGGCAGCTTGAGATCTGCAGCCATGCACCGAAGTAAGTCCTGGTACTGACTATGGTCGTCAGGAGGGTGGGGGAGTAAGGGAAGGTGGGACGAATGCATTGTCCGAGGATGAGGAAGGGCCAGTCGGGACTGGTGGTGCTGAAAGTACCAACAGTGCAGAAATGTCCTGGGTTTTGTCGCAGACAGAAAGAAGGGCGGTGCGGGCAGTGGCATAGCGAGGTGGAACGAACAGGGGGAGCAATCACAAAAAAAGGCGCCACCTGCTGTAGCACTTTTATTCACCCGGCAGCACTCCAGTTCTTCGACGGCACTTCAGGTCCTTCACTCGCTCCGCGGGTCTTCGGCGGCATTTCGGTGGTGGGTCCTTCAGTGCTGCCAAACACACCCAGAGCGAGTGAAGGACCCGCTGCCAAAGTGCCGCCGAAGACCCGGAGCGCCGCCAGGTGAGTAAAAATTAAAAAGCCACCAAGAAATTGAAAGTGCACCACTTGTGCTCAGTGGGAGAGCGGCCACTGCCCCGCTTCCCCCCTAGCTATGCTACTGGGTGCGGGTAGGAGATGGCCAGTGATGTAGCAGTGGTCCCAGTAAGGATCCCCAGCGGGCCAGTAGGGCCAGGCATATGGGTCACCAGGCATCGGCAGCCCCCAGGGGTAAGGAAACCATGCCTTGGCAGAAGGGCTGTATGCCAGAGGGTAGGGCTGGCACCGAGGATCCGGGCTATAGGAGCACACAGGGTAGAATGCGGGGTCTGGCTCAGAGGACCACTCAGAATCAGAGGAGGCTCTGGCAGAAGTGAGGCTGTTGGTGCTGCCAGCAGCAGATGGGGTGGAACAGGGCAGTCCGGGAGCAAGAGAGGTACCGGCTGAGAGGCAGAGCAGAGCAGGAGAGATTCATCCACTGGAGATAGAAGCTTCAAAGCGGCCGGAGACCTCGAGCGCCTAGGGGAGCCTGCATATGGCAGCATAAGCTCGGCTGGAGGCATCAGAGAGTACAAATGTTCTGGTGTGCATGGAACCAGGTATGAAAGTCCAGATGGCTCCAGCGGTGTCCATGGTGCCAGAGGTGAAGGCAGTGGACCAGTTACCGTGGCTGGAGGCAGCGCTGGCAGATCACAGCGGAGCTTGGACTTATGCTCCATACGAGATTTCTTAGGTGGCGGAGCAGCTGAGTCTACACACTATTTCTCACCCAACCTGGCGTGGCTCGGGGAGGCAACACTGCATTTAGAGGCAGTCCCCATCAGGGAGATGGCCTTATGCCCATGCTGCTTATATGCATGGTGGGGCTTCGGCGGTTGCATAGATACTGCTGGTGCCACAAAGGAAGGGCATGGGGGTGTTAATGTTTCTTTAAAATAGCATAAGCAGGTACACCAAGGCAAAAAATCAACTCAGACGACAAATACTAGGTCAGTAATACTCAAACTGAGGCTCTTGAGCGGCAAGTGGCTCTTTAATGTGTCTGCGGCTATTTGCAGCACATGATATTAAAACACTGTCATTTAATTATTAACCAATCAGGATGCTTTTACTATGTTATTAACCAATTGTAGTTGATAAAATAATAGTCATTTTGCGAGAAATATAATAAATGTAACAATGAATTCACGCTACTGTGGCTCTTCTGGGTAATGTTGATCGCTAGTTTGGCTCCTGAACCACTGGAGGTCTGAGTATCACTGTACTATGGGATTTTGGTGACAATTCATCAGGCAGCAAAGTGGAAAACCCAAGCTGAGATGTGGACTCAGTTATCACCTCTATTTCAACCAGTATATCTCAGGAGTTTGGGAGGAGAACACTCTTACCAAACAAAGCAATAACGTCCCTTGAGGGAACACAGGAGGAACATTCTGAGCTTGCCTCATCTGTTGCTCATTAAGAGAGAAAACACATAAGCCTTCAAAAACCAAAAGAATAGGTAATGGTGTTAGTGACACAGAGAATCATCATAATTTCTTCCAAGGGAGGGCCCTCTTCCTCTACCGAAGATCTTGTGATCATACACAAAAAACATACAGTGACAAATAACTCCAAAGGTGCAAGCAGAAAAATGAAGCACTCTTAAGTGACACACAAAAATCCCAGAATGGAGGGCGGTACTGCACAGGGCTTATTGCCACCTAGTGTTCTGCTTTTTTGTATTTATGACTAAAAATTTAATTGCAAGTGAAAGAAAAGTAAATTGAAATAAAAGACAAGGGTGTAATTGCCTGAGCCACCAGCTATATGTTGACTCCAGGCATGGCAAAACAACTGCAGAGTTTTATGGAAGAGACAAAGACACACACACACACACACAAAAAATCTATTCCATGACTGGTTATCATTTGCCTGAATTATTATGTGCTAATTATTATGCAGTATCTGGACAAGAGTTAGATATTTAATACCAAGGTCTAAACAATCAATCCTCACAATGAAGTCACTCCCTTTCCTTCATCCCTACCTGCGGACAAAGCTAAACCTATTGAAAGACCACCACCTGCTGCTCCTCATGATCAGTAACAAAGCTCTTCCAGGCAAAAAGACAGGTTTAATACATGATCTGAAGCATGTCCTTCGGGTTTTGGAATACTGCAAGATGGAGTGAATCCCAAAACTGAAGGCTCTCATATGAGAACTTAACTCAATTACTCGCTCCAGGAATTCAATCCTGAGGACAGATGGCAAGAACATTTTGGCTGATCATAAGGGCCATGATGGGTTATGTGGGAAAGTTGGTGTGAAGGTAACATGAGGGGACCCAGAATAAGGCCAATGTGCTCATGATGGAGACACAGAATATACCCACCTTCCTATGCAGGGACTGATTAGTCATTTACTTTCTCTGATCAATGTGAATTAAACTTATTCACCTCATTAAAAAAAACATAAGTAATGGCAAGAGTGATTTAAAACCTGAAAAATCAAGGAATGCCGAGTTAAGATTGGGTTAACATGTCAAACTCTAACTCACCCTTGCACATACGCTCACACCCTACAATGATGTGAATTACAATGCCAAGATGCCTAATATTACTGACATCACAACTTCTAACTAGTTTTACTGAGTACTAGGAATGGAAATGTCAAACACAAACAAGCATCCTCAGATCTGGTTGCAAAACAAGGGATTCTGCTGTTTGGTGTATGTTTCTTCATTCTTTTTGTAAGAAGGACTGTCACGAGGCAGAACATTGGGCTACTCCTGTCACTGTACTCAGTGCTGTGCAGGAAGGTGAGGAAGACAGGAAACATCTCTTAAAGATTTCCATAAGATGTCTTGATAGTGAGTTCCCACATTTAGATCTCATATCCTGGTACAACATGAAGCACAACTGGAATAAAGTGAATGTTTCAATCTTTGCCAAGTCTTTTTCCCTTCTCACCCCAGTCAGCCTTCTATCAAATAGCCCAGCTTGCCCACTATATGACCAATTGAGGGTAAATATTCAAGTATCTTACACTGCATTTTCACATAGATTGGGGTCTTATATCTAAAAGACAGTTATTTTTTCCTCATGGTGATAAGTGTAAAAATGTAGAGATGACAAAGCATTAAAAGCAAAGAGATTGTTGTACAACAGACCAATCTTTGCATACTTGCCAAATGTACCATTATTAGCAGGCCCACCCAGCTTTTATATCTATTTCCAGGTCCAACAGTCCCAGTTAACTTTGGAAACAATTGCTTGAGACTACAACAAAGCCTCCAACCAGTACAGGGCAGTGGGGAGGTAAGATCATCCTAGGAAGGACAATTTCCTTTGTTGTCTTCTCACTCAGGCAGAATGGTATTTGGACTTTGAAGAGTTATTAGTCCCTTATGTGTCCAAACAACATTCATTCTGATACTTCTCCTCAATGTCTCCCATATCCTAAACAGGTGTAACAGATAACTGCATTTATGTGAAAAATAAAGGAGAATTACTGGAGAATGCTTCAGCATCAGCTGTGTTGAGTGAGACCAGCATAAGAAGCACCAGAAATGCCACCCACAACAGTACTGCCTTCAGGTACACTGAGGATACTGTGGTTTGGGTAACTGTGTTAACATGTTTCAGAGTGGTAGCCTTGTTAGTCTGTATTAGCAAAAAGAACAAGGACTACTTGTGGCACCTTAGAGACTAACAAATTTGTTTGGGCATAAGCTTTCGTGGGCTAAAACCCACTTCATCAGATGCATGGAGTGGAAAATACAGTAGGAAGATATACACACACACACACCCCTCTACCTCGCTATAATGTGACCCGATATAACACGGGTTCGTGTATAGCGCGGTAGCAGTGGGGCTCCAGCGGCACTTTAAAGGGTCAGGGGCTCTGGCTGCTGCGGGGAGCCCCAGGCCCTTTAAATCACCTCTGGACTTCTCTATTTTGAACACCAGGATCCAACCTGGAGAATCTGGGGATGTCTTTCAATCAGATTCTTTACCCTCAAAAAGGATGGAAAAGGATGCAGAGAAGCATCTTTCTTTACAACTGCCTAGCTACTACTGATACACCATAATGTACTGTCATCCTTTTCATATAGGCCTTTTATCATGTGCTTTTTGGATAGCTAAGCCTTTAGATTTAGAAGACACAAACAACTGTAGCTCTAAAGTGGATATTTGGCAGTTGATTCTCCTCCCCTTCCAACTAGTAAGTGTTTCCTATGATATTTTTACCTCTCTCATCATTGACGAGATGACATCCTCACAAACAGTAGATTCCGCTTAACAGAAACCCAGATATTAGAACCTCTGGTTAATAGCAATACTTCCCATTAGTTTTAATGGGAATGGGATTTGAATATTGGCAATAGAATGCCACTTATTAAGAACATATTTTGGGAAAAAAGCCTCAACTCTAGGCAGGTTTGCAAGGCTGCAGCCAGGGAAGGAAGTGCTGAGATGTATCTTCTCTGGCTGCAGCCCTGCAAATCTGCCTATGGACAGGGATCACACAGGAGGCAAGAGGCTAGGATGGGAGGCTGTGGGCAGGAGAGCTGCAGCAGCCCAGATGCTGGAACTACATGGTACTTCTCCCTGTGCTCTCCAGGCTGCACCCTGCCAGCGAACAACACTCAGGGAAGGAAACACTGGGATGAGCTAATCCTGACGCCCTGAGAGCACAGGGAGAGGTACTGTGCAGCTCTGTGGGCCCCAAGCACCCACAATCCCTGTAGAAAGCCCTGGCATCATGGACACAGCCGCCCTCTCTGCTGCTGCCCTGCCTGCAGCCAGGTTTGCAGGGCTGCAGCCAGGGAAGACACATGCCAGCACCTTTCTTCATTGGCTGCAGCCTTGCAAACCTGCCTTCCACTAACTGAGAACAACCAGATAATGGAAACTTATTTATGGCAACTGAGGGGTTGCTAATGAAGAGAATCTACTGCATCTCCCAATAAAAAGAAACCTGTTTTCCTCCATTACATATTGACTCATACACTTCAAGGCCAGAAGGCACCATCTAGTCTGACCTCCTGCACATTGCAGGCTACAGAACCTCACCCACCCTCTTCTGTAACAGACCCCTAACCTCTGGCAGAGTTACTGAAGTCCTCAAATCATGATTTAAAGACTTCATGTTACAGGGAATCCACCATTTACTCTAGTTTAAACCAGCAAGTGACCCATGCCTCATACTGCAGAGGAAGGCAAAATAAAACCCAGGGTCTCCGCCAAGGTCTTTGACCTGGGAGAAAATTCCTTCCCAATCCCAAATATGGTGATCAGTTAGACCCTGAGCATGTCAGCAAGACCCACCAGCCAGACACTGGTGAAAGAATTCTCTGTAGTAACTCAGAGCTCTCCCCATCTAGTGCCCCATCTTCAGTCATTGGGGATGTTTGCGACTAACAGTTGCAGATGGGCCACATACTATTGTAGGCAATCTCATCATACCATCCACTCCATAAACATATCAAGCTCAGTTTTTGAAGCCTCTACTGCTCCTCTTGGATGCTGTTCCAGAACTTCACTCCTCTGATTGTTAGAAACCTTAATCTAATTTCAAGCCTAAACTTGTTGATAGCCAGCTGATAGCCATTTATTCTTGTATCAATGCTGGTACTTAACTTAAATAATTTGTCTCCTTCCCTGGTGTTTACAGAGAGCAATCTGATCTCCCCTCAGCCTTTGTTTGGTTAGGCTAACCAAGCCAAACTCCCTCTCATAAAGGTAGGTTTTCCATTCCTCGGACCATCCATGTAGCCCTTTTCTGGACCTGTTCCAGTTTGATTTCATCTTTCTTAAACATAGGAGAATTACACATAGTATTCCAGATGAGGTCTCACCAGTACCTTGTATGATAGCAATAACGCTTCCCTATCTCTACTGGAAATATTGCACCTGATGCATTTTTGGATTACATTAGCCTTTTTCACAGCTGCATTACATTGGCAGCTCATAGTCATCCAGTGATCACCTAATACACCCAGGTCTTCTCCTCCTCTGTTGCTTCCAACTGATATGTCCCCAGCTGACAGCAAAAATTCTTGTTGTTAGTCCCAAAGTGCATGACCTTGCACTATTAAATTTCATCCCATTTCTATTACTCCAGTTTTCAAGGTCCTCTAGATCTTGTTTGATATTCTGGTCCTCCTCCTTATTGGCAATACCTCTCACCTTTGTGTCAGTTGCAATTTTATTAGCACACTCCCACTTTTTGTGCCCAGGACATGAATGAAAATGTTAAATAAAACTGGTCCCAAGACTAATCCCTGAGGCACTCCATTAGTAACTTCCCTCCAGACTGACAGTTCACCTTTTAGTATGACCCATTGTAGCCTCCCCTTTCACCAGTTCCTTATCCATCTTTCAATTATCATATTGAGAATAAGTCTGTATTTTTATGATGATTTCCAAGACAATATATTATTTTATACCTCTATGGCTGGAGTTGGTATTGTAACAGCTTGGCACTGTTTTGTCCAAAATCTCACAGTTAAGCAGGTGTCGATCATACTAGGAAAAGATTAAGAGGGTTCTGTTTACTCATTGAGGCGGGTGACTCATTGTCCCAGCTGCATATAAAGGAAGTAGGAGTGTGTCTAAAAAGAAAGACACTTGGGTTGAGCAGTTTTCAGAAAGGAAGCCTAGAAGTAGCCAACTTTGGGGAGACGGTTTAAGCTGGTCTTTGTCTTATATCTTATTGCTGTGTTCTTTATTATTAAAGCCAAACCTCAGAAAAGCGAATTGGGACTTTTCATGCTGGGTGGATTGTGTTCATAAAGCAGTTCAGGAAAGGTGTCTGCTTACTGCCACTTGGTAATAGGTGTTTTTATCTTTTTATATTATTCATTCAAAAGAGGGGAAGATCCATGCTTAATAGAAGCAGTCCCAGATCACCAAAATAAACCAACAGCCTCTGGCACTTTTTTCTAATGTCACAATTATATTCATTACCATAAATTCAAATGGCACATTTGCACATTTCTTCCACTGGCAATAGAAAAGGTGCTCTAACACACACCTGGACTGGGTTTGGTGGTGTTTGTTTGTTTGTTTGATTGGTACTTGGGGCATAATTTACAAGATTGAGAGTGGAGTGGCATGAGTTTTCAGAGATTCTGAGCATCCACAGCTCCCATGGATTTCGAAGGATATTCCAAAGTATTCAGCATATCTGAAAAGCTTAGCTCTTATTTAGGTTCCTAATTATGAATTTAAATATCTAAAATATAGACATCCAAGTTCATGAACTTTATCCTAGATGTACCTCTACTAAATCCTGGTTAAGAGGTTATCCAATCATGTTAGCCTGCAAAGCCAGGATCACCTGCTGTGCAATGGCACTACATCAATGAGAGAAGTTTTTGGGCTTGTCAAAATTTACATACCTGTCTTTTCAGAAATGCTTCTGCATAGTTTATGAATGTTTTTTGATAGCTTATACCAGTTTCTCCTCTTCCTCCTATGTTCTATGGCCTTTCTTGAGCTTTCCTTCCCCAACAAAATCATTTTGCCTGCATACACCGTGTAGACCACAAAACGTGTTTTGAGTGAAGTGTGCTAGTATTAGACATTCTGTTTAGACCTTTTAAGTGGGTTTCATGAAAATTCCACTCTACTACTTGTGATTAGTATGCAGGAAGGGTGGAGTCCCAGGATACATTTATGCACCCTTCAATTTTACTATACTCTTCAGGTTGATATGGATCCCTGTAATAAATTTTACAGCTTATTCATGATACATTTCTGAAGACTTCAGTTATGGCAGTTTTTCTTTGTTGCTTAAGTGATTTGTTTGCATTTACTCAAATGCATATCAACTATTTATTGCTATAATTGTGGCTAATTATTCATCATTACTACTTTTATAAAAAAACAAAAACCTTTTCTCTCATTACACACAATTAAGTAGCAAGACTGGAAGAAACTTGGCAGATTATAAACAAACAGAATGTGGATTGGTAATCTGAGTTATCCAAAAGGGCTGCCTAAAGTTGCTTTAAATTCGAACACGGAGAATAAACTTGCCAGTTCTTAAGAGACAAAGCACAGTGGCTTGCTTTTGCAGTGTGTTCTCTATAGGATTCAGTAATCACCTGTTCTCCACAGTAAAACATGTTTGTGAATCGACTTCCTTCTGAAGGAAAAATAAATAAAACCACCTGACATCACTGCAAAGAGAACTATTTTTTGTGTCTTAATATAATTCTGTTCAGCACTTACATACCAAAGTGATAAGTCCATCAAAAACTTAGATATCTTGTGACAATGGATACCTGTTTTCAGCTTTATCAACAAAAAGGCTCTGTTTCTCTTTAGGCTTATGCAAAGGAATCCTCTCAATTCCTTCAACGTCAGGGCACTGTTAAGGAAAACACACTAAAGTGCAACACAAAGATGAAAAATTCTGTGAAACCTGGATGAATCATTTAATTTTATTGCAAATTTAATTACAGAAAAAGTACCCTCTCCGCTTTGTTCTTGTTTGAAAACAAGGCCGTGTAATGAGATTTCTGCTGCCAAAATTAGTATGCGGTAGAGCCCATATTAAAATTACCTGTTAAATGGTTTAAATTAGAGACTTGGTCAAGATGGTAAGATGGGGAAGGAAAGTGAAACAGCACCAAAAAAGGCCAGAGAGCATCATAATGTGTTCAAGGAAGCCAAGAACAACATTCACAAAACATGAAGAAGCATTTCTGAAAAGGAAGTTATGATTTTAGGTAATCCAACCTTAACGCTGGTGCTGCAAGGCAATATTACTGAACAACACCTTAGAAAAAATTCTGGTTAAACAGGCAGAAGTGTTCAACCTTGGGAGGAAAGGTGGTCTTGTGGTAAGGCACCAGAATACTAAATTTGAAAATCAGTGGTAAACTCCTGGCTCTGCCACTGACTTTCTCTGTGACCTTAATTCAGTCACTTAACTATTGGCACAATTCCACATTTTCACTCAAGTAAGGTGAACTCTTCCTTGCCACTGAAAACAAAGTAATGTGGGGCACATTTAGTGATGACGTATCTGTGACAGAGTGATGCCATTTGTATTTGATTGGGGAGGGCATGGAAGAGGAGAACAGATGTCTGTTGGAAGTCTTCATCCTGCATGTCTTCTTTCATGCCAGCCCTGCTCCTTCTCAGTCTTTCACGAGAGCTACAGGTTCTCCAACGCTGAAAATCTACAACATGTATGTTGGTAGCTTTTCTGATACTTCAGTTGCTAATTCTAAACATTTATACTTTAAAGAGTACACTTCCAGAGCAGGGATTTAGCTCCCGGTTACCACTATGGTTATCAGGAAATCATAGCTAACCCCCCATGAAACAGAAATTTTACCACTTAGTGGGGAAAGATTAGTAAAGTTTAACCAGCTATTTTATGGTACAAAAATCTTAAAATCAACTGGGATGAAAATGAAAGTAAACATGTAAAAGGAAGTTTTAAAGGGACATAATCAAATCTGGTCCCAAACTTAGACTTGGTAAAAACTGTTTGTGCAAAACCTAAGAAATGCTGCCTTTTAAAAATTCCAACTGATTTTTTTAAACAAACACATTCTTCTACAACTGAAAGACTGTAGCTCTGAAATCACTAAACTTAAAACAAAAGCCAAACTGACCTCACTTATTTTCACTGAATTTTTAAACTTTCATTGTTAATTATTTAAAGTTAAAATTATCAGGAAAAAAGAACAGTTTAAAATTTAAAATTTACACTCCCCCTCTAAATGAAACTTATGTTCAAGAAAAGTTTGTTCCCTTTTAAGTTGCCTTTCATGTGATTCAGTGAAACCTACAGCATGCACAGCTTCATTACCTCCCAAGTGAAACAAATCAAAGCATTCACTTTCACCGCTCTTTACATTTTCATCAACTGTATGAATTTTTGGCTTGCCTTTTTCTGTACAGCTTAATTCTGCATCAACTAACCAGTTTCTCTTTTTATGTTTATGCCTACATGTGACACAGACTACTTGCTTTCTCCTTGTAGATTGCCAGATCTCTTCAATTTCACAAACTTCTGAACAGAGCTCTCATTATTAACTCTCAGCAAGAAGTCTTAACCACTATGAATCACTGCAATGACAGACAGCAAATTCCAGCATATTAGCACTACTCCCACAATGCTTCAGAATGGGAGAGAAATTCTACAGCAACTGGAAGTCTTGGCTTAACTGCCACAGATTTGGCACTTGCACTAGAAGCTTTTGTGCATCTTCAGTAAAGAAGAGAGCAAAGAATAATTTATAAAATGTCAGCAACAACAATACTGTATTTAATTCAATTTTTACAACCGTAGGTTCTCACTCTGTCCTCAAGCATAAGAGGAGGGACAATCGGAAAAGCAGAATGTTATACACCTCACTTCAGTGAAAGTTGATTAAACAATGGCAAATGTGTCCACAAATTAAAAGCTGAATCATCATCATCCCACAGCTGTGGTTAAAAGATGCCCCATGAACCTACCTAGGGGGAAATGAGAGCTAAGTCTCCAATTCTTGGAACAGCAGAAACTGGGAACCCTGACTCCCTTCTAGTCAAAAGCTCTAGCACTGTCTCTCTCTGAACTAAGCATGTGCTACAACACAGTCCCTTAGCCAGAGGAAGTGAGTGAGGCATTACAGTAAAAAGTGCTTTAGAAATGTATGTAAAAGATGTGAGGAAACAGGAGTACACACCAATTTTGCTCATAAAACCACTTTAGAAGTTAGCAAAGATCAAACCAATATTTTCTCAGTTACATTTGTTATAAAGGAAAAATAATGAAAATGAGAACAAAAGTAAAGACTCCATCAAAAGCACAGTGTCTGACTCTTAACAAGATGCATCCCTATGCCTTGCAAAATCACAGCTGTGTCTGCAGAGACTTTCCAAAACTCAAAAGGGCCCCTCTCCCTCCTCCCCTCACACACACTACAACTACATACACAAGAAGCATGTCTTCTCTTCATGTAGAAAATGTATGTTCAGTTTAAACACAATTTCATATAATCCCCATTTTAGCAGCCATGCTCTTTTAAAAGGGTCTTTTTGAGGACACTAGCAGCTCATGGACCCAATGGTAGAGAGGATAAAGCATCTGTTTTACCTCCTGTTTTAATATTTTGATAATCACAAGAACATCACTGTTCAACATTTAGCAAAAATAAATAATAGGAATGTAAAGTAGGAAACTGGTTTACAATTTAACACTTCACACTTTCTGTGTCACAAATGAGGTCCCTTTTCATGATTACTGGCAGCCAACAATTCAGAAACTGAAGTAAATCAAAGCTTTTTAAATACAACTCATGCTTTATCACATGACAAAAAATGCTTCACCATGTGAAACTTCAAGATGCTATGCTGAGCAAACAGGGTGCAGCTTCTCCTTAGATGAATGTCCCCATAAACGAGGGGTGGGCAAACTTTTTGGCCCGAGGGCCACCTCTGGGTATGGAAATTGTATGTCAGGCCATGAATGCTCATGAAATTGGGGTTGGGGTGCAGGACGGGATGCGGACTCTGGGGTGGGGCCAGAAATGAGGAGTTCAGGGTGCGGGAGGGGACTCCAGGCTGGAGCAGGGAGTTAGGGCATGGAGGGGGTGAGGGCTCCAACTGGAGGTGCTGCCTCTGGGGTGGGGCTGGGGTGAGGGATTTGGAGTGTAGGAGGGTGCTCCAAGCTGGGACCGAGGGGTTCGGGGGGGCAAGGGAGGGATCAGGGCTGGGGAGGGGCTCGGGGGTGCAGACTCCGGGTGGCACTTACCTCAAGCAGCTCTCGGTAGCAGCGGCAAGTCCCCCTTCTGGCTCCTATGTGGGGGCACGGCCAGGTGGCTCTGTGCGCTGCCCCATCTGCAGGCACCACCCCTGCAGCTCCCATTTGCCGCAGTTCCTGGCCAATGGGAGCTCGGGGCAACACGTGGAGCCCTCTGGCTGCCCATAAATGTAGGAGCCGGATGAGTGACATGCCATGGCTTCCGGGAGCTGCGGCGCATGGAGCAGCCCCTGACCCCCCTTCCCCAGCAGGAGCTCAAGGGTCGGATTAAATCGGCTGGCGGGCCACATGTGGTCCGTGGGCCGTAGTTTTCCCACCCCTGCCATAAACAATGACTGAAGAGAAAAGAGAGTCAAAAGCAACTAACTTATTCTCAACTGCAAATCGTATTTTCTGTTCAGCTTTTTATAATTGTAACTTTAAAGACTATCAAATCAGAGTTATAAAACCACCATAAGACAGATGTCTATGTTTTTCTAAGCTCTGAAGTTCCTTCTCCCCACTTCCAGTACCTCACCTCCTGTCCCTGTCTGAACACGTAAACTGATAGTCAATCCTCTGGCTTGATGGCAAACTAAACCTGAAACTATCAGGAGCCCTCTGACCTAACTGAAAAATTCTGAAGCTGCAGTCTCTTTCTCACTCTGACACACAACCACACTATTGTGCTGATTTTAGAGAACAAATCCCCTTCACAGGAGACACAACATAAACAGCAAACTTCAGTTTTTAGTTGAATTTAAATGGTTTTCTTCACTACATTATAGTAACTAGACAATGAGTTAAGGAAATACAATGCGAAGTTCCATCTTCAAACAAAGTTTCAAAAATAATGTTAATTGATTCCTACTACTTCCCTTTAAAACTACACAGGTCATGGAAGTAAACTTTTACTTTCATAAAGACTATTTAATTCTTAAACAGAATATATGCAGCATAAATACAAATGCAGGAAGCTAGATGTTATGTGGGATACAGCTATACATTCTGTTTAAACATGTTTCAAACTCTTTTTTTTCCATGCAGGAAAAAAGTCAATAAAGTCCTTTGTGGATTTAGGCCACAGCGACCAAGAGCTGGCTCGATGCAGTTATATTTTCATAGTAGTATTGTAAACACGAACTAACAAAACAGGGGCTTTTGACTGATTTTTTTTTTTTTAATGCATAGGTCAGTAGAACTATGTATCCCATCACAAGAAAATCTAAATTAAATAGTTACCCATATGGTTTTGCAAGTCCTCTAGACATTCTATAGAGTAATCATTTGTCTGCCAATGACAACTATTTTCAGTCTATATATGGAGCAATCCTCACCAGGTGACTAAAGCCATTAGCAGTCAATTGTGGAGCAGTCAATTAGAAACCAAGCACCAGTCAAGACGAGCATTTAGCCTAGCAAAGACTAACATACTGGCTTGCTATGGACTAAGAGGTATCCAGTGTTCAAAGGGATGAATCCAGAAGCTCTTTCTCAGTTTCTCAGTCCGTAATGTGTAATAGACTTCAAAGAGTTTTGCCTGAGTAAGGACTTCTTGTTTTAGAATAAAGTGAGTGAACTTTAGACTATAACTCCGGTCTCAAGTTCAAATCACTGTACCAGATTGCCAGTCTCCTCCCACTTCTGTTTTGTATCAGGTAAAATATAGTTTAAACAGAACGCTTTCTTGCCACATTTATCAATCCAGGCCAACAGATAGACTAGTCTGTTTGTTCAACCTCCATTTACTTGTCTTTATTTTTTGTTGTGTTAGAGAAATTAAACAACCCCCCAAAACGTCTGACTGCCCATACTTACATCCACACGAAGAAATTTAGCAGCTCTCTTGGAAGGTGAGAGCAGACATTTCTTTAGAACATGGTGTTAAAAATATCCGTTTCCCTACCTGTTTCTCACTCAAAGCTGTGATTTTGGCTTGGAGTTCATGAAGCTGTTTCTTCAAATCAGCATTCTAATCAGAAAGAAAAAAATATCTGTGAGAAAGATATTCCATTTGTTAACACAATAGTAGCAGGACTTCTTGCACAGTGTACTACAAATAATAAAGCACCTCTGGACATACCACCAATCAGATTATGCAAACGGCCAAGTAGAGACTTATTCAAAAGTCATCTGGTGCAATAATTATTAGTGGATTTTTCCAGTGTTCAAAAAAAAGTTTGGGGGGAAGGAAGAGGTGTGGCTCAGTTTCGAAGGAGTTAGTTAAAACATCCCTGGGTGCTTCACAATATGCTGTAATAAGGTTAATTTGTATATCACTGTATTTTCAGGTCAGAGAAGCAAGAAGGAAAACTTTTTATCTTAGGGATTTCTATAGTACCCATCCCATACTACCTAAAAGTACTGTCTCACCTCCATTACTTATTCAGTGACAGACAGACAGACAATTGACTGTCAAGGCCTTCAGTAATCATATCTATTAGTAGGAATTAAACAACCATGCACTCCAAATGAGAGGTGGAATATGTCTACTACATCCTCTTCCCCCCTTTTCGGTACAATTGTGTATGTCTTTTTACACCTTAGCTTATATTTAGAAAAGTTGCAACAGATGCAGCAGCCTTAACAATGCACCACTCATGTTAGCAATTTGCCTACAAGGACATTTTCTCAAGTTTAAGATTCTGAGAGCCATAAACAACTCACTGTACAGGATGTGATAGGGAACTTGTTTTTTATTTACTAAATCTAAAAAAAATACAAAAAAAAAAATCAAACCAACACACACACACACACAAAATGTGCTTAACAGCTTCAAAATCTTGTTTTGCATAAGTCTCCCTGCATTTTTCTTCTTCCATTTTCTCCTCATGCAATCTCTTTCTATGTCAAGTCATAGCTCACCTAGACTGTAGATTCTGTTGATAAGGGGCCACATATTATTTCTGTAAAATGGCATGCACACCTTCAGTACTATGTAAAAACATGAAACCAACAAACCTCTATTACTACTACAGGGACTACCATTCTCAGAATAACTTCTACACCTTTACATTCCTCCACACAACTTTGAAATGCATCCTAATCCTGACCTACAATCCCTTCTAGTCCTAGGATACCATAAAGCTCCAAAAGCTATTCCAAATCTTTACTCTCATCCCTCCCTTGCTGTTCCAATACTGGGCCACTTCACAGCTCATTTCTGACCTGCAGTATCTATGCCAGTAAAACAGAAATGTCTTGCTCCAGTGTCTACTCACCAAGCACATACTCAGATAATGCAAATTATAGAAGATAGCAGAAGTGCATTTGTTGGGCTCAATTCAGACACAGCAAAGAAAGATTTAAAGCACTGAGGGGAAAATATTTGCACCACTAGGTGAAGCACTGACTTAGTTTCTCAAAGTGATTTTAGGGTTGGCAAAAAGAGCCAGGTTAACTGCCCTGGAAACTAAAGTCCTCTATTTGCACAGCAGATAGAGCAGGAGCAGCCTACAAGCTTCCTCCCAAACCCATCCCTTTGTTAACGCGCCTTAAACCCTGACCTTAAAAGCCTATTGCTAGAAACAGGACGGGAAGTTTAAATGTGCATGGCTAATTTGGTCATTAGCTTCTCTCATGAGAAGACAGACAAATTCTGTCACCTTCTACACTCTACATTACTCTACCCTAGCGCACATTTTTTCTCTCATTCTTACTATCTGCCTTTGTGCCCCTGGCACGTACCCAAGAAAACCACCTCCCCACTTCTTTTTGTGCCTTTTCCATTATGTTTCCTTCCACGGTGCCCCTATTCCTGGAACTCTTTCACTCTATTCAAATCCCTCATTGCAACTCAGTTTAGTCCATCAATGTACATCAACTCATTTAAACAAACCAAACAAATGCAACTGTATGTGCTAAAATAGCATTTTCTTCTAGTTGACCAATGAACTGTGTCTTAATTTTGCAGGTTCCTTGGAACTGGGCCCTCATCTTCCCTATTACTTGTACAGACTGTTACCAGTGCTTAAAAAAGTCAATTAGTGCCAAGTGTGGTGGAAGTGTTTATGTTGTGGAAAGGTATCCACTAGCCACTGAACTGAGACCAACGACTCATTTCAAACAGGTCAAATAACCATTAGATAATAAATTGCAGTTATTACTGACTTAGGTTGAATTTAAAATATTGGCAACATGGAGTTGAAAGGCTCCTTATCCTATTATTAATCCCTCAGCTATCCAATACTCCCCATTTATTTTTAAAATGTATAACTTGCAAAGAAAAAGAAAGCATTACTTTACCATGGCAGTAGATGATGAGCAAATAAACAATGGCAAACAAGAGGTCATGGACTTAGTTTATTTCTTACACCTTAACTCCAGGAGTAATAAAAGCAGTATAAAACAAAATACATATTTTACCTGTGGATCTTGCTTCATTTGGGCAACCAGTTTCTAGAAAGAAAGGGAGATATTCATCAATACATTACAGGGTTCAATCAAGGTTGGGTTTATTGGACAGTTTATGTAATGGCCCTGATTAGAAGTTGGAATTTAAAGAAGATATCCTGTACTTAAAAAAAATTTTTTTTTTAAATAGCAAGATTTAGCTCATCATGAACCCAAATTATTTTATAATTCACAGAAATGTATTTAACGTAATGAGACATCCCCATTAATTCTATAGTCAGCCTGTCACATTTCATATTTAGCTGAAGGATGCTACTACGTTACCTCTTTTTAAACAGTTCCTGCAAAAAAAAAAAAAATCCCTTTAAGGACAATTTAAGCCAGCTGGGTAACCTAATCAAATAGCTGTGTCTTCTCTAAAACTGCTGCCTTCTTTGCCCACAGCCACAAGGAATACTGAACAGACTGAACTACTTCAGATACAATAGCTGTTTGTTTGTATAAATCAAATGCAGCACATTTTAGGCAGTAAGGAACTGCTTGTGTGTTGGTTTGGCTGGTACCATGTGAGAGACCCGTGTTCAAAAGAGACTTTTCCACTTTCATCCCTTGAACTGGCAGTGACAGATCATCATGGATGAAATACCCCCCACATCCAAGGGGAAGTAGACAGATGATTACACCATTCACTGCTGTTCCTCCTTCAGTTCCTTCAGGCAGTTGCAGAAGGGTGTTGCTTATATAGCTAAGCAAGAGGGAGGTTATCAGGATTTTACTAAGGAAAACCAGAAGCCCAGAATGATAAGGCGCGATAAACCGAACAACGCAAAATTCCTGTTTTAGTGGTGGCCATTTCACCACATCAAATTACCATGTCCCCTTCAGATTCACAGATGAATAAAGTCCACACTTGCTTCCCTATCCCCTTATAAGAAAAGGAAAAAAAAAGTGAGAAAGAATCCAGAATATAAACAGATCCATTATTACACTGCATTTCACTCACATCAAATTGCTTTCTTAAAGATTTCAGACTTTATTTGTAGTTAAAATAAATAATAAATACAAATAAATTTGTAAAGTCTCCTTTCATACCCTAAAAAAAGGACAGATAGCAGACATGCCTCTTTAGTCATGCAGAGAAGCGGATATCTTCCCAAAAGTTTATATTCTTGGCCCATTTTCATCTGCTCCTCAGTGCTCACTACCTCAGATAAAGTTATGTTAAAATAACTGCTAGTTTTTAATATACATTGTATTTAAAATTTGGAGACAGATTATTTTCTCACAACTTTTCATAAGACAACTTGCAAAAGTCAGCTTGACTATAAACTCTCTCTCATACAGCATTAAGTATCAGCAAATATTAGTAAGTTAGGATCACAATACTGCACCATCCTCCAAGTAGGCAGGAGTTCAATGTGAGAGAGAACAATGGAAGCTGGGCTCAAGTTGTTTAAAATATTTCTCTTCTCCTTTTCCTTCAGATGGGGAGAAGGGAAGAGGTAATCCAGGCTCTCCCATTAATCTGCCCCAAGAGTACTAGTGGAGACCAATTCTTCTGTGAGGACAGACAAATGCAACTCCCTTTGAAGCCCCTCAACAATAACAAGTGAATTAACAAGGGCAAGGTGCTTTAGAATGAAACCAAGTACTGCCTTCCACACAGCAGCTGAAAGCACTACTTCATAGAATCACAGAAGCACAGAAATGTAGGGCTGGAAGGGACCTTGAGAATCATCAAGTCCAGCCCTCTAGGCTGTGGCAGGACCAAATAAACCTAGACCATCCCTGACAGGTGTTTGTACAACCTGTTTTTAAAAAACTCCAATAATGGAGATTCCACAACCTGCCTTGGAAGCCTTTAGTTAGAAAGTTTTTCTTAATAGCTATCCTAAATCTCCAATGCTGCAGATTCAACCCATTACTTCTTGTTCTACCTTCAGTGAACATGGAGAACAGTTGATCACCGTGTCCTTTTTGTAACAGCCCTTAACACATCTGAAAACTATCATCAGGTCCCCACTCAGTCTTCTTTTCTCGACTAAACATGCTCAGTTTTTTCCCTCATAGGACAGGTTTTCTAAATCTTTTACCATTTTTGTGGCTCTCCTCTGGACTCTTTGCAATTTGTCCACATCTTTCCTAAAGCCTGGTGCCCAGAACTGGACACAGTACTCCAGCTGAGGCCTCACCAGTGCCGAGTAGAGCAGGACAATTATCGTCCATGTCTTACATATGACAATCCGATTAATTCACCTCAGAATGATATTAGCCTTTTTTGCAGCTGCATCATGTTGTTGACTTCAGTAAGATTCCTTATCTCTTCTAGCTCAGAGTGAAGGATAGAACTGAGTCTCAAACCTGAAGCATCTTTCCATTTGCAAGAAGTTATGATTCCCACTAGTGGCAGCCCTGTCCAGGACTTATTTCTGTAAGACTTTTGATCATTAGTACAGTGGGTGGTGCAGGAAAGGAGGGGAGAGTCAGTCCTAATGAGTTTAAAAGGCTACAATCATAAATATAAAATGGGGAGATGCAATGAAGGAAAAAAACACCTAGCACATTAAAAGTGAGTTTATTTTAATAATGTCTCCTTAATATAATCACAATATTCATTTTCATATAACAGAATACTATAGCTGCCACAGGTAAGGTGCAGAATAAAGAGGTTGGAAGGTTGTACAATATGAAAAAATTTGACAACCACTAATTTCATATATTTCTAGATAAGCATACATGTCCCCATCAGCAACATGGGTACAGGGAATGAGGAAAAGGAGGAATTTGTACAGTTAACTTAAATTTAATGAAGCCATCTGAAAGAGAAATCTGGGGAGTCAAAAAACTGATAAACAAAGATGACACGATGAAGGACAATTCACTCAGTGACACGTAGTGCTGGCTTTTGAGTGTGCTATATTGTACCTTTTGCTGAAATACAAAATATTACCAATATATATTTCTATGCAGGATTTTTCTTAAATCAAAATTATATCACATAACTTACTTTTCCAATACACTGCCTAATGTCACTCTCCATTTGAGCTGTACAGCAGTAAACAACCATGAAGTTTCCTGAACTCTATCTTTACTTTGTTACTGACACACCTATATGCTCCTGAAAAAGTTACCTTTTAAAATGAAAAATATGATTAGTAGAAATAAAAGTGAAGACAGGGGGCAAAGTCCTTTAGGCCAATTTCTTCTTTTATGGCGAGATGCTAGAGAGACACTTCCATAACTAGGGCTGAAATAAACCTTCTGCTATAAACGACACCTCTGACTTTGCCAAATCAAAACCAATTTGCCTGAAATCAGTCTTAGTTCAGGGTAGAATTTTTTGGGAAAGCCTAAGGCACATTGGACACAAAAAATAAAATGAAAATAAAAATAAAAAAAATAGAAGATACATGGGTCCATTTTTTGAAAATAATTTTCTCTTCCTAAACATTATCCAACTTCTTAAAAAAACACACACAACAAAACATTAGTAGACCTATACCTAAAAATATCAGTTGCCTTTAGTAAGTACTGGTACCTTTGAGCAATTCGGGGAGAGTTTGGAATGTATTTAGGACACAATGTGAAAACAGCATTCTGAACACTGCATATCAGTTGGCACATATTCTAAGAAACATGCACAGGCCTGATGCATGCTTCATAACCCTGCAACAGTGCCATGGGCCATTAAGAAAGCATTCAGAACCTCAATACAAAACTTTATGAACTCCACATGGAAGATAAAGACCTTCAAATTCCTGAGCAGTACTGTTATAGAGCATCCACCCCACACTTGCATGTAAGGGGTTAATGGTGCCGTACGGAGGCTGTGCAAAAATGAAACCATTTTTGGCTGCAAGGAGCAGCCAATCAGAGCCTTGCAGACCCATATAAGAAGAGCTGCAGAACAAAACAGGTTCAGTTGCTCCCTGGAGCTCAATGAGGAAGGCCTGGCTGCCTTGCAGGAAGGAGTAGTGCCAGCACTCTGGACGGAGCAGTGCTACTACCGGGGAAGCTAAAGAGAGCTCCTGGCTGGTGGCTAAGACTGGCATGCCGAGGACCTGAGGGAAGGGTGAAGAAGGTGCTGGAGCTGTGGAGAAGTGGCCAGGGAAATGTACTAAGAGGTTGGAGGGGATGCAGCATGTGGCTGGCATCTACAGGGTCCCTGGGCCAGAACCTGGAATAGTGGGTGGGCCCAGGTCCCCCCACATACAGTGAGACACTGGTTGGACTGGCTCCCAGAAGGGGGAGCGCAGTGTGTGGGCCATGGCCAGAGGACTGTGTCATGAAGAAGATGCCGTAGTCCTTGGAGTGATGCGGATCCAGGAGCAGGAGTGACAGTGGGTGAGGAACATTGGGAGCAGACATATTGACCTGCAGAGCTGATCGACAAGACAAGACAACCAGCAAGAGGCACTAGTATGATGAGTGGAGCCCCATCACAAGCACATAATGGTAATCTGCAATTCTGGAAGCTGGTATCTGGCTTTCTTTAAATGATCCACCTGCTCCCAATAAAAGGCCTCAGGGTCTATCAGAATGCATCTAAATCTAGAATACAGGAAAGGCTTGAGTTCTGTTCCACACTCTTCCATGTTTTGGTCTTAACACTTCATAAACTTTATTCAGTTAGAGCTCACAACATCCCTGTGAGCTAGACAAATATAATCATCCTCATTTTACTGATCTAGCCATTCAAGTATTATGCTCATCGTGGTAGCTGACAAAAACAGAAGTGAAGAAACTTGCTCACAGCAAGTCAGTGTCAGAGCCAAGTTTACAGTTCAAATTTTCTATAAACTTCATCACAGAATCCCACACACATCTCATTTTACTCGCGTAAAAGTAGCAGCAGTTCTCACATGTCCCTCAGAGATACTCACATGGTTAGTTGATTTTATATTAATTTAGTATTTTGAAAAGATAACACTACATTATGGTAGTAACTCCATAGTTATGGTTGTGACCTTACCTTATATTTGAAAAACCATTTTGATACACCTCCACTTACGTTTCTCAAACCTATACCAATCTAACTAAAATTAACCTTTCCGTTTCATCGCAAATGAGTAACTGATTTTTATTGTCATTTACCATCTGACAGACAAAGCTTAAGCATCCTAACACTACAAAATAAAGATTCTTCTTGAGCTCAGGTGAAAGGAGGTTGTTTCTGCAGCCAAAAATCTTGGGTTCTATTTAAAATACCACTCGAGTGGCTTTCACCCTGGTGTCTAAGCCCCAGCTGTATCAGCATTCAGCATGTTCTCGCTGGAACACATCTCTCCATGATTCCAGGATTTTCTCCCTATCCCTCATGTTGGCTGTACATGCCTTTAGACCACAGAAAGACCTTTCAGCCAAAATTCACTGAAAATGCCCTCTTTAGATTGTTTCCTCAATGCTGAAGAATGTCAGTTAAAAAAAAAGAAAAAATTCAGACCAATGGATTTATGAAATATTTACTGGCATGAAGAAGCCACTGATGGTTAAACAGAAAGTTTAAAGTGTAAAGTTCTATAGCAATTTCAAAACTTAACAGGCTATTGCTATACCTGACCTCTTAGGACTAACCATTACTTGCACTAAAATGTATGAGAAGAAAACTATGAAATAAAGAATCAAACTTACCTGGTGAACCTGAATTTCCACTTTCAGAGCCTCCTGTAGAGTCTGCAACTCCATTCTCTACCTTCTCCACTCTTTCTAGCTGTCTCTTTACTAATTCCACAGTGCGTTCAGTCTCTGGCTTCAGAAAATGAAAGTTCCTTTTCTCCACACTATTGCTGTAGAATAAAGTTTTTATTTTATGGTTAACAGAAGCCAGAAATTAGGCAGTTTTTAAAAAGTAGTTATACTATAATAAAAAACATGAATACTGAAATCAAATAGACCAGGGGTCAGCAACCTTTCAGAAGTGGTGTGCCAAGTCTTTGTTTATTCACTTTAATTTAAGGTTTCGCATGCCAATAATACATTTTAAACCTTTTTAGAAGGTCTCTTTCTATAAGTCTATAATGTATAACTAAACTACTGTCATATGTAAAGTAAATAAGGTTTCAGAATGTTTAAGAAGCTTCATTTAAAATTAAATTAAAATGCAGAGCCCCCCCAGACTGGTGGCCAGGACCTGGGCAGTGTGAATGCCACTGAAAATCAGCTTGCCTGCCGCCTTCGGCACCCGTGCCATAGGTTGCCTACCCCTGAAATAGAACATCTTTCATAATAGCATCTGAATCTAATTTGCAGATGATCCTTGCAAACATAAGGAACATAACAAATTCCCAAAGAAGGCTTTCCTTCTGATCTTTTAACCTGCCCTGGAAACTTTCTGAACTCCTGAAAATTGGCATTCTTGCTCCCTGTGTTTAAGTTTGCGGGCGTTTGCCTACAAACGCTCTACTAACATATATATTAAACTAGAACAGAATATATATTCACAGTGCTGCACGAAAGGGATTCAAACATATCTTTCCATGACATTCTGTCAATCTTAATAACCCACACAGACCTCATGTACACATGGGAATAGCCCTGATTCAGTAATCTGTTGCACTGCACTAGTGTTAATGAGAACAAGACAGAATATGGCATTAACTAAGCTCACTAGAGTTTCAAGCAGAGGTAAACCCAGGTTACCTCAATTGATGCAAAACACAATTTGCCCTTTTCTACCGTTAGGGGTCAGCACCAGCACAGCTCCACTGGTTACAGGCCACCAATTACTGAATCAGGGTTATTCCTGATCATGCGTAAGTAAAGCCTCAGTCTCAAATGAATAGGATATTCATATTCTCTTCCTGCCTGACACAGGCTGGCTGGCCCTCTAAACGGAGATTGGCTCAGTCTGACCCATGATGGATTGACTACCACTCCCCCCAGCAGGGCCAGCTCCAGACCCAAGCGCGCCAAGCAGGCACGTGGGGCGGCATTGTCCTGGCAGGGCGGCATTTGGCTCCGGCGGACCTTCCGCAGTTATGCCTGCAGGAGGTCCACCGGAGCCCCGGGAGGAGCGGACCTGCCGCAGGCATGACTGCGGAGGGTCCCCTCTTCCTGCGGCTCCGCTTGAGCTCCCGCAGGCATGTCTGCGGCGGGTGCGCTGGTCCCGCGGCTCAGACGGAGCTCCCGCAGGCATGCCTGCGGATGCTCCACCGGAGCCGCGGGACCACGGGACCGTCCGCAGGCACTTCTGCCCCGGCCGCGGGACCGGGGAAGGGCGGCGCGAGCGGCGCGGCGCGCCACCCTGCTTGGGGCGGCGGAATTTCTAGAGCCGCCCCTGCCCCCCAGATAACCCTGATTGTCTGGGTGTCAGGTGACTCCATTCAATTATCACACCCAGACAGGGAGGTAGGAGTTGGGCAATTTCCATAAGGGCTGGGAGAGTTCGGCTGGGGAGAGAGCTGCAGAAAGGAGGTTGCCTCTTGTGAGGGCTCTGATTGGAGGAGGGCAGCAGGGGAGAAGCAGGCTCCTGTGGCAGAACCAGGAAAAGGCCAATCCCCAGGCAGATTACCTGAAAGTAGACTGGAAATACAGACCCAGACTGGGGGAAAGACTCCAGGGAAGAAGCCCTGAGGGTCATCACTCAGAACAGGGTAGAAGGGTAGCTCAGGAAAAGCAGAAGACACTTTTGTTTTTTATGTTTTCTTTAGACTAGAGACTGCTACTTGACAGACCATCCCTAGGCAGGCCACTCATCTGGTATTAAAATTGACAGTCCTGCTTTTCTAGTGTTTGTTCTCTTCCAGCACACAGGTGTGTATTTGTCTGGTATCAGACGTCGGACACCATTTTGAAGAGCATGCTGCTCCACCCCGACCACCATGACCTTGTACACAAGGTCTTAAAAACAGTACTCCCATGTGGCGTAACCTCATGCACTTGCATCCGAGATCACGCTGTATCAGGGGAGCCTTTTAAAAAGTTTTAAATATTTATTCTAAAATCTTCAGAACTCATTATGTATCCAATCTCTGTAGCCATTATTGACGCATCAGGTGTTACACACTACAGAATACTAGGATATTAAAATAGCTAGGATATTTTTTAAATCTTTTTTTAAAGTAGAAAACCTTCATAATGGGATTTTTTTAAAGGGACACTGCCAATTTAGCTTAGGTCATACATTTTAGCTTTCAAAAACACCCAAGAACTATTAAAAGAGTGATATTTTTTAAATAAAAAATTTGAACATTTTAATTTAAACTGGATATTCTAATTAAATAAAATACAGGTCTATTTTAAAAAATAAACCGATTTAAAATTAAAATTTGAAATTGTGACAGCCTATGTTAAGGCCTAAACTTACTATAATACATTTTATGCAGTGTTGTAGCAGCCATGTCAGGCCCAAGATACGAGAGAGAGAAGGTGTGTGAGTTAATAGCTTTTATTGGAGGAATAGCGCTGCGTAAGCTCAAAAGCTTGTATCTCACCAACAGAATTTGGTCTGACAGAAGCTATTACCTCACCCACTTTGTCTCTCTCTAATCTATTAAGACCATTTAAAATTAAATTAAAAAAGAATATTCAAGCGGTACATGTTTACAGCTGAATTTCTGAAGAAAGTGAAACCACTGAACTAGTGGTAGTCATGGGCTAAGTACCCGGGACCAGAGTTTGTTGAAGTGCTAAACCAGTTTAAGACAGCAATAGCCTCTTCTGGAAGCGCAGGGAAAATATTTTCTTCATGCCAGTTTAACTAGTTCAGTTCAATGACTAGTTCATTCAAAGTTAAGACACCAATTGGAAGCTGAAAAGCATGAAAGCTTGTTTTCCACTTCCAATCTATGAATAAAAATGTGATACAACGGAATGAGATTTACTAGCTCTAAAATCCAGAAGACAAACTAAAGAATCAGTTTAATTAATTAACAATAGATAATGCTTTGTTCAATAAATCAGTTATAGTTTTAAATGCAAATGTTTTCAAATATTTTATAAAAATGTTTATTCATTCAGCACATTTAAGGCAGAACTTTTAATGAATTAAAAAAATTAAGTTTTAGTGCATTTTTAGTTGCATTAGAATTTCCAGCCAAATACAGCTTTACACAATCTCTCTCTCTCTCACACACACACAAAATCTAGTAAACAAGAAATGCATTATTCACCACTTTCTAACAATCAAAAATGTAAAAATTAGGAATCTAATAAATGTATGTTAAACTCTAAAGTTCCTTAATTAAACTTGTACTGTAGCCTCCTAGTTTTATAAAAGCAGCACCAAATTTAGTGTAACGGCTATATTTAATTGAAAATCAGCATGTTGTAACGGTGAGCAACCAGTTAAAATTAACCTCTCTTTAGGAAAATAGCTGAAGTACAAATGCAAAGCAAGATTAAAATCTGATTTCAATCAAGGTTTCCTGCTTGCTGATCTCAATTATTAAAATCTGTGATTTAAATCAATCCATGGTGATTATTAATAAAGTCAATGAGTCTTATTTTAACATTCTCTATGGCAGTTCTCAAACTTCATTGTACCGCGACCCCCTTCTGACAACAAAAATTATTACACAACCCCAGACGAGAGGACCAAAGCCTGAGCCCAGCTGCCCCAGGTGGCAGGACCAAAGCCCAAGCCCTACCATCCGAGGCACGGGGGCCAAAGCCAAAGAGCTTCAGCCCCAGGCAGGGGTCTGTAACCTGAGCCCCACCACCCAGGGCAGAAGTCCTTGGGCTTTGGCTTCGGTCCCGGGCGGTGCCACAGCCCTATGTCCCAACAAGTCTGAGCCAGCCCTAGCGACCCCATTAAAATGGGGTCCCGACCCAGAGTTTGAGAACCACTGGCCCATGGGAAACAAACCAGGGTTGGGCAGAAAATGAAACTGATTAAGAACAAAGTGAAATTTACCAGTCTAGTTTTGCAGTCCTGAGTCAAATCGCAAAAAGTACTCAGTATATAAATGGTGAAAATATAAGTATTAGATTTTAATTCATTAATTTAAGTTTAACAGACACTAGTTATAGGTAAAGTGTTTTTTTAAAAACAAGGGGGGGCTCCAATCATGTCTTCTAGAACTGTGAATGGAAGGACCATCTGAGTGTGGCTCTCCCTGAATCTGATATTGAAGAGACAGGGCAGCTGCTTATACAGCACCACACTCACACAGAGATTCTTCCACAGGTTTCATGAAGTTCATATGGGCGAGTAGGTGGAAATTAGGTGAGAAACTACACATCATTTCCCAGCTCTTGTGCTACAAACCTTTATGAGAAAATACAACTCTAGGCTCTCTTACCCTTTCCTCAGAGGCCCCACCAGGGTTCCAGAAGGACCCGTGTCCTGGTAAATTGCTGCTGATGCAACTCCAATTGAAACGCAGTACTTGGGAGCTAAGTGGGGGGTGAATGCTGAGGTAAGGAGCCTCAGAAGCACAGGGTCTTCCACAGGCCTCAGGGAATTGACCAGATTTCGGAGCAGGCCCCAGAGTCTGTGATTAGGCCAATCTCACATATCCCCAACTGGATGACATGAGGAAAATCTCTGCATGGGATTCCTCATGGACATCTGCTTTCCCCAAACCCTTCATGACCACTGGAGAAAGAGATCTGAGCCATAATTTCTCTCATCAGCGTCTCTTTAAACAACAAGAAAAATCTATAAACAATTAGTATCCTGCAATAAAATATTAATCCTTTGAGTTATAGAAGTGCAAACAATTCACCTATATTCTGCCCTACTTTACGTATTACATTTTTTCATCTAGAAAGGACTATTTTTTTCTTTTTAAACCAAGAAAAATCAATAGTTTCCATTTTTTAGATTGCCTGCCAACCTTCTGTCCAAGAGAAATTTTTTTACAAATGAAAAAAAGAGACCAATACTGAGACCGTTGAGGCCTTCAACTCTAGTGCTTATCTGTTATTGTAGCTAGCACATAATACGGTTATATGATTCTAACAGAGTATTAAACACTGCAGATTTACACCAGCTTAAAACAAAAATGGTGAAAGGCAGAGGAAAAATTAAAAGACTATGCTGCCAAACACAATACAGAAAGAGTAAAATCAGGTTTTACACATGTGCTTTAAATTGAATGTAAAAAGTAACAGAGCACTGGAAATATAAAGACATTATAAAAGACAGTTACTCACCGTAGTAACTGTTGTTCTTCGAGATGTGTTGCTCCTATCCATTCCAGTCAGGTGTGCGCGCCGCGCGTGCACGGCTCTTCGGAACATTTTTACCCTAGCAACTCCGGCGGGCCGGCTGGCGCCCCCTGGAGTGGCGCCGCTATGGCGCCTGTTATATACCCCAGCCGGCCCGTCCGCTCCTCAGTTCCTTCTTGCCGGCTACTCCGACAGTGGGGAAGGAGGGCGGGTCTGGAATGGATAGAAGCAACACATCTCGAAGAACAACAGTTACTACGGTGAGTAACCGTCTTTTCTTCTTCGAGTGATTGCTCCTATGCATTCCAGTCAGGTGATTCCCAAGCCTTACCTAGGCGGTGGGGTCGGAGTGAGACGTGGCGGAGTGTAAAACCGCTGAGCCGAAGGCTGCGTCGTCTCGTGACTGCTGCACCAACGCGTAGTGGGAGGCGAAGGTGTGGACAGAAGACCAGGTAGCCGCTCTACAGATGTCCTGGATGGGGACATGGGCCAGGAAGGCAGCCGACGAGGCTTGCGCCCTCGTGGAGTGAGCGGTGAGGCGGCATGCTGGCACGCGAGCCAGCTCGTAGCATGTGCGGATACATGCCGTCACCCAGGAGGAAATCCTTTGTGAGGAGACCTGCTCGCCCTTCATGCGGTCGGCGACTGCGATAAACAGCTGGGTCGAACGTCGGAAGGGTTTCGTCCGCTCCATGTAAAAGGCAAGCGCCCTGCGGACGTCCAGGGTGTGCAGCTGTTGCTCACGAAGTGAGGCGTGCGGCTTCGGGAAGAAAACCGGGAGGAAAATGTCCTGGTTGAGGTGGAAGGCCGACACCACCTTAGGGAGGAAGGCCGGATGTGGTCGAAGCTGCACCTTGTCACCATGGAAGACGGTGTATGGTGGACCAACCGTTAGAGCACGGAGCTCAGAGACTCGTCTCGCTGATGTAATTGCGACGAGGAAGGCTGTCTTCCAGGAGAGGTAGAGCAGAGAGCACGTGGCCAGAGGCTCGAAGGGCAGACCCATAAGCTTGGCCAGGACGAGGTTCAAATCCCAGGCCGGGGCAGGACGCCGCACCGGCGGGTACAAGCGGTCCAGGCCTTTAAGGAAGCGGGAAACCATCTGGTTGGAGAAGATGGACCGACCTTCCACAGATGGACGAAAGGCGGACACTGCTGCCAGGTGTACCCTCAGGGAGGAGACTGCAAGACCTTGCTCCTTAAGGTACCAGAGGTAGTCCAGGATGGTAGGGACAGGGACTACGAATGGATTGAGTCCTCGTTGGTCACACCAGAGCGCGAATCGCTTCCATTTTGCAAGGTAGGTGGAGCGAGTGGAAGGCTTTCTGCTCTCTAGCAGGACGTGCTGTACTGCCGCCGAACAGCCCCGCTCTGCGTGGGTCAACCACGCAGGTACCAGGCTGTAAGATGGAGGGACTGCAGGTTCGGATGGCGGAGTCTGCCGAAGTCCTGTGTGATGAGGTCCGGCCACAACGGAAGGGGGATGGGATCCCGAACGGAGAGCTCTAGCAGCAGGGTGTACCAATGCTGCCTCGGCCAGGCCGGAGCTACGAGTATGACGTGGGCTCTGTCCCTCCGTAGCTTCTGTAGCACTCGGTGTACGAGCGGGAACGGAGGGAAGGCGTAGAGGAGGTGATCCTTCCAGGAGTAAAGGAAGGCATCCAACAGGGAGCCCGGCGAGTGACCCCGGAACGAGCAAAACAGGTGGCACTTCCTGTTCTCCTTGGACGCGAATAGGTCTACTTGGGGAAACCCCCACCTCTGGAAGATTGTGTGCACGACATCGGAACGGAGAGACCACTCATGGGAGAGGAACGACCTGCTGAGATGGTCGGCCAGCGTGTTCTGCATTCCCGGAAGAAAGGATGCTTCCAGGTGAATGGAGTGGGTCACGCAGAAATCCCACCGGAGCATCGCTTCCTTGCAGAGGAGGGAGGAGCGGGCTCCGCCCTGCTTGTTCACGTAGAACATCGCCGTCGTGTTGTCCGTGAACACTGTCACGCAGCGGCAGCGGCCTTGAAGGCGGGTGCGGAAGGTGTGACACGCCAAACGGATCGCTCGCAGCTCGCGGATGTTGATGTGTAGAGCGAGCTCTTGGGGTGACCAAAGGCCTTGGGTGTGTAGGTCGCCCAGGTGAGCTCCCCAGCCGAGCGCTGAGGCATCCGTGGTCAGAGTGGCGGATGGGCGAGGAGGGTGGAACGGGACTCCCGCACACACGACCTCCGGGTCTAGCCACCAGCTGAGGGACTCGAGGGTTGGCTTGGTGACTGTGACCACCATGTCGATGGGATCTCGATGCGGCCGGTACACCGACGCTAGCCAGGACTGGAACGGGCGTAGGTGGAGCCACGCGTACACGGTGACATACGTACAGGATGCCATGCGAACTGGTAGTGAACGTTGTTGACTACGAACCGCAGGTAGCGTCGATGGGGAGGGTAGATCGCGACATGGAAGTACGCGTCCTTCATGTCGAGGGCGGCAAACCAGTCTCCCGGATCCAGAGAGGGAATGATGGTCCCCAGGGTGACCATGCGGAACTTGGGCTTGAGCAGATACTTGTTTAGCTCTCGAAGGTCCAGTATAGGACGTAGCCCTCCTTTCGCTTTGGGGATGAGAAAATATCGGGAATAGAATCCCCTGCCCCGCCTGTCTTGAGGCACTGCCTCTATGGCACCCACACTCAACAGAGTCTGGACCTCTTGTAAGAGGAATTGCTCGTGAGAGGGGTCCCTGAAGAGGGACAGGGAGGGTGGGTGGGAAGGGGGGGGCGAAACAAACTGAAGGCGGTATCCCGACTGGATTGTTTGGAGCACCCAGTTGTCCGTAGTTATATGGGACCACGCCGAAAAGAAATGGGAGAGGCGGTTGCAAAACAAAAGGGTAGGATCCGGTGGAGAGACTGATGGGCCGTCCTCGGGCGTCCCATCAAAAGGCCTGCTTGGAGCCTTGCGGGGCCTTGGAAGGGGCCTGGGTCTGGTTGCGCCTGTTGCCGGATGGACGACGGCGATTTTGGCCCAGCTGCCTGCTGTTGTAAGGGCAATACCGATGCTGAGAGAAAGGACGTGAGGGTTGCTGCCTGAAGGACCGGCGCTGTGGAGCCGGTGTATGCATCCCGAGGGTACGGATCGCTACGCGACCGTCCTTCAGGGTCTGGATCCGGGCATCAGTTTTCTTGGAAAAGAGACCCTGGGTGTCAAATGGCAGGTCCTGCAATGTGTACTGCACCTCCGATGGCAGTGTGGAGGACTGCAGCCAGGAGATGCGCCGCATCGTCACTCCTGAGGCTAGGGTCCGAGCTCCCGAGTCCGCAGAGTCAAGGGCGGCCTGGATGGAGGACCTGGAAGATTTCTTCCCCTCATCCAACAACGCCGAGAACTCTTGGCAGGAGGCTGTTGGGAGCAGCTCTGTAAACTTCGCCAGGGACACCATGATGTCATACGTGTACCTGGCGAGGAGGGCCATCTGGTTGGCGATGCGAAGCTGCAGACCTCCGGCCGAGTAGACCTTGCGGCCTAACAGGTCCATTCGCCGCGCCTCCTTTGACTTTGGCGCAGGGGCGGGTTAACCTGCCTCTCCCTGTCGTTGACCGACTGCACAACCAACAAGTCTGGGGTCGGGTGAGTATACAAATACTCATAGCCCGTAGGGGGGACTGAGTACTTGCGCTCGACCCCGCGGGCCATAGGAGGGATGGATGCCGGCGACTGCCAGAGCGTGGTGGCGTTCTTCTGGATTGTCCGAATGAACGGTAAGGCCACCCGTACTGGAGCCTCCGCTCCAATGACGTTCGTGACGGGGTCCTCATCCTCCTGGACCTCTGCTACGGGGAGATCTATGGCCTTCGCCACGCGGCGAAGGAGGTCTTGGTGGGCCCTCAGGTCTATCGGTGGAGGATCCTTGGCAGATGCTCCGGCCACCGCCTCGTCTGGTGACGACGACGAGGACAAGCCCTGGACGACAGCCTCCGTGGATGGATCTTCCAGCGGTTGATCGGCTGGCTCGGGCTGAGGATGCCTCTGGGGGTCAGGCGGTACCGAAACCGAACCCGGTGGCGAAGGGGGCGGTCGGCTGACGGTGGCCTCCGGTACCCTGCGCTCGGAGGCAGGGGCTCTTGGAGGAAAGGGTACCCCCTTGAGTGTCGTATTGGGCCCAGGGGACCCAGAAGCCCCACTGTTGTGCACCCTGAGGCTGGCTCTGCCGAGTAGGTGGCAGGTGCCCGTTGCTGTCCGCCCCGGAAGCGACCGACGCGAGGCGGGATGGCCATGGGGGTGCAGAGGCGCTGACGGACTGCGCCGTGGAAAGAGGCAGTCTGGCCCCGGACGGTGCCGAGGATCGGTGCCGGGCATCACGGTATTGGGATGGTGACCGAGACCAACGTCCGCCGCCGTGCCGGGAGCTCGACCGGTGACGGGAGCTCGACCGGGATCCGGATCTGCGGTGCCGGGAGCGGCTGCGCGAGTCACGGTGCCGGGAACGGTGCCGGGAAGCAGACCTCCGTCGGTACCGGCGCGCAGGCGATCGGGACCTGGAGCAATGCCGGGAGTGCGACCGGTACCGCGATGTTGAACGGTACCGGGACTGCGACCAGCGTCGGGACGGCGACCGGTACCGCGATGGTGAGCGGCGCCGGGATCTTGAGCGGCGGGACGGTGACCTGCGTCGGGACCGTGAACGAGACCGGGACCGGGAGCGCCGTCTGTGTCGTCCGTCCGGAGAGGGGGGCCGGATCATCATTGCCGGCTTTCCCGCCGATACAACAGCCCGCACCGGCGGTGCCGGGGGCCGGAGGCTCGGAGCCTCTGTGAGCTCTATGAGCTCGTGCGCCGTAGAGAAAGTCTCAGGCATGGATGGCAGCCGAAGCTCAACCGCGGTCGGTGCCGGGGAGCATGGCGGTGCCGGACTCGACGGCCCTTGCGGCGCCGGAGTCAACGGCCCGGTGCACGTCCTGTGCACGGCCACAGCGGAGACCGCAGGTGGCGTAATTGACTTGGCTGCTGGGCCCTCAGCGTGGGACTTGGCAGCTGCCTTCACCGGCTTGCGCTTCTTTGATGGCGACAGGGAGCGGTGCCGGGCCTTCGGTGCCGCTGGCTGAGGTCGCGGAGCCTCGGTGCCGGAGCGGCTCGGGGCCGCCGGTGCGCTCCGCACCGATGTAGTCTTCGGTGCCGGCGCAGACGGTGCCGGGGGCAGGAGCAACGCCTCCATTAGGAGCTGCTTTAACCTAATGTCCCACTCCTTACGCGTCCGGGGTTTGAAAGCGGAGCAGATAGGGCACTTATCTGTCCTGTGACTCTCCCCGAGGCAACGGAGGCAGGAGTCGTGAGGATCCCCGACAGGCATAGGCCGCTGGCAAGGTGCGCAGGGCTTAAAGCCCGGAGCCTTGGGCATGAGCCCGCACCGGGAGAGGAAAGGGAGGGGGAACCCCCCTTATCCTTATCCTAAAACTAACTAACTAACTAACTAACAGAACTATCTACACTAAGTAATGAAAGAACTATATACAGGAAAAAGTAGCGAGAGCTAGGGTTGTGGAGGACAGAGATCACTCCACAGTTCCAGCTGGCTGTCACGGGCGGTAAGAAGGAACTGAGGAGCGGACGGGCCGGCTGGGGTATATAACAGGCGGCATAGCGGCGCCACTCCAGGGGGCACCAGCCGGCCCGCCGGAGTTGCTAGGGTAAAAATGTTCCGAAGAGCCGTGCACGCACGGCGCGCACACCTGACTGGAATGCATAGGAGCAATCACTCGAAGAAGAACTACCCTTAATGAGGGGCTGACAGCTCAAATTCATTTGTCAAATGTGTCAGTGGGGCATGAAAAGCAAAGTTCAATTATTCTGAAAATACTCTTAACAACCTATGTGTTCAAAATTTTTATAAAATATGTGTTAGTATATGCAGTACCATGCATATGTGCAGCTAAAAAGTCTGGGTCATGCTAAATCTAAATTTTCAGATTCAAACATTTGCAGTCCACTGTTTTCCTTCTGAAATAAGCAAAATGGGTATGCATTACTGGCAATTAGTGCACATCACAGGTACACTGTGGCAGGCATGAGGTCAAAGACAAAGCCAGCCAAGAACTGCATCAGTGTCTCACTAATGCACTGCTTTGCAGAGTCTGTTGCAATTAAAAAAGGAAGGGGGGGGGGGTTGTTAAGCAGCTCCTTAAATTTCAAAGAGTTTCGGATCAGATTCCATATAAAAGGAGCTCTAGGTAAGCCCAACATTCACCTCACAGGGCAAGAGAAACTAGCAAGGAAAATTAACATCTTTCTCTAACCTTTCTTCCTCTTAAGTTCACTAAACTCTTGACTTTCTCCCTCATCTCACAACCCCAGTTACACTTTCAAAAGAACTGATTTTGGCCCAACAGTCCTTTCAATGCCAAAGCTAAACTGTGAGTGTTAAGCAGCCTATTTTATAAAGAGAAGAAAAAATAATCAGAAGTAGCTAAGGGCACAAACCAGTCCTGAAAAGGTCAGCCAGACCCACAGAAAGCAGTTTAAAACTGCCACTTTTTAACTCTTGAACCATTCTTCCAGCCTAGCTGCTGTATTTGTCAGATAGCACTATTATTCTTTTCTCGAAGAAATGGAATGAGGATCCCTGAAGAAGTTCCCAATTCTTTTTTTAAAATATAGTTAAAAATACATATAAAATGTTACACAAAATAAATGCTTTGCATTATTAGTAATAAAAATAATACTTACATATAGGGCTATCAATTAACCGCAGTTAACTCATGCAATTAACTCAAAAAAATAAACGGTGATTAAATAATAAATTGTGATTAATTGCACTGTTAAACAATAGAATATTAATTGGGGGAGTGGGATAGCTCAGTGGTTTCAGCATTGGCCTGCTAAAGCCAGGGTTGTGAGTTCAATCCTTGAGGGGGCCACTTAAGGATCTGGGACAAAAATTGGTCCTGCTAGTGAAGGCAGGGGGCTGGACTCAATGACCTTTCAAGGTCCCTTCCAGTTCTAGGAGATTGGTATATCTCCTATTATTAATTTAATTAATTGAAATTTATTAAATATTTTAATGTTTTCCTAAATATTCAAATATACTGATTTCTATTACAACACAGAATACAAAGTGTACAGTGCTCATGTTACATTATTATTTATTATATTTGGCACTATAAAAATGATACAAAATAATTTTTCAATTCACCTCATACAAGTACTGTAGTGCAATCTCTTTATCGTGAAAGTGTAATTTACAAATGTAGATTTCTTTTGTTACATAATTGCACTCACAAACAAAACCATGTAAAACTTTAAAGCCTACAAGTCCACTCAGTCCTACTTCTTGTTCAGCCAATCGCTAAGACAAACAAATTTGTTTACATTGGTGGGAGATACTGCTGACTGCTTCTTATTTACAATGTCACTTGAAAGTGAGAACAGGCATTCGCATGGCACTCTTGTAGCCAGTGTTACAAGGTATTTACGTGTCAGATATGCTAAACATTCAATGCCCCTTCATACTTCGCCCACCATTCCAGAGGACATGCTTCCATGCTGATAATGCTCATTAAAAAAACGTGTTAATTAAATTTGTGACTGAACTCCTTGAGGGAAAATTGTATGTCTCCTGTTTTACACACATTCTGCCATATATTTCATGTTATAACAGTCTCAGATGATGACCCACCATATGTTCGTTTTAAGAACACTTTCACAACAGATTTGACAAAACATAAAGAAGGTTCCTAGGCGAGATTTCTAAGAATAGATACAGCACTCAACCCAAGGTTTAAGAAAGGACAGTTACCTGTTCCGTAACTGGCGTTCTTCGAGATGTGTTGCTCAGGTGTATTCTACAGTAGGTGTGTATGCTCACCACGTGCACCGGTGCCAGAAGTTTTTCCCTTAGCAGTACCCGTAGTGGGGGAGCTCCGCTGCGACCCCTGAGGTGGCACCTCTATATCGCGCTATAAGAGGTGCTGCGCACTCTCCCCACCCTCAGTTCCTTCTTGCCAGACAACTCTGACAGAGGGGAAGGAGGGCGGGATGTGGAATACACCTGAGCAACACATTTCAAAGAATGCCAGTTACAAAACAGGTAACTGTTCTTTCTTCTTCGAGTGACTGCTCATATGTATTCCACAGTAGGTGACTCCGAGCTATACCTGATGGAGGCGGGTAGGAGTTTAAAGGTTACCGGGGCAGAGCACCGCCATACCAAACCCGGCGTCATCCTGCGTTTGGGAGACGATCGCATAGTATGATGAGAAGTTATGGACAGAGGACCATGTAGCAGCCCTGCAGATGTCCTGAATAGGGACGTGAGCCATGTAGGCAGCGGACGAGGCCTGAGCTCTCGTCGAGTGAGCCTTCACTATAGGAGGCGGGGGAATTCCTGCCAGGTCATAACAAGTGCGTATGCACAAGGTGATCCAGCAGGAGATCCGCAGGGTGGATACTGGTCACCCCCCATGCGCTTGGCATAAGCAATGAAAAGCTGAGGGGATTTATGGAACAGCCTGGTTCGGTCTAAGTAAAAGGCCAGCGCTGTACGCACATCTAGCACGTGCAGGCGTCGCTCCTCATTAGAGGCATGGGGCTTAGGACAGAGGACTGGGAGGAAGATGTCCTGATCCATGTGAAAAGCCAAGACTACCTTCGGCAGAAAAGCAGGGTGCGGGCGGAGCTGGACCTTATCCCTATGGAAGACCATATACGGGGGTTCGGAGGTCAGGGCCTAAGCGCTGAGACCCAGTGGGTTGAGGTGAAAGCTACCAGGAACACCACTTTATACGATAAGTGGAACCAAGAACAAGTGGCTAAGGGCTCAAATGGAGGCCCTGTGAGGCGGGAGAGAACTAGGTTCAGGTCCCAGAGCGGGACTGGGGGTCTAGCGTAAGGGAATGCCCGATCCAGCCCTTTGAGGAACCGAGAGGTGATGTGGTGTGAAAACACTGAGTGGCCCTGCACCGGGAGGTGGAAAGTCGAAATGACCGCCAGGTGCACCCTGACCGAGGAGAGCGTCGGGCCTTGGGTCCTAAGGGACAGGAGGTAATTGAGGATGAGCTGAATAGACGCGGAGAAGGGGGGGGAAGAACCCCTCTCCCTTGCCCACATGGAGAACCGATACCATTTGGCCAGGTAGGTTCGACATGTGGATGGTTTCCTGCTGTCGAGCAGGACTTGTCTAACCCCCTCCGAACACCTCCCCTCCTCCTCATTCAGCCACGGAGCAGCCCATGCTGTCAAGTGGAGCGCAGCCAGGTTGGGGTGGAGGAGACATCCTCCTTCCTGGGAGAGGAGGTCCGGTCGGAGCGGCAGCCTGCATGGGAGGGCCACTAAAAGCTGCATAAGCTTTACACAGGGTAAAACAGATTTATCTGGGGTTTAGACCCCTTTGGGAGTTGGGCAACGGAGTATCAAAGACAGGAACACTTCTGTAAGCTGCTTTCAGTTAAGTCTGCAGCTTTGTGGCATGTGGTTCAGACCCTGGGTCTGTGTTGGAGCAGACTAGCATGTCTGGCTCAGCAAGACGGGGTGCTGGAGTCACAAGCTGGCAAGGAAAGCAGGGGCAGAAGTAGTCTTGGCACATCAGCTGGCAGTTCCCAAAGGGGTTTCTGTGATCCAATCCATCACAGGTGCCATCGATGTTGACACAGCCTCGGGTGCCCATTTGCACTGGTGCAGTCTAGGTGAGGCGCTGAACTGAGCTTCTGTGTCAGAAGAATCCCTCTTTCAGTGACCACAGTGGAGCCATCGTCATCGGAGCACTCCCACAAGGCAGGTGACCATGACCTGCACCGAGAGGATGACTGGCGGGAAGGTGAACAGTACTGGTAGTACGGAGACTGGCGTCTTCCTCTAGGCAATCCACGTCAGGACAGCGGAGACCGCAAGCATGGTGCCAGTGCCTGAGGGCAAGCCCCAGAGGTTCTGGGCTGCAACATCAGTGATCTGTGGTGCAGAGCACTGCTTTGTCTCAGAGGATTGGCAGCACTCCACTGCCCTGAGGGGTCTTAGCAGCTGGCTTGCCCTCATGCAGAGCCTTTAATGGTTTCTGAGGCACATGCTGCATCGGCATGTGCCGGAGGAGCTTGTGAAGGCATTGGTGCTGTTGGGTTTTAGGTCCCATGCCGCTCCCAGGAGTCGGTGATGGACATTTTAAGGGGCTAAGGGCCCCGACCAGAGAGGCACAAGCGCGCAGCTCCAGAGTGGCCAGGCAGCCCGAAGTGGGTCCCTTGCCCAATGACCCATGGCTAAAGCTATGTTTTAGTCATGGGTATTTTTAGTAAAAGTCACGGACAAGTCACGAGCAGTAAACAAAAATTCACGGCCTGTGACCTGTCCATGACTTTTACAATATACCCCTAAATAAAACTTGGGGGTGGAGGGAGAGCCATGGGTGCTCAGGAGGTGGTGGTCTAGGGGGCAGGCCAGCCATGGCACGCAGCCAGGCCATGTTGCTGGTGCTGGGGGGGAGGGGATTGGTGCGGCTTGCAGGCTCCCTACCAGGCTCCGCGTGTCCCTGCAGCTCCAGGCAGGGGGGAGCTCCAATCATTGTTCCTGCCACAAATGCTGACTCCTCAGGGACAGCTTCCATTGGCCAGGAACTCCAGCCAATGGGAGTTGCGGGCAACACGCAGAGCCCCCTGGCCCCTCCTCCGCCTATGCCAGTGGGAGCTGGGGAGCCCTCACCCAAAGTAAGCCCCCCCGTGCCCATCAGTCCCCTCCCACACACCCAAACTGCTGCTGCTGGCCCAGGGGCTGCTCAGCTTGGGCAGTCCCTGAGCCAGCACTAGCTAGTACAGAAATCACAGAGGTCACGGAAAGCCACATAATCCGTGACTTCCATAACTTCCGTGACCGACACACACAGCCTTACCCATGGCCTTTCTTGCCTGGTGCCAGGAAGCCATGCTTCCTAGCCTTCTTTTTGCGCACCGGTGATGGGGAACGGTGCTGGGCAGAGCCTGGCACCAGGAGTGCACTGTGCAAAGAGGCCGAGGTACTCAGTAAGTCCTGATGGGACAGCACATAAGCCAGATGAAGGGCAGACTCCATGAAGCGAGCCTGTAACCGAATATCCCACTCCTTCTGCGTGCGGTGCAGAAAGTTTTTACAAATTCGGCACTTATCTCTAACGTGTAACTCCCCCAGGCACTTGAGGCAGCTGCTATGGGGGTCACTTATAGGCCAGCTGCAGTCCACACATGGTTTAAATCCTGGAGACTGGGGCATGCCCCACCTGGAGCGAAGTTCCTGCTGAGACTCTAACTGCTAACTACACTTAACAACTACTGAACACTAAACTACTATAAACAAAATATTTACAAGGCCCTAAGGCTCAAAGTCAGTAAGATGAAAACCTCTAGCCCTTGCAATGCAAGGAAATGCACTCCAACTAACCACCATGGGTGGTAAGAAGGCATTGAGAGGGTGTAGGATTGGGAGCACCTGACATACCAGCACATGAGCGCAGCACTCAAGGGGATGCCACTGCCAACCCTACAGATACCGCTAAGACAAAAATCTCCGACGACCTCGCGCACCAACGGGCGCGAACACACAAAGAATGAAATCTACGTGAGCAAGCACTCGAAGAAAAAAATGCTAGTTTCCAACAGAATGTGTTATGTCCTGTCTGACAAGAAAGCCCATTGACACCGGACTGACTAGAGCGGAACACTAAAGAGGACAAGACTGTTTTGCGCTTTCCCCTCCACCCCAGCCCTCCCCCCATGAAGATGGGTCTTGCAAGTGAATTCCTTGTTTAGGCAAGATAATTACTTGATTAAATTTAAGTATAGATCTTACAACCAATTTGGGGGTTGTGTCCTGGTTCTTAACAGTCTACCCTGAGATTGGTACTCACGCTCTTGGGCTACTGCAGGACAGTATGACAACTAGATTGGGGTCACCTTACCCTTGTTATGGACTGGCTGAAGCTGGATGCATAGGCAAGAGGCTAATTGTGATATGGTGGTGAACCAGAATTGCCTTGCCTACCAGGGAGTTATGAGGATCACTGTTGTTTTGTTGAGTTTGATCTTCTGGAGTATCTGAGCAAGCAGTGGGACTGGAAGTGGGAAGACATACATCAGAGGTTCTGACCTCTGCACCAAGGAGGTATCTGCTCCAGAGTTGAGACTTTGGGCTGTCTGGAGACAGTAAGCCAGGCGTTTTTTGTTGTGCTGTGTTGTAAAGAGGTACCAAGACAGGACTCCCCATTGCCAGAAGACACACTATGCTACTGATGGGTGCAATTCCCACTCATGGTCTCTGTGAAAGTACTTGCTGAGGCTGTCCGCCAGTGAATTCATTAGTCCAATATGTGAATGGCTGAGAAAGTGATCCAGTGCACCAGGTTCCAGAGGAGGATCCCTTTTCTGCAAAGTGGGAAGGGGGGAAATCTTGCTCCTCCCTGCTTGTTTATAGAGTAGACAGTAGTCATATACTGTCTGACCTGACCTGACCTGGTCGTGTGTAGATCAAATGATGGGCAGGAATCTCTTGCATACTTAAAGAACCTGTCATAAGCCTGGATTCCTGCAGGGACCAGGATGCTTGGGATGTCTGGTCTTTGAGAGGCACAACGCATCCCAGTAGGGAGGTGTCTGTGGTAAGTGTCTTTGAGGTGGTGCTGGAACAAAAGGGACCCTCACATATACTGTGTCTTTGTTTTTCCATCAGCTGAGCATTGTCAGCACATCCCATGGACAAGAGACCTTGGCCAAGGAGTCCCTGTTCAGGGTATAAACTGTCCATAACCATACTTGAAGACATTGTGTATGCATTTGTACGAACAGGGTGACACAGATGCATGTTGCCATGTGGTCTAATAGAATGTGGCAAGACTGGATTGTAGCATGAGGGCTGAGACAAAGCTAGCTGATGAGACCACTCATGACTCGAAACCAGTCCCAAGTAACTCAATATACCTGAGTTCAGGTCCACCCCTATGAACTGTATTAACTCAGATCCCATCCTATCTAATGTCCCATCACAGGCCATTGGGTATATTTACCGCTAATAGTCAAAGATCAACTAATTGCCAAAATTAGGCTATCCCATCATACCATCCCTTCCATAAACTTATTCTTCATTTTCCAACTCCGCAAACCCGTTCCTGAGCTCTATTTCTCCTTCACTAGCCTGACTTTTCCTCTGCCTGGTTCTCTTAGTCACATACTTCCACTGTCCACTTTCCTCACCCAGTAGTCTCCCCTGAGAGTTCTTTGGTCCTGTTTCCATCTGCTAATCTGAGCTTTTCCCTTCAGTCTCCTCATGTCTTTGCTCCATCATCCGCTCGAACCCCCTTCTAAACTCAACCAGTTTCCACCTGCATCTCCAGTCCTCGGATCTTTTCTTCCGTCAGCTCTATCAGGCGGCACTTCATGCAGACGAAACTCTTTTCAGTTACACCCTCCAAGATCACGTACTTGCCGCAGCTTCCACATCCAGTAATCTTCATTGTGTCTTCCACAGCTTGGGTCATTACCATTGCTGCCGCTGTACCTGTCATAGCCTTCTCACTTAAGTCCTGTTAGTCCGGGAAAGATAAACCAAACCAAACCAAACCACCCACAACACCACAAACCCCCAACAAGCACCAAAACACTGCCAGACCATCACACACTCCCTTCACTAGCCTGTCTGTTCCTCTGCCTGGCTCTCTTAATCTTCTCCTCAAACTCCCCTTGCAAACTCCCACTCAATCTCCCCTATTTACAGCTGTGTTTGCTGGCTCCTGTGCCGCTACAGCTGTCTATATTGTCTGTCATGAAAGACAGAATCAAAAGCCTTATTAAGGTCAAGATATACCACGTCTACCGCTTCTCTCCTATCCACCAGGCTTGTTATCCTGTCAAAAAAAGCTATTGGGTTGGTTTGACATGAATCTGTGGTTGGCAAATCCATGTTGACTTTTACTTATCACTTTATTATCTTCTAGGTGTTTGCAAACTGATTGCTTTATTATTTGCTCCATTATCTTTCCAGGTACTGAAGTTAATTCTCTCCCGTCATCCAGGAGTTTTAGAAGAGAATTGCTAATGGCTCAGATATCTCAGTCATCCAGCTCCTTGAGTATTCTAGGTTGTATTTCATTAAGCCCTGCCACCTTGAAGATATCTAACTTGTCTAAGTAATTTTTAACTTGTTCTTTCCCTATTTTTAGCCTCAGATCCTAACTCATTTTTCATAGGCATTCACTATGTTAGATGACCAATTGCCACTATCCTTTGTGGTGAAAACTGAAATAAAAAAAAGTCATTTAGCAACTTCTGCCATTTACACATTTTCTGTTATTGTGTTCCCCCCCCCCGCCCCCAAAATGAGCATTGGGCCTACCCTTGTCCTTGATCGTCCTCTTGCTTCTAATGTATTTGTAAAATGTTTTCTTGTTACCCTTTATGTCTCTAGCTAGTTTAATCAATGTTTCTCAGCCCACTCTTGGGGCAGGGCACAGGACACAGGTGTTTGCCAGACTACTCTGGCAAGTTCTGTGATGGCCTCATTAATTGGGAGTTCTACTTTAGATGGATCCATAGGCTGAAGTATGTCTAGGAGCTTGTGAGTTAAATCCTAGACCTCCTCCAAAAGACTCTGGAGAGAGTGTCTGCAATCCTTCGAAGGTCCTAGTACTGCTTAAAATTGTCTGGAGAAGAGGGAGAGGCTGGTGATTTTGTCCTTTCCAGATGAAGCAGTGAGTACCACTAGTACTGTTGGTACTCCAACTGCTACTATAAAGACTGTGCTTCTTTGCTTGGTGGTGACCATTCCTGGGTGCAGAACTCAGGATCCTCATATTCAGATGCCTGGAAGGATATTCCAGGGGCTCCAGGAAGGTCGATGCAATGGACTATTATGGAACAGAGGTGGCCCCCATGGTGGGCACCATTGGTCCCTGGGCCAGAATTGCTGTTAACAAGGGCAGGGAGGTAGAGTTTATCTGGAAGCCTTGCCTGGACTGTTAGTCCTCCAATCAGCTAACTGGAGGGCCAGTCGGTACCAGATCATATCTGTCCAATGAAGAGGCCTCCTCATGTTTCATTGTTGGGGTACCATGGAATTTGATTCCATCTGATCAGAAGCAGGAGCAGTAGGTAGGAAAGAAACCGAGCCTGAGCCTCCAGTTCCTGGCTAACGCTTGGTACCGGTGAATATTGGGTAGACTGATGGAGCAGGAACCTCCTGCAACAGTTTCGGTTCTGTGAAAATCAGGAACTCCAGGTCTCCATAGATATGCATTCCTGGAGGATTTGGCTATCAAGGACCTGCCTGAGGTGAACTGTCCAGGGTCCTGGGCTTTGTCAGGGCCATCAATGCTGTCTTAGAGACAGAAGGTCTGTGCATGGTCAGTACTGTTGGAGAAGGAGAGACCAGTCCCTCCTATCTATATGAGGCACGGGAGTTGTTGATGGTCTGTCCATGTGCAGGTTTGGGCACTGAGACTTCCTGATACCATCAATGTCTTCTTTGCTGTACAAGCTTCAGGTGCATTCATTCCAGGATACAGATCTCTGGTGCTGCCAGGGAAAGGGGAAAAGCAGGCATATTTTTGGAGGACTTATGCGGGGATTTGTCCCTCTTCTTGTGGGAAAGTTTGCCATGGTCCGTCTCATGTCTGCTTCACGGAGTTCTTGTGTTTGGAGGAGAACTGAAAACCACCAGTACCAAAAACCAGCAATGTGCTGCCTGGTGGTTCTGGATGAGAGGAAGCAGAATGGGAGAGGGTCCTAGATCTTAACAGGGCCTGTGGAAAGTGCCACAAGGTGCTTGTGGAGCCTGAAATCACAAGCTTGTCTGATACATGGAGGAAAGGCATGGCAGATACTGCACTTTGAGGGAGACATGTGATTCCCTGAGGCAGCACAAATTTCATGAAGATGCTCACTAGGAAAACCAAGGGGCATGTCAGGCAAGCCTTGGCACTTGGGCATAATTGATGCACTGAAGAAAAAGGGAAAACTAGAAAGAGAAGACCCCCACCCCAACCCCAACTAACAAGCACTAAACTTTGCTAACTAACAAGGAATACTTTTTATAGTATTTACAGACTCAACTAAGATGCACACCAAAGAAAAGAAATGGACACAGGAGGTTCCATCCCCAACCATGGGTGACAGAAAAAGAAATGGGGGTCAGTCGGTCCGTACCGGTGTTTATGCCCTCAGAGGGCAGCACTAGGAGGCACAGCTTCAGATGAGCTGGCATGGCTATTGAAGAATTTCTGGGCCTGAGCATACAGAGCATGTCCCCACAGGGATCAGCTCTCGAAGAAGAACTGACAGTTTCCTTTCCTGTAGGGAGGAGTAACTCACTGTCAGACAGTCACGGTCAGAACTTTAAGCATGCAACTACATGCAATACTCCAAAAAGTCTTATTTTGAATGAGATCACTTCTACTAGGTGCTACCAATGTAGAGAAAGGAGAGCAATGAACACCTACAAGTCTTAGACCTATCGGGAACAGGTGGGTTAAATATCACAAGTATTTTCATTAACAACATGGTAAAGGGATGAGTAGATTGTATCTGGGCCGGTAAATTTTCAAGCACATTTTGCAAGTCTATTACAACTTTTAATGAACTTGAACTTAAATTAATATCTAAAAGAAATAAAAGGATGAGTGCTGTTCACCATCTTTTTTCCTAGAAGATAACTCATTAGCTTTTTTATGTCATCTGTGCAGGTGCAGAGATTTATAAAAATAAACTGGACATTAAAAACTTTAAAAGTGATATTGCAGATGTATAAATGCTTTTTTGGATTTATAAGGGCCCAATCCTGTTTCCACTGATGTCTATGGTGTTTTTCTCTCGACTTCAATGATAACATGATCAAACCCTAAATTACAGTTGCAATTAGACAGGCAGTGGACTGACACTTGAAAGAGCAGGATTGTGTTGGCCTGAATGTGTTTAATCTCATGTGTTTTTTAAAAAGGAAAGGAGAAATGGCTTACTCTGTACTTCAGCTGGTAATCACCAATGCAAAAAAAAGATGACTGTGGAATATAGATCTTTTGTATATCAGACTGTTCCTACCAAGCCTCAACTAGGAATGCTGCTGACTGAAGAAGCAGATTTGCCATTAGCTTAATAGGTTTCTGCTTTTGGAGGCGGTAGTTCACAGTGCAATTTCTTGCTGGAATAGATTCTTCACAAATAAGAATAATCCTTCATTGATATTTAGTGACTTCAAGACCTTGCTACAATCAGACAAACAGGCAAATGTGGTTAAGTTAGTGCATATATTTATATATAAAATATGAATATTAATAGCTAGATTGAATGACACACTTATTATACTGTTATAGAAGTTACATAAACGCACTAGCACCTGTTTTTCTTCTCTAACAAATACACAAAAGTTAGAAAGCTTCAAAATTAAAGATCTCAGTGCAACTTTAATCCAACTATGTTGTCAATAAACTATATTTTAAAAGCATACATTTAACATCATATTAAGTGGCAATTAGGGCAATAAATTAATTGCAGTTAATGTCTGTGATTAACTGAAAGCAAAATTAACATGTTAATCGCATACCTGTGGGAGCAGCAGGAGGCATCAGCAATGTGAGCTGAAGCCTCAGCCCTCTGCTTCTCAGTCAGTGGCGAGAGGGGGCTGAGGCCAGCCCCCACTCGCCATTTCCTAGGCAGGAGTGCGGGGAGGGGTAAAGCCCTGCACCGAGAGCCCCCAGCCCTGATCCTATATTTGAAAATATAGGGGAAAAAAGCCCAAAATATTTAAATAAATGGTATTCTAATATTGTGATTAGAATTAAATCTGTGCAATTAAAACTGTGATTCATCGTGATTAATTTTTTAATCCTAGTAGAACACAAAAGCTATATGCAAGGGGACAGAGTTAACTTTGCTGAAGAAACCTTACTTTTTATGTTTCATTACTTTTGTACATTTCAATTCTTAATATTCAGGACACTTCGCAAAAGGATGGTGGAACATGAACCCAGGCCTGCAGGGCTCCCAGGAAACCCACATCCTCACACTGCCATCTGACAGCTGCTGAAAGTGGAGATTACTTACTGGAACTAGAGGTTCTTTCACATGTGTGGTCCCTATCCATATTCCACAAGTGAATACACATGTGCATCATACTCTCAAGTCCAGAAATTCTTCAAAGCAGTGTCCAATGGCACGCACATGCACAGTAGTGCTCCTCATGCTCCTGACCTAGGATATAAGAGGCAGCATGGGTCAACACCTCTCCAGTTCCTCTTCTCACTGCAAATCCAACAAAATCTGAAGCAGACAGAATGGAGGGCAGGTAGTGGAATACAGTTGGTACCAAACATCTTGAAGAACCTCCAGTTACAGTAAGTAACCTCCACTACTTCTTCAAGTGATGGTCCCTATGTGTATTCCACATTTGGGTGACTGACAAGCAGGGTTCAGGCTGGAGGCAAGTTCAAGAAAGCCGGTAGCAAAAATCCTTACAATTCTACTGATCCCACTGCTGCATCCACAGCTGAGGCATAAACTAGAGCGTAGTGAATCGCAAATGTGTGCATCAAACTCCAAATGGCTGCTCTGCTGGTGTCCTGCAGCAAAACATCTGATAGGAATGCCATGGAGGGAGCTTGTGCTTATGTGGAGTGAGCTGCAACACCTCCAGAGGGAGGAATGTTTGCTATCTTGCATCACTCTAAGACGCCTCCTGAGACCCACTTAGAAATCCTCTGGAAGGATATGGCTTGCCCCCGTGATATCTTGCTATGGAGATAGAGTCTCAGTGATTTCCTAATGAGCTTGGTTCTTTGCAGGTAGAATGCCAGACCATGCTGGACATTGAGGGAATGAAGTCTCTTATCTCCAGAGGAAGCCTAGGTTTTTGGGAAAAATACAAGTGTATCATTTGATATGGAACTCAGAAACCATCTTGGGGGGGAACTTGGGGCATAGCTGAAGAGAAACCTTTTCTTGTGCAACACTGTATAAAGAGGAGCCATCATGATGGCACTGAGCTCGCTGAGGTGATAGCTACTATAAATGCCACCTTCACAAACATGTGGGCCATGGTACAATTCACCACGGGTCCAAAAGGTGCACTAGTGAGCTTGGCTAGGACACGGATGAAGGTGTCACTGAGGCAGATTTAAATACTGGTGGTAAGGTCCTGGTCAAGCCTTTCATGAATCATACTGTAGCTTTGTGAGTAAAAATGGAGCATCTGTCCACCAGAGGTAGGAAGGCACTAATCGTTGTTACATGTACTCTTAGCGAACTAACGGAGACACGTGAAGTCTTCAGGAATAGGAGATAGTCTAGAACAACCAGGATGCTTACAGTATCTGGAGAATGTTGGTTTAGTCAGGTCTAGGCCAAAAAAAGTCTTCACTTGGCCTGATAGCAGGTTCTAGAATACGCTTTTCTACTCTCGTTAAGGATCACCTGAACAGGGGCTGAACATGAGAGTTCTATTTCCAACACCCATCCAAAAACCAGGAAGTGAGGTGGACTTCACCCAGACTGGGATACTTGGTCTTCCCTCAGTTGTGGATTAGGAGATCTGGGAAGAGGTGGATCCTGACTGCTGGGCAGGCAGACATTATTAGAAGTTCCATGAACCAGAACTGTCTGGGACAGTGGGGTGCTCGGAGAATGATGCTGGCTTTGTCGCAGTGTATCCTGCCTATGAGCTGCAGAAACAGGAGAATGGGACGAAAGACATATCTGCAGCCATTCATCCAGGACATGAGCAGAGCATCACCTTGGGAGTCGCAACTCATGACTTCCCTTGAGCAACATAGGGGGAGCTGTCTGTTCATTTGGGACACAAAGAGGTCATAACTGAGTACTCCACTGTGTAAATATCTCACTTACGACTGTGTCGTGAACTTCCCACTTCTGGCCTATCACAAAGCTTCTGTTTGTCTGCCAGGGTGTTGTTGATAAGGCAATGCACATTCCTGGTATTGTGATGTGGTTCCTGATGCACCAGTTCCAAAGTCTGACCTCTTCCTGGCAGAGGGGATGAGATTTTTTTTCTTTTTCTCTCTCTTGCTGTGTGTGTGTGTGTGTGTGTGTGTGTGTGTGTGTGTGTGTGTGTACACGCGCGCTTTATATAGACCATTGCAATTATATTGTCCAATATTATCTGTATATGGAGTAAGCATATAAGCAGAAGGAAGGCTTGCAAAAAAGATGGATCTCTCTCAGTTCCAATAAGTTTATATGCAGCCTGGCCTCTAATGGAGTCCAGATGCCATGAGCAGTGTGGTTGTCCAGGTGAGCACCCCATCCCAGAAGAGAGATGTCGGTCATAATGGTGGCCCTGGGGGTGGGAGGGCTGAAGGGAACTCCCACCATGAACTTTTCTGGATTCAACCACCAAGTTAAGGAGGTAACAACTCTGGCAGGAGCAACCTGGAGTTGATTTGGTCCTTGGTTGTCGATAGATTGAATGAAGCCAAGTCTACAAGCACCGCAAGTGGAGTCTGGAGAAAGGAGTCACGTAGGTGCATGTGGCCAAACTGTGAGAGGCACTTGTGCACTGTAGCTTGTGATCTGTGGGTGATGTGTGAAATCAGGTTGCCCATTGCATGAAACCTTTCTGAGCGAAGGAACACTTTCACAGAAACTGAATCCAACCTTGCCCCTATAAAGTTTATTGACCTTATGGGTAACAAAACAGACTTTTCTTCATTTATCCACATGACTAGGGCTGTTAGAAGTTGTATGCCTGTCATGCACCTCACCTTCTGACAAGATCAGCCTACCAGGAGCCAATTGTCCACATATGGGAACACCGTATGGTCCTGGCATTTCATCTGGGCTGCTACTACAGAGAAAACCTTTGTAAATACTCTGGGTGCCATAGCCAGCCAAAGGGGAGGACTCAAAACTCCAAGTATTCCTGGCCTACCACAAAATGCAGGAACTTCTTGTGTGATGGGTGAATGTCCACATGGAAATACGCACCCTTTATGTCAAGAGCCACAAACCACATCACTTCCTGAAGGGAGGATATTATAGATGCCAGCATAATCATCCAGAATTTCAACTTTCAAATAAGAAGGTTGAGTTGCTGAAAGTGTGGGATGGGTCTTTTCATATTTCCTAATCCCTCAAAAAGATGGAGGGTATAGAAGAACCCCCTCCAACGGCAATGAAGTGGGAAGCACTCTATTGCCCCTCGGTGTAAAAGGGATTCTGCTTCCCACTGAAAAATTACCTCATGAGAGAGGTCCCCAAAGGGGGATTGGGCAGCGGGTTTCTGAGATGGGAAGGAGAGAAATGCTACAGAGTGTTCTTGGCGGATAATCTCCAGAACACAGCTGTCCATAGTGATCTTGTTCCAGTTGTGGGCAAAGAGTGTAAGACAGCCCTCAAAGATGACAGGGGGGTTGGCATAAGTGACAGTACATGGGTCTCGACCAATATGTCAAACGTGGCTCTTGGCTGGTGATTAAGAGAGAAAGAGTAGAGGCTGAGCAGTAGAGGGGGCCAAGAAGCGAGGCCTCTGAATCTTTTGGTGTTTGCACAAAGGCTCAGCTGATAAATTGCATGAGGTGGCGGCGGCCTTGGTCTATAAGATTGCCTCTGGTGTTTCCTCCTGGAGGCCAATGTATAAATCCTAGGGGAATACAGAGACAATCTCAAGTCTTTTAGCAAGTGCAGGGACTCGTCCGTTTTATCACTGAAGAGATCCAACTCATCAAAAGGGAGATGGTCCTGTGAAAACTGCAAGCCTGGAATAGATATTAAAGTTGCATTTTGTTAACAATGCTTGGTAGTTTTCTACAGGCCTGCAATTTCATGTTGCTAACACCTTCCTCCCCAGGAGCTTCAGTCCCTTAGAACCTTTATCTGCCAGGGTGGTCTTTTGATAGTATGACCTAGCCCTTACGAGAGCTGCCTGAACCACCAGCAAGTTAGGGGCAGGATGAGAACATAATAATTCGGCTCCTTTGCCAGGAACAAAGTATTGCCTCTCAGCTCTTTTTGATGTAGGGGCACAGGCTGATGGAGTGTGCCATACCACTCCAGTTGGTCCCAGTATGGTTTCATTAATAGGCAGGGCCACCTTATTTGGTCCCCGAGGCTGTAATATGTTGGTGATGAGAGTCCTGGACCTCCTCTAATAGGATCTGTAGGTTACGGGGAACTCTTTGTGGCAGCTCCTGGTATTGGAGGTGGTCATCCGGCAGAGAAGGAGTGACCACCTTGTCCAGGGATGATGAAGAGGCACCCTTCGGTACCTGTGGATATGGTTCAATCTCCTCCTCCTCATACACTGACTGGTGAGAGGGAGAGGAGTGGTACGACTCTTCAGAGGGGTCCAAACACCTGTCATAAGGATCCCACAGACCCACAATAAGGCCAGAAAGAGGGATCTATAGGTCGCGGGGACCCCCAAAGACATTGGTACCAGCTGTCCCTGGGGATGGAGAGGTTTGAAGGTCATACCAAGTGGAATGGCAAGCATAACTCCTCAATTGTCTATTGGAGCTTAACAGCATCCACGGAGATACCAGTGCAGCCATCTCCTCAGATTCATCCAAGTGAGAGAACTACTCAATCGGTGCAGTGGTGCTGTCAGTACCAGGGCACTCCAGCCAAATGATTGGAGGTGAGACAGTTCCTTGGACAGTGATGTTGACTCCTCCAGCAGAGTCAGATCATCCCCATCAGGGGGACCGGGCCAGAAAGAAATGGAGACTATGAATAAGGGAGGAATACATCCTCTGTTGTTGTACAAGTCTCGGGACACCTTGGTGTCCAAGGGATTCCCACAGTTAAATCTGACAGATCCAGTACATCTGCAGCAACTAAACAGTCTTTAGATAGATGAGGTGGTACTGACTATCGATCCGGACTAGCACTCATAGATGGAACCAGTCTATCCTTAGGCTTCGGTACCAAGATGACCAATGGAATTAGAAGGTATTTCTTTTTATGTATCTTGCCCTTTGATCTGGGGGTCTCCATCAGAGCCAGTTCCTTAGGTTCCATATGCAACATCTCACCCAACCTGGACAGGCTCAGGGAGGAAGCATGTTTCTTATGACCATTCCTCAATGGGGATCTATCTTTGTGTCCATGAGAGAGCACTCTACTCTCATGTGGAGTCCTTGAAGAAGAATCCTTGGGCTTATATGTTTAGGACCCTGCTCCAAGGAATGTGCTTGGAAAGGCACCGCTGGTCAGTTAAGGCTGACCTATGTGGGGGGGTGGTCTCCTTGGCCCAGATCGGAGAGGGGCCTCAGGGCCTTCATCAGGTGCTTCTGTAGATGAAGCTCCCAGGTTGCTCAAGTTCTGGGTGGGAAGGAGCGACAGATACTGCACTTTTCAGAAATATGCACCTCAGCCAGACTGTACAGGCACTGCTGATGTTTGTTACTGATGGAGAAGGGTCGAAGGCAGGAAACTCAATTCTTGAGCAGACTCTGGGCATAATCCCAGAGTCAGGGAGAGGTTCCCCAACTGGAGGGAAAAAAAAACACTCTATACTATAAACTTTAACTATCACCTACAAATCTAAGAATATAACTATCTACAAATGTTTTATTTATAGGTTATAGAACCAAGTGAAGGAAGGCACAATTCCAACTGAGGCCATCGCTGCAGTAAGAAGGAACTGGAAAGGTGTCAACCTGCACTGCTTCTTATACCTTCAGTCGGAAGCACGAGGGTAGCTACTACGCATGTGAGGGCCAACAGACACTACTTTGAAAAATTTCCGGACTCTAGCATATGGTGCACATGCGTACCCACATGTGGAATACGCATAGGGACTATCATTCGAAGAACCTAGTCCCTCCCTGAGACCCACAATCTGCTGAGACAGCACACCACAGGAAGTTCCTCCTCAAATGATCTGACAGTGGTCTTAATGATCTCTGATTGGGCCCCTGAACCTATATAAAGCCACGGCATGTACCAGGAAGTGTCTAGGAAATTATGTGGAACCTTACCTAGCTGCCATGATTGCCTGCTTCTCTGTTCCTGAATTCCTGGGACTAACCTTGGCTCTGACTTGGATTTTGACTCCTGATCAACCCCCTGGAACTCCAAAACAGATCCCAATACCTGGAACTAAGCCTCAGCCCAATTCCTGACTGTCTGGTTCTGACTCTGGGCTTGATTCTTGACCCTCATACTGGCTCTGAACCCTGGATTCAGTTCTGAGATCCCAAACTCCTGCCACCAGTCCCACTTACCTTCACCCAGGATCCTGACAATCATTTTAAGCATTCATGTCTTTACATTTTAACAAGTTACCTAAATCAGGAGCCTACTGGACCTGTAAAACTACTGGAATTCTAGGCCCCAATCCTTCAAACTGCACAGTGATCCTTGCACACAAACAAGTATTTCACTTGCAGGATTGGGACCTTAGTTAGCAACATCTAAGTTTCAGTCAGTTTTTTAACATTGTTCCTGTATGCAAAACTGGGCAGGATTTTGGTTTCAGTCAAACATCAACACTTCTTGCTTCATTTATGGATGCTAGCTCTTAATAAAAGTATATTGTACATTCTGAATTATTACTTGTCTAGCAAAAGGTACTTACCAGTTCTGGAAAACAGATTTTCCCCTTCAGCTCTCTAGCCCCCCCTACAACAAAACAAAAACAAGAGAATCATCAGATAACATTTAATTTGAGTTTGGAACAAAAAGAATTTTTTTGGGGGGGGGAGTATATCTCCAAATGATTTATTTTTTTTAAAAGATGTAGCAGACAAATATGAAATTGATCTGAGAAGGGCGAAAAAAAAGAGTTTGATATAGTTTGATATAGCAAGGGAAGAACTGAGAGTGCTTATAATTCTATTATTTCCCAGTTACTGTAAACCAGATTGAAGTGCAAGCAGTGATGTGAGGGTCTTCTTTTGCCAATACTGGAATGGAAATTTTAAAACAAAGGAAAAAAATCAACTGACCATCACTTTTTCTTGCATGTCTATGTAACAAAATTAATTATAGCAAAGCTTGGGCCAAACTGTGTTTAGGGCCTTACCCCATCCACAACTTGATTATAATAACTCCACTCCAAGATATTTACTATGATGGTTACAAGTGCATTCTCATTTGTATTTAGGCTCAGCCAACTTTGTCACAGACTAAAAATCCACACACATTTTACAACTTTGCTAGAAAAATCTGGGTGTTAATACAAACCTTATCTTAGGCGCTGATCCTAAAATGTGATCAATGATATCCCACTGCAGAGCTCAGGCTCTGGGTCTCTATCCTACAACTAGATGCATTGGTGCAGACTTGTGATCATGTGCACTCACATCAAAGTCAATGGGATTCAATACAAATGCAAGAGACAGACTGCACTTGCTAATCTATTTACAGACCTGGGGAAGAATCTGTACAGGAAATTTAATGCCTACTGTTAAGTAGTGAATATGCAGATCCACTTAGTGTCAGAATTTTTAGATTGTGTGTTTAGAACCAATTTTTTCCTTAGTATGGCACTTGGGTCAATTATTTATTTATTTATTTAAGTTCTGAGGAAAGTTATAACAATTTCTAAATGTTGATGAGGTGGAGTTTTTTTGAGCAGCTGATTTCTGCATAAGGGTACACAAAGCAACCTATACATCAGTATTTTGGATGTAAGCAGTGCAAGGTCTGAAATATCCAGATCACTGACAGCTATTTAGAGATCAGCCTTAATTGACAAATTATAGTGGTTTCTCAACCATTCAAACCCCACACTTGATTGCATTTTTCCCCCTTCATAGGCTCTAAAGCCCACACAATGAGGTCATTTAATCACCACAAACACGTCTCCTTTCAGCAACAACATACTAAGGTTGTGTCTATATCTGAGTGCTATAAAAGGCTGTGGCTCTGGAAAGCTAAGCAAAGACGCTTTCACAATACATCTACAACTACGACCTTAGAGTGATCAAGTCTCAATTTTCATTAAGAAAAAAAAATCAACATTCATTTGTAGAAAGTTCAAGAAAACAATTTTATTTTTCTCTATTTTAAAGAAGGAATCACCCATTTTTAGAGACAGAGCATGACCAAGGCTGTGATTGTCCTCCATTCTGGGACCCCAATTCCATCAAATCAAAACCCCGCCCCCTTCCAGTCTAGTAATATGGAAAAGTCAGAATAGTTTCAACCCAGACACTTTTCTGTAAGGTTGTAATCCTGAGAACCCATGGACTCAAAGGACTGTGAATCACAAACTCCAGAGTTCTAATTCAGGCTCTGTGACTTGCTGTGTGCCTTGGACAAGTCACTTAAATAGGACCTAAAGAGGTGGTAAAACAGGCTTGTACCTTTGCTGCTTCACGTAATATATTACATTTAAAAAATGTTAAAAGAACATTAACATTTGAAAAGTCAAGCACTCAAGCGTTATGAAATGCCAGAATTAAGACTGCCTCTGCAACCTTAATTCTGCCCTTGTGTGCATATATACATTATGATGCAGTATTTAATTACATGATCACATACTATTTTTCCCACAGGAACTCTGCCTCATTCAGTGCAGAGGATGGTTGGCACTTAGAGAATGAGGCATCTGTTCAATATTTCTTTATACCCTCATCATTTGTGCAGCCCCAGGCGTTATTTACTGAATACCAACCAAGCCCTGCAGTGAGTAAAGAATTATTAGTTTTCTCACAGATAGTATGGAGATGAGCACCATAGAAAATCCTGATTTTAAAAAACGTTATGATTTTTTTCTCTGCAACAACCCTGTGAAGTAAGAGATTTACCACAAACAGGGAACTGAGGCACACAGACATTAAAGCCAAAATTTGCAAGAGTCTCCAATAACATTGAGTGCCCAAGTAAATGGGCTCTCAACTTAAGACATGTACGATTCAATTTTTCAGAGTACTTATTGTTTTTATAGTCTTTTATATACAGATATTACCTAAACAATCCTCATAATACTCCTGTGTGGTAGGTATCATAGAATCATAGAATTCAAGATCAGAAGGGACCATTATGATCATCTAGTCTGACCTCCTGCAAGATGCAGGCCACATTAGCCGATCTACCCACTCTTTTAGCAAGCGACCCCTGCCCCATGCTTCGGAGGAAGGCGAAAAACCTCCAGGGACACTGCCAATCTGCCCTGGAGGAAAATTCCTTCCCGACCCCAAATATGGCGGTCAGCTGAACCCCGAGCATGCGGGCAAGACTCTCCAGCCATACCCTCTGAAAGAGGTTAAGAATATCATATTATTGACCCAATTTGACCCAATTAAGTACCAGTTTGGCACTTAATTGACCTATTGACTAAGCCCGTTATCCTATTATACCATCTCCTCCATAAACTTATCTAGCTTAATCTTAAAGTCATGGAGGTCCTTCGCCCCTACTGTTTCCCTCGGTAGGCTGTTCCAGTATTGCACTCCCCTGATGGTTAGAAACCTTCGTCTAATTTCAAGCCTAAATTTCCTGACTGACAATTTATATCCGTTTGTCCTCGTGTCTACATTAGCACTGAGCTGAAATAATTCCTCTCCTTCCCTGGTATTTATCCCTCTGATATATTTAAAGAGTGCAATCATATCTCCCCTTATCCTTCTTTTGGTTAAGGAAAACAAACCGAGCTCCTCAAGTCTCCTGTCATACGACAGGCCTTCCATTCCTCGGATCATTCTAGTGGCCCTTCTTTGTACCCGTTCCAGTTTTAACTCATCCTTCTTAAACATGGGAGACCAAAACTGCACACAATACTCCAAATGAGGTCTCACCAACGCCTTATATAACGGGACTAGCACTTCCTTATCCCTACTAGAAATACCCCGCCTAATGCAACCCAAGACCGCATTAGCTTTTTTAACGGCCACATCACATTGCCTACTCATAGTCATCCTACGATCAACCAGGACTCCCAGGTCCTTCTCCTCCTCCGTTACTTCCAACTGGTGCGTCCCTAGCTTATAACTAAAATTCTTGTTAGTCATCCCTAAATGCATAACCTTACACTTCTCACTATTGAATTTCATCCTGTTACTAATACTCCAGTTTACAAGGTCATCCAAATCTCCCTGGAGGATATCCCGATCCTTCTCTGAATTGGCAATACCTCCCAACTTGGTGTCGTCCGCAAACTTTATCAGCCCACTCCTACTCTTGGTTCCCAGGTCAGCAATAAATAGATTGAATAAAATAGGACCCAAAACCAAACCTTGAGGAACTCCACTGGTAACCCCCCTCCAACCCGACAGTTCCCCTTTCAGTACTACCCTCTGCAGTCTCCCCTTTAACCAACTCCTTATCCACCTCTGGATTTTCATTTCGATCCCCATCTTTTCCAATTTAACCAATAATTCCTCATGCGGTACCGTATCAAACGCCTTACTGAAATCCAGATATATTAGATCCACCGCATTTCCCTTGTCTAAAAAATCTGTTACTTTCTCAAAGAAGGAGATCAGATTGGTTTGGCACGATCTACCTTTCGTAAATCCATGCTGTAATCTATCCCAGTTGTCATCGGCCTCCTGCTCCTTAACCACTCTCTCTTTCAAAATTTTTTCCATTACTTTGCATACTACAGATGTTAAACTAACAGGCCTGTAGTTACCCGGGTCACTTTTTTTCCCCTTCTTGAATATAGGAACTACATTAGCTAATCTCCAGTCCAACGGTACAATCCCCGAATTTAGAGATTTATTAAAAATCATCGCTAACGGGCTAGCAATATCACTCGCCAATTCCCTTAATATTCTAGGATGAAGATTATCCGGGCCCCCCGATTTACTTCCGTTAAGCTGTTCAAGTTTAGCCTCCACCTCAGGTACCGTAATGTCTACCCCCATATCTCCATTCCCATCGGTCCCTCTATCACTATTCCTTAGCCCTTCATTAGCCTCATTAAAGACCGTGGCAAAATAATCATTCAGATATTGTGCCATTCCAAGATTATCCCTAATCTCCACTCCGTTTAAAGTTTTAAGCGGTCCCACTTCTTCCTTCTTGGTTTTCTTCCTATTTATATGGCTAAAAAACCTTTTGCTATTGGTTTTAATCCCCTTCGCTAGGTCCATCTCCACCCGTCGCTTTGCCTTTCTCACTGCATCCCTACACCCTCTGACCTCAATAAGGTAGGTTTCTTTGCTGATCCCTCCCATTTTCCACTCCCGGTACGCTTTCTGTTTTTTCTTAATGACCCCTCTAAGACGCTTGGTCATCCAGCTCGGTCTAAAACTGCTACCTACGAGCCGTTTTCCCTTTCTCGGGATACATGCCTCTGACATCTCCTGCAATTTCAACCTGAAGTAACCCCAGGCGTCATCTACCTTTAGATTCCTAAATATGTTGGTCCAGTCCACTTCCCTAACTAGTTGTCTTAATTTAGTAAAGTTAGCCCTTTTGAAATCGTAAACCCTAGTCTCAGATGCAATATTGATTATCCTCTCATTAATTTTGAAACGAATTAGCTCGTGATCACTCGAGCCAAGGTTGTCCCCTACAACTATTTCCTCAACAAGGTCCTCATTACTCACCAAAATCAGATCTAAAATGGCATCCCCCCTCGTCGGTTCAGCAACCACTTGATGGAGGAATTCATCAGCTATCACGTCTAGGAAAAGCTGAGCCCTATTGTTATTACTAGCATTTGTTTCCCAATCTATATCTGGGAAGTTAAAGTCTCCCATGATCAAGCAGTTCCTATTAGTGTTTACCTCCTTAAAAACATTAAAGAGCTCTCTATCCGTCTCCAAGCTAGATCCTGGCGGTCTATAGCACACCCCAATCACTATCCCGGGTGAGGCTCTGGTAGTTTTCTTCCCTAATGTGACCATTGCCCACACAGACTCCGTATTAACCATTGCATTGCTAGTTATTTCATTACATTTCACCTCATTATTGATATACAATGCTACTCCCCCACCTTTACCTTTGCATCGGTCTTTTCTAAACAGCACATACCCTTCCATACCTGTACTCCAGTCATGGCTATCGTTCCACCATGTTTCGGTTATTCCTACGATATCCGGTTTCAATTCTCGGACCAGGGGCTCCAGTTCCTCCATTTTATTACCTAAGCTTCTCGCATTGGTGAACAAACATCCTACCTTTTGCTGTTGGGCTCCTCTCACTCTTCTCACCCCGCTCGGTAGGGACACAGTACTACCAGTATGACCTGTCGATCTAGTATCTGTCCCCCCCCTCTTCCTTACACCTAACCGTCCCCCTCTGGCTATATCTGTTGTTATCTTCTTGTTCTCACTCCCAATGTATAAATTTGGCGTGGAGTGCACCAGGGCCTCTCCCAACCGTCTCCCCCCAGTGTCTAGTTTAAAGCTCTTTTAATCAGATGAGCCAGCCTCCCTCCTAGAAGTCTACTTCCTTCCCTACTTAGGTGGAGCCCATCCCGTGAGAACAGTTGTCTGTCCCCAAAAGCCTCCCAGTGCCCATACATAGATATAACTGCCCTACTTTACAAATGGGAAAACAACCAAAACTAAAAGGCAATGTAACTTGCTCAAGACCACAGACTGAGCAGAGCCAGGATTAGGATTTAGGACATACTGACTCCTAATTCTAATACATATGACCATGTAATTAAAGACTATTATAAATGTATATGCACAAGAAGACAGAAGTAAGATTTTTATAGGCAAACTTAATTCTGGCATTTCTTAATTTTTGGGTACTGGACTTTGCAGTCTTAACATGAACATTCTTTTTTACATAGTTGTTTAGCAAGTCATTTCCTAGAGATATGTAATTCTGTGACAAGCAGCTGTAATGGTGATTTTAGACAGCTCATCTTTTGCCCTATCTAATCAGATTTTTTTGAGTTCAAAGCACCTCTATGACTCCAGGCCTATTTCCTCCCCTTCCCCCTCCCCCAATGTAAAACCTTGCTGCAAACCATGGAGGCATTAGAGTGCTTTACAAAATAATAATAAAATAATAATAATATATTCAAATATCAGGCAACCTAAATATAAGAGTCAGTACTGTTCCTCCTATAACAAAGGCATGAAAAGTTGAGAGTTTTGCTTTGTTTGTTTATAAAGTGAGTGGGAAAAGAAGTCTAGATTTCCCTTGAAGGACCCAGAGATATGAACTGCATCCCTAAACAAGCAATGTCAAGTCTCAAAATATTTGAAATTTTTCTGAAAGCCTCTGCTTCTGGAGCCATGTGTTTGTCAGAATCTCCACTTTCATTTAAAAAAAAAAAAGCTTCATGTTTGCAGAGAAACGTGAGGGCGCACTTGAAAACGAGACCCAATAAGATCAAAAACCAAAAGGCAAATTAAACCTCCAATTTTTTTTTAATTTTATAATGTTTAGGCCAGTATCATGGTTTTTGGGGCCTGATTCTTGACTGTTGAGCACATGAAGTTGGCACTACCGCTAAACAGAAATCTTTAAGTTAAAGAATTTCTTCCAATTGTTTGAGTTGAACAATTGTCAATAAAAACAAAGCTTTTAATAGTCCTAATTAGGGCTGTTGATTAATTGCAGTTAACTCACATGATAAATTAAAAAAACTAATTACAATAAAAATAATTAATCGCAATTGCTGCATTAATCGCATTATTAAATAGAATATCAATTGAAATTCAATGTTTTTGATGTTTTTCTACATTTTCAAGTATATTGATTTCAGTTAGAACACAGAATACAAAGTGTACACTACTCACTTTCTATTATTCTTTTTTATTACAAATATTTGCACTTTAAAAATGATAAACAAAAGAAATTGTATTTTTCAATTCACCTCATACAAGTACTGTAGTGCAACCTCTATCATGAAAATGTAACTTACAAATGTACATTTTTTTTTGGTTACATAACTGCATTCAAAAACAAAATGTACAACTTTAGAATCTACAAGTCCACTCAGTCCCTCTCCTTGTTCAGCCAACCACTAAGACAAAAAACATTGTTTACATTTACGGGAGATAATGCTGCCCACTTCTCATTTTCAATGTCACCAGAAAACGAGAACAGGCATTCACATGGGACTTCTGTAGCTGGCATTGCAAGGTATTTACGTGCCAGATATGCTAAACATTTGTATGTCCCTTCATGCTTTGGCCACCATTCCAGAGGACATGCTTCCATGCTGACAACACTCATTAAAAAAATAATGCTTTAATTAAATTTGTGATTGAACTCCTTGAGGGAAAATTGTAGATCTACAGCTCTGTTTTACCCATTTCATGTTACAACAGTCTCGAATGATGACCCCAACACACATTGTTCATTTTAAATACACTTACAGTGCAGATTTCACAAAATGCAAAGAAGGTACCAAAGTTAATTATTTTTTTTTTATAATGGAGATATACTTATCTCCTAGAACTGGAAGGGACCCTGAAGGGTTCATTGAGTCCAGCCCCCTGCCTTCACTAGCAGGACCAAGTACTGATTTTGCCCCAGATCCCTAAGTGGCCCTTCAGGGATTGAACTCACAACCCTAGGTTTAGTAGGCCAATGCTCAAACCACTGAGCTATCCCTTCCCCCACAAGATACCCAACCCAAGATTTAAGAATCTGAAATGCACAAGGTGCAGAGCATGCTTTCAGAAGTCTTAAAAGAGCAACACACAGCTACAGAAACTACAGAACCTCAACAACCAAAAAAGAAAATCAATCTTCTACTGGTAGCATCTGACTCAAATGATGAAAATGAACATGTATTGGTCCGCACTGCTTTAGATTGTTATCAAGCAGAACCCCTCATCAGCATGGACGCATGTCCTCTGGAATGGTGGTTGAAGCATGAAGGGACATTGAATATTTAGCACATCTGGCATGTAAATATCATGCAGCATTGGCTACAACAGTGCCATGAGAACGCCTGTTCTCACTTTCAGGTGACATTGTGAACAAAAAGCAGGCAGAATTATCTCCCATAAATGTAAACAAACTTGTTCGTCTGAGCGACTGGCTGAACAAGAAATTGGACCGAGTGGACTTATAGGCTCTAAAGTTGTTTTTTTTTTTAAATATAATTCTACATTTGTAAGTTCAACTTCCATGATAAATTGCACTACAGTTCTTGTATTAAGTACATTGAAAAATACCATCTTATTTTTACAATGTAAATATTTATAATAAAAATAAATATAAAGTGAGCACTGTACATTTTGTATTCTGTGTTGAAATTGAAATCAATATATTTGAAAATGTAGAAAACATCAAAAAATATTTCAATAAATGGTATTCTATTATTAACAATGCGATTAATCATGATTCATTTTTTAATTGCGCGATTAATCGTGATTCTTTTTTTTTAAATCGCTTGACAGCCCTAGTCCTAATAAAAATCATTTCCTGCATTCTGATCAGGTTTTACTTGATCAGTGTCTGCAAAACCATAATCCTACAATTTCCTAGAATATTCCAGGAATCATAGAATATCATGGTTGGAAGGGACCTCAGGAGGTCATCTAGTCCAACCCCCTGCTCAAAGCAGGACCAATCCCCAACTAAATCATCCCAGCCAAGTCTTTGTCAAGCCTGACCTTAAAAACCTCTAAGAAAGGAGATTCCACCACTTCCCTAGGTAACCCATTCCAGTGCTTCACCACTCTCCTAGCGAAAAGTTTTTCCTAATATCCAATCTAAACCTCCCCCACTGCAACTTGAGACCATTACTCCTTGTTCTGTCATCTGCTACCACTGAGAACAGTCTAGATCCATCCTCTTTGGAACCCCCTTTCAGGTAGCTGAAATCAGCTGTCAAATCCCCCCTCATTCTTCTCTTCTGCAGACTAAACAATCCTAGTTCCCTCAGTCTCCCCTCATAAGTCATGTACTCCAGCCCCGAATCACTTTTGTTGCCCTCCGCAGGACTCTTTCCATTTTTCCACATCCGTCTTATAGTGTGGGGCCCAAAACTGGACACTGTACTCCAGATGAGGCCTCACCAATATCAAATAGAGGGGAATGATCACATCCCTCGATCTGCTGGCAATGCCCCTACTTATACAGCTCAAAATGCCGTTAGCCTTCTTGGCAACAAGAGTACACAGTTGACTCATATCCAGCTTCTCATCCACTGTAACCCCTAGGTCCTTTTCTATAGAACTGCTGCCTAGCCATTCGGTCCCTAGTCAGTAGCAGTGCATGGGATTCTTCCGTCCTAAGTGCAGGACTCTGCACTTGTCCTTGTTGAACCTCATCAGATTTCTTTTGGCCCAATCCTCTAATTTGTCTAGGTCCCTCTGTATCCTATCCCTACCCTCCAGCATATCTACCACTCCTCCCAGTTTAGTGTCATCTGCAAACTTGCTGAGAGTGCAGTCCATACCATCCTCCAGATCATTAATGAAGATACTGAACAAAACCAGCCTCATGACCGACCCGTGAGGCACTCCGCTTGATACCGGCTGCCAACTAGACATGGAGCCATTGATCATTACCCGTTGAGCCCGACGATCTAGCCAGCTTTCTATCCACCTTATAGTCCATTCATCCAGCCCATACTTCTTTAACTTGCCAGCAACAATACTGTGGGAGACCGTATCAAAAGCTTTGCTAAAGTCAAGGAATAACACATTCACTGCTTTCCCCTCATCTACAGACCCAGTTATCTCCTCATAGAAGGCAACTAGGTTAGTCAGTCAAGTTGCCCTTGATGAATCCATGCTGACTGTTCCTGACCACTTTCCTCTCCTCAAGTGCTTCAGAATTGATTCCTTGAGGAACTGCTCCATGATTTTTCCAGGCACTGAAGTGAGGCTGACTGGCCTGTAGTTCCCTGGATGCTCCTTCTTCCCTTTTTTAAAGATAGGCACTACATTAGCCTTTTTCCAGTCATCCGGGACCTCCCCTGATAGCCATGAGTTTTCAAAGATAATGGCCAATGGCTCTGCAATCACATCTGCCAACTCCTTTAGCACCATCGGATGCAGTGCATCCGGCCCCATGGACTTGTGCTCATTCAACTTTTCTAAACAATCCTGAACCACTTCTTTCTCCACAGAGGGCTGGTCACTTCCTCCCCATGCTGTGCTGCCCAGTGCAGCGGTCTGGGAGCTGACCTTGTTCATGAAGGAAAAGCAGGGGACAAAAATATTTCTAATTTTATTTTATTTATATTTCTAAAGTTTATTTTCCTGAACAAAAGAAAGCCGAAAAAGAGTATGAGTGGTTTCTTTATATATAGAAACAAAGATGGTATATATAACCCACCTTTGCAGGTCAACTTTAACTTCTCTATCCAGTTGCTAAAATGAGAATACTTGCTTACCTCTCACAGGCATGTTGTAAAAATTAAGACCCCAATCATAAAACATTTCTACCTGTGACTAATTATAAGCATGAGAAGCTCCCACGGACTTCAACAGGACAACACACGTGCTTAAAGTTAAACACAGACAAGTGTTTGCAGGACTGGGACCTAAATATTTAATATTTGTATAGCACTTTTTAGATAGCACTTTTAATCTTCATAACAAGTGTATTGTATAACAAAGTTTTCTATTATGGAGATCAGATATTTATTGTAAGCTTTAAATTATAAAATGTAAATTTACTTTATTGTAACCAAAAAACAACAAAACAAAAAAAACCACTATAATTAGAAGGATGGGATATGAAAGAAAAGTCATGTTTAGGCCAGTGTTTCCTATTACATATTTTTTCAGTCCCTAGAAACAGGATGTTTCTAAACAGGATTTGAAACTAGTATTGACAGAGCCTTAGACTATACATGATGACTTAGTGCTCTATCTACACTACAGACAGACAGATCCATGTTAAACATAATCAAGTCCTAACTTGTGTTTCACACAGAGCTAATATACTTCATTGAATGCAGCAACATTTTTCCCAGCACAGCAGCGCTTTAACAGTGTTGGCCTATCCACACACATCACTACACAACTGTGTTTAAGTCAATGCATTTGGGAAAATTGTGGGCAGATATCGCAAACTGCCTCAGCTGTTCCTGCCAAAGTTAGAGAATTGGGACCATTTCCTCACATGAGCATAAGAATATAAGCACAGCCATACTGGGTTAGACCAAAGGTCCATCTAGCCTAGTGTCCTGTCTTCCAACAGTGGCTAATGCCAGGTGCCCCAGAGGGAATGAACAGAACAGGTCATCATCAAGTGATCCATCCCGTTGCCCATTCCCAGCTTCTGGCAAACAGAGGCTAGGGACACCATCCCTGGCCATCCTGGCTAATAGCCATTGATGGACCTCTCCTCAATGAACTTATCTAGTTCTTTTTTGAGCCCTGTTAGTCTTCACAACATCCTCTGGCAAGGCATTTCACAGGTTGACTGTACACTGTGTGAAAAAATACTTCCTTTTGTTTCTTTTAAACCTGCTGCTTATTAATTTCCATTAGGTGGCCCCTAGTTCTTGTGTTATGAGAAGGCGTAAATAACACTTCCTTATTTACTTTCTGCACACATGATTTTATAAACTTCTATCATATTCTCCCCTTAGTCAACTCATTTCCAAACTGAAAAGTCCCAGTCTTACTAATCTCTCCTCATACGGCAGTCATTCCATACCCCTAATTATTTTTGTTGCCCTTTTCTGAACCTTTTCCAAATCCTATATATATATTTTTGGGATGGGGGCAACCACATCTCCACGCATTATTCAAGATGTGAATGTACCATGGATTTATATAGAGGCAATATGATATTTCCTATCTTAATGATTCCCAACATTGTTAGCTTTCTTGACAGCCGCTGCACATTGAGTGGATGTTTTCAAAGAACTATCCACAATGATTCCAAGATCTCTTTCTTGCGTGGTAACAGCTAATTAGACCCCACAATTTTATATGTATGGTGGGGATTACGTTTTCCAGTGTGCATTACTTTGCATTTATCAACACTGAATTTCATCTGCCATTTTGTTGTCCAGTCACCTAGTTTTGAGAGATCCTTTTATAGCTCTTCGCAGTCTGCCTGGGACTTAACTATCTTGAGTAATTTTGTATCATATGCAAATTTTTTCACCTCATTGCTTACCTCGTTTTCCAGATCATTTATGATTATGTTAAATAGGACTGGGCCAGTATAGACCCCTGGGGGACAACACTATTTACCTTTCTCCATTCTGAAAACTGGCCATTTATTCCTACCATGAGAGAACCTTCTCTCTTTCCCATGACTGCTTACTTTGCTTAAGAGCCTTTGGTGAGGGACCTTGTCAAAGGCTTTCTGAAAATCTAAATGCACTATATCCACTGGATCCCCCATTGTGCATGCAGACTTGACAGGTGGGACTGACTAACCCAGTTACACAAATACTGTAAGGCCATTTCATCTACACAGCAGAATAATGGTTAGAAACTAATTACAGTCTTTTTCATGACAAAGCTGAAACATCGTATAACTACACAGCTAGGAAATACCTGTGAACCATGTTGTATGTGGACTCAGTTGTAAACAGAGTAAAAATTAGACTGGCCCTGTAACATGGGTCTCAGAAAAAATGTCTTGTCCATATTAATCAGGAAAATTGTGATAAAAGTATGCCACCAGCAATCCTATTAGTTCTTCCTCTGTGATATCTCTAAGATCTGTCCATACCCCTTCAACATAGCCATCTCTCATTCATCCTCTCATTATATCCAATTTTGATAACTGCAACATATTCCTCTCTGGTCACCCACACCCACACAACTCTGTCAGTCCATATAAAATGCCACTGCTAAACTCATCTTCCTTGACCAGTTTGATGACATTATTGAATCCTTCTATTGACTTCCCATATGATATATTACACCAAGTTTAGACTTCTTGTCACCATGTTAAAAATTCTACCTCTCCCCTATATCATCCCTTCTCAAGCTTTGTGTTCCCCACCCCATGCTCCCAAACTTGTCTGCCCATTAGCCAGATTTTCATTCAATCACCTCTATACCTTCTTTTATCCAGCCCCCATGCATGTTACACCCTCTTCAAGCTCATCTGCAAGTCCCCTACCTTGTTCGTATTTAAGAACATCTTAAAAACACACTTCTACTGCACTTATCGTGAATCTTCTTGTTTCCAGAGAAAGCTAGTAATGACCCATAAATTTATGCAGAGGAAGCCACTACATGTAAGAGTGGAAAATGTTAGGTGGGGATTCCCCTGACCTCTCTGTCTTCACATTATCAGCTACTCACAACAGCAGCCATCCTTCTTAAATGGAAAGCGTGTATCACAAATAATGATAATTGCATGCTATGAAAATGATTAAGTATGAATTTTAACATGGTTTGCCAGTCAAAAATAAAAACTTACTTGCCCCAGGTATGTAAGATTTCTGCAAGGTTAACAAAAAAATTAGATTGTAATTTGTAAATCATTCACTATCCCCTTATTACAGAGATCATGTTTCAATAACTCAGAGAGAAGCACTAGTAGTAAAAAAAAAAAAAAATCAGCAACAACAAAGATCAAACCAGTTAACCGCATGACAGCGTGAGGCAGTGGTCTCCAACCTTTTTAAGCACAAGGTCACTTTTTGAATTTAAGTGAAACCCAGGATGTAACTCAAAGAAAGTGTAGAAATAACAGTAATCCCACAAAACCACCCCGCCTCCTGCCCCACCCCTTCCCTGGGGCCAGGGGCAGCTCTAGGTATTTTGCCGCCCCAAGCATGGCAGGCAGGCTGCCTTCGGCAGCTTCCCTGCGGGAGGTCCCCGGTCCCGCGGATTCGGCGGCATGCCTGCGGGAGGTCCGCCGAAGCCGCGGGACCAGCGGACCCTCCGCAGGCATGCCGCCGAAGGCAACCTGCCTGCCGCCCTCGCGGCGACCGGCAGAGCGCCCCCCGTGGCTTGCCGCCCCAGGCACGCGCTTGGTGTGCTGGTGCCTGGAGCCGCCCCTGCCCGGGGCCACACCATGCCCATTCTATGAGGCCCTGCCCTGCTCACTCCATCCCTCCTCCCCCTGTCACTTGCTCTCCCCCACCCTCACTCACTTTCACCGGGCTGGGACAGGGGGTTGGGGTGCAGGCTCTGGGCTGGGGCCGAGATGTTACAGTGTGGGAGGGGCTCCAGCTTGAGCCTAGGGCAGGGGGTTGGAGTGCAGGAGGGGACTCGGGGGGGAGACAGGGTGTAGGCTCTGGGAGGTGGTTGGGGCAGGGGGTTGAGATGCAGTGGGGGTGCAGGCAAGGGCAGTGCCTGGAGACCCCCTCCCTCTCTCCCCCTAAGGAGCTGATCAGACATGCTGGCCACTTCCAGGAGTGACGTGGGGACAGGGAAGGCAGGGAGGCTACCTTAGCCCTGCTGTGCCACTGGACTGTTGATCAACTGTGGACTGATCAACAGTGACTGAGACTCAGAATGACTGTCAGAGGCTCCACGATCGACCAGTCAATCGTGATCTACCTATTGGTGACCACTGGTGTAAGGGATCTGCTCTTATTTTTGTGTGGGAATTTGTGCAAATGACTCTTATTAACACTAGTGAGAGATCCAGCTATAAATCCTAGTGAAATGAAATTAGAGTTAGCCTCAATCAAATGTGTGTGTAGAATTCCTTTCTATTTTCCCCACTGAGGCTGGCAAGTGATTTCTGTTAACATTACTAAGTGAGCTATGCCACATCAATGGGAAAACACTCAGACCAACAGAATTTCCAAAGCACACAGAATTCAGTCTATAGGCCCAATTCTATCCTTGCCTGTATACACACAGCTTTGACTGCATCAAGAGCACCACACATGCACTGGAGTGCTGACTTTGTCCCTAAGCTTCCAAAGGAGGCCACTGTTAAATACCAATGTTTATTTATCCCAGAAATACTTCTGTTCATCCACACTAAACATTAAAAATTTGAAGTGAATTTTAGAAACAATGGCAAGACATGCAAAAAAAAAATTCTAGAACAGAAGTCTTCAAAAAAGTAGTAACATTACACAAACTGGCCAAATGCTAAAACCCTAAAGCTGAATCATAGTGCAAAAGGAAAAAAAAACTTCCTATTGTACAGCTACAATTATTCTACAGTCTTGTTTTTAAAATACAAATAGAAAAAGAGAAACTCCTACTGTATGACAGCCAAGAATAATCAAAGAGTACTTCCAGATGAACAGTTTTCAATTTCAGGCATCTGTGATAGACCAAAATTAAATAAATAAAAATGACCAAACCTTATGGTCAGGGCCAGTCTGAGACCAAATGGCGCCCCACGCAAGGAGTTTCTTCGGTTCCCCACCCCCCAATTTGTTAAACCTTTTAATGCCTTTTTTTTTATTGCATTAGTAGTCCATTTCACGACTGATGTATGATTTGCATGCATGATTTATCTCTGTCATACAAGACAATAAATTTGCACACTAGGGTCTGTAAATTTGTATTTATTCATGCCATACATAAGCAAATAAAAAAATTAGTTTCCTCTAAGTTTCTATAAACTTTTTCATTAAGAATAACTGAAATGTACTAACATTGAGAAATTGAACTGTGCACGAACATTGGGTGGACCAGTATTAAATAGTGTTACAGTAGGTGACAGCCTTATAATGTTAACCCTAGTCCTTTAGTTCAAAAGGTCGCTTTTCTTGCCTTTGTCCTCACGAACTGAAACACAGAGTCAGAGAGATCCAAAGACTGGCCAATGGCATTTTCAAGCAATCAAACAGCAAGCAACATCAGTCTCTTATCAACCATCATTGATCGAAGAAATGTTTTAATGAGCCTAAGCTTTGAAAAGCTGCGCTCACCACTCCTGACTGTGACTAGCAGTGTGAGCAGAATCCTCAAAGCTAGCCACACATTAGGAAAATTGTCCTTCAGTTCTGCATCATGAATGAATTGGAGAACTTAGAGTGAAGAGTGCTTCCCGTGTTGCAAAATTTGATGGATTTCATCCAATTCAACATAGAGGTCTTTATCACTGATGTCCAAACATTTCCCATGTGTCAACATCCAGTGAAGGTCCGTACAACTGTTCAAGAGTGTTTTCCTGTCTGCTTGCAGCTTACTACGGTCATACAAAGAGAGAGAGAGAGAGAGAAAGAAAAGAAAGAAAAAGGTCTTTTTATGGTGCTTCATTTGTCCAAACCTTTCTTTGATGGACACTCAAGCAGTGTCAACAAGCAAGCAAAAGAACTCCCTCTTGAATTTTTCTTCCGAGCTTCCCATCACCTCATCTCTGCCCTCATAACCAAACTGTCTCTTCTTCTGATGAATAGGAGTTTCTTTGAAGACAGGCTCAACTCCTAAGTTTTCTGCCATTTCTTTGGCAGCACTGATGGCATATTGAAATCCGTTGCCTCTGTAGGCCACAATGAAATCAAGGCAGCTTCTCATCAAAATAGTAGCAGTCACAATGTCCACTGACTCAGTTTGTAATGCCTTGCTTACAACATTTACTTGGAACAGGATATCGTGCCAAAACACAATTGAGTCCAGAAATTTGAAATCAGTGATCCGGTTGGCCAGGCTTCGCGCCTCGTGTTGGATTCTGGCCTTGTCTTCGCTACCAGGGAGATCAATGCTGCTACAATCAATCAGCAGGTGTCGATTTAGTAGGTCTAGTGAAGACCATCGATGGCAGAGTGCTCTCTGGTCGACCTCAGTACTCCAGCTCCCCAAGAAGATTAAGTAAGTCGATAGGAGAGCGTCTCCTGTCGATGCAGTGCAGTGAAGACACTGGGATAAGCTGACCTAAGCTAAATCAACTCCAGCTATGTTATATGAATTTTTAACTGATCAACGTTGTTGTTTTAATGTGGTCCTTGAATTTAATTTCTCATGCTTATTAATATTAGCATATAAATAAGCTATGTTATATGACGTAGCTGAGTAGCATAACTTACGTCAACTTACCCAGCTAGCGAAGATATACCCTCAGTTTCCTCCACTCCTTCCTTCCATACCATGGCAGGAGCTATATGTCCTCCACATTCTCCCTCTCCCATGTGCCAAGGGCTTGTGTCCCCGCCTCCTCCCACCATTGTCCCCTATTCTCCCAAATGCACACATGCCAGGACTCCATGCTCCCTTCATTCTTCCTACACGACATTAGTGGCTTCGAGTGCTCCTTATTTCTTTTCTTTGTGTCTAGGAGATAAGTCATTCAAGGCTATCAATGTTTTTAAATTGTACTAGGAGTAAGGGCAGAGTTGAAATGGGGGTACCGTTATGCTGGACGATGTTAACTGCTGCCTTTAACTGGTTCTTTGATCTACAGACAAATCACAGACAAGTGAAACAATGACTTTGCTAACCAGATATAAGGGGCTCTGTGTTCCCCCTAATCCTCCTTTCTGGTTTTTGATTTTTACCAAAAATCAATAGAGTTCTGTCTGCTGATGTCTAGAATGTTCCCTGAAATTTTTGAATTGATTGGATGTGACATTCAAGTTATTGTGTTACAGACATCAAGTTGAGGGTTAGACCTCAGTTCACTCAAACAACTGCTTGTTTTTAGAGCTATACCACAAAACACCCAGGCTGCACAACATGACTAAATTGATATTGTTGTGAGAATCTGAATTTTTAACTGAGCAACATTGTTGTTTTAATGTAGCCCTTGCATTTAATTTCTCATGCTTATTAATATTAGCATATAAATAGCCCCCATTAGGATCTGAAGTTCACACTTTGCTAACAGTAGGGGGAAGGAGAGAGTTCACACTTTTGCTGCTGTTTGGCTGGAAAACATTTTCGGCAAACCCAGATTAAGAGGGCAGCAGCATATCTGTTTACATTGTGCCAAGATACAAGACTGTCAAGGTATGTAACAAACTTTTAGGGCTTGTCTACACTACCGCACAGAGTCGAGCTAAGATGCAACTTCAGCTATGTGAATAGTGTAGCTGAAGTCGACGTACTTAGATCTAATTACTGCGGTGTCTTCACTGCAGTAAGTCGACAGCTGACGCTCTCCCGTCAACTCTGCTTGCACTCCTCGTTCTCGTGGAGTATCGGAGTTGACAGGAGAGCACTCACAGCAGTTGATTTATCGCGTCTATATTAGACGCGATAAATCAAACCCCGCTGGATCATCGCTGCCCACCGATCCAGCGGTAGTTTAGACAAGCCCTTAGTTTTAAAATTTAAGCAATGTTGTAGAATACAGCAAAAATTGGTGAAAGATCCTAAAGTCACAAGATTTTCTATTATTGTCAACTATGACTTTCTTCTGTCCCTGGGTTTTGGGGAAAGATTTTGCTGTATGCATTTTAATGAGGCATTAACCACCTCTCTCACACAAACTGCTCCTTCAGCAGCTTCAGAACAGCAATCCCTAGCCTATTTGATCACAAAGAACAAGCACTGTCACCAAAAAAAGGGGTAGGAACTTGTGTCTAAACAAGTAATTGTCTTCTGACCATTCTCAGAAGTGTTTTCAATTTAACTTAGCTTACTATACAGCCAGTTTTTTCCAACTTGAAAAAGCTATTCTCCTGATTAAAGCCAGACTTCCTCATTTTAAGAAATTCATACAACCGAGTCGATTGAATTTTTCCCTTTTAAAAAAAAAAGTTGAAATTAAAAAAAGTCAACATTATTATTTTTTTTTTTAAAGGGAAAAATTCAATTTCCTGGGTTTTTTTTTTAAACCAGCTCCGTTGACCACTAAGTGTTATGTTTCAAAGCTTAAATAACCACCATTTGAATTACCTTGAAGTCCTCCCTTCTTCTCTGAGTGGGAAAAGAAAGTTAGTTTGTTTACCTGTAGTTTTCTTTTCTAACTGTATCTGCTCTATCAGTTCAGTACTGATGGGTTTCTGCCTTTATCCCTTACTGCAGAGGTAGAGATTCCTCGTGTGTTGTTTTGCTTTTGGGGCAGTTTGGGTGATGGGGTATTGTTTTGTGTGTGTTTTCCTGTCAGCACCCCTTGCTGGCACACAAGTACTGCACTCATGTTTGATTCTCAAGCATTTTGCCACCACTGAAGAGCTAGAGAATAAAATTAGAAAACAAAGAAGAGAATATACAGGGAGACATTTTCTTCCTACACAAAACCAAGTAACCAAATTGAAAGCAGAAAACATTTAATTTCTCCTCATCAATATCCCATCTTACGACAAAGTAAGTTCTCTCCATGCTAAGAGAAGAAATTTCAGGTTCATCAGCCTCTCCACTAAACAGTCCAGAGTGGGTTTTGACAGAACAACATGCACCTATTCTTTGGAGATAAGTTTACATAAGCTCTTATGTGGCTACCACCTTGGCAATTAGAAGGAAGGGAGAACAGATATAAGGCAGCACTGCCTATCCAAGAAAAGTGTTCACCCTTTGGGAGAAAAGCTTCATTGTCTGATACGTTGACCTAAGGGAAAAACCGTTCCTCCATTACCTGACTGAAAAAAATCTGTGGATTTAGTTCCCATTCTCTTGCATCCAGCTGGTGCCAACTAACCCAACTGTTCTGGCTGTTACTGGTGCCCTGGATGTATGTGGTTTCCATAGACTGATCCTGTTGCTCCAAGGAACAGTAGGAGCTCTCTGGTTTCATTCTTCAGCACTTTGCTTTATTTTCTTCCTATTAGTCCAGATATATGACTGGTTTTGTTGTTGCTTTCCCCCTAGGGTTGTAAATTCTGGAGGAATTTTTGGAAGCAGGCTAAATATCATGCTCCTTACTGCCTGCAATGGGGTCATGCTTCAGTGTTCACATCACACTCCCCATCAGTACCTGGCCCAAGCCAGGGAAGCTAAAGATCCAACCAGCAGACTAAATTTGGTGATGAATCCTGGTCACATGCCATCTGAGACACATTACGCATACGCTAAGACAATGACAACTGCCTGCAATTCCAAAAACTGGATGCCATGTTGGGATTTCCAGAGTACACCATGAATCATGAGGGAGCCTCTCTGTGCCCCCATCCAACAGTCTGATCTCCACTGTTAATCAGATCATTGTTCAGATCAGCCAGAGACTAGCTCATAAATGTAGGGATTTCTACCCCAAAAAGGGATAGCCACACTGATGAAAGAAGAGCTAATTCCCACTTCTAATAACTCCAATGAAAGAGAACATTCTGTAAGGAGTGAAGAAGTAACCATTGTCTGTAGCACAATCTCTATACAGATCTTGGTTTTGAGTGCGGTGGGGTGTGTGGGAGGGGAATTTCTTGGTTCCCTCCCCCCCATGAAGAATCTTTAATAGAAACCTCAATCTCACTTACTAGCACAGAAATCATGTTCTCTAAGGAGATGTGTTTGCCATACTATCCAGAATTTGACAGGTGAAGACAATAGGAAGGATAGAGGAAGGTAGAATTTGACATACTATGAGGGTCTTGAATTATTTTGAGTCAATCTATCTGATGTGGTACTGGTCTGGAAGGAAGACAAACATTTTTTGTTCAGTAGGGTTGGGTTTCTGGAACTGTCAAAGATTCACTGTCTGCAGGAGAAGCCAGCTGAGAGGCAATCTCACTTATGCCTAGAAAACAGTTTCTGGTGCTGATGGATTAAGAGAAGCAAAGAAATAGGACTTTCAGAACTGCTGAAAGTTGTAGTGAAAAAATTTTAAGTTCCCCTGTAAACTCAAAGAGAGGGCTGGTCGGGCATGATCTTTTTCAGGTCCAAAGAATCCTTAAATCCTTTCTTTAGTGATCCTCCAAAAAGTGTCACTTATTCAAAGAGTGCCTAGATAAGGTTCTTCTTGGAGATGGTGTTTATGTCCCAGTCCCAAACCACATGCTTCAGCAAACTATCACAGAGGAGAGATCTGAGTGGGAAAAAACGGTTACTAACCTTCTGTAACTGTTGTTCTTCGAGCTGTATTGCTCACGTGGATTCCAAAGTATGCCTGCCCCAAGTACTGCCTCTGGAAAGTTTTTCCCTCAGCGATATCCATCAGATAGGCTCTAGTGCCCCCTGGAGTCACACACTAATAGCAGCGATGTGAAGGGGCCTGCCAATCTGCCGACACCTCAGTTCCTTTTTGACAAAGGGGAAGGTGGGGGTGGGGTTTGGAATGGACATGAGCAACATCTCCAAGAACAACAATTACGGAAGGTTAGTAACCGTTTCTTCTTCTTCGAGTGCTTGCTCACATCCATTCCAAAGTAGGTGACTCCCAACCAGTTGTGCAGTTGGAGGGTTCAGAGTTCACTGGCATGCTGACTGTAATACTGCTTGGCTGAAGCCTACATCGTCTCTAGCCTGCTAGGTGATGGCATAATGAGACGCAAAAGGTGTGAACTGACAACCACATTATCACTCTACAAATGTCCTGGATAGGAATTTGAACTACGAATGCCACTGAAGATCCTGGAGCCCTTGTCGAATGCACCATCAGGGCAGGAGGAACAGGGACCTTTGCCAGGTTGTAGCACATGCGGATACAGGAAGTGATACATGATGAAATTCTCTGGGCTGAGACTGGAAGCTCTTTCATTCCATCTGCAATAGGTACAAAAAGCTGCGTAGATTTTCAAAAAGATTTAGTCCTTTCTATGTAGATGGCTAATGTACATCTAACATCCACCGAGTGGAGTATCTGTACCTCCTTGTTAGCATGCGGCTTTGGGTAGAAAATCAGTAGGAGGATATCCTGGTTACTATGGAATTGCAAGACCACCTTTGGAAGGAAGGCCAGATGTGGCCACAACTGAACCTTGTCCTTGAAGAAGACTGTATAAGATGGTTCCCGAAATAAGGGCTCAGATCTCAGACGTTCTGGCAGAAGCAACGGCCACCAGGAAGGTCACCTTCCAGGATAGATAGGCTAGGGAGCACATTGCCAACAGTTCAAATGGAGGCCCTGATAGCCTTGCCAACACCAAGTTAAAGTCCTAGGGAGGGAGTGGCTGCCGTACCTGGGGATATAACCGCTCCAAGCCTTTGAACAAATGACTACAGAGTTTGAGAAAACAGGTTGAGATGCCTGATCTAGAATGATAGGTAGTGTTGACTGTGTAGGTGAAACACCTTTCTGTGTGGACCAGACAGAGAATCTTTTCCATTTTGCCAGCTAAATGGCTCTAGTGGATAGTTTTCTGCTCCCTAAAAGCACCTCACAAACAGGCCCAGAGCATGTTAGTTCTGCAGGATTCAGCCATGGAGCTTCCAGGTTGTGAGATGAAGGGACTCGAGGTTCAAATGATGTAGACAGCCATGGCCCTGGGAGATCAGGTCTGGAAACGGAGACAGGCAGATTGGTGTTTTCACCAAGGTCTAGGAGGGCGGTGTACCAGTGTTGACGCAGCCAGGCCTGGGCTATCAGGATAAGATGCGTCCTGTCCCTTTTGACCGACAGCAGGACCTTGTGTATGAGAAGGATGGGAGGGAATGGGTAAAAGATGGTCTGTCCAAGGGAGGAGAAAGGAGTCTCTGAGCGATCCTGGGCTCTGACCCAGGAAGGAGCAGAACTGAAGATACTTCCTGTTCTGCTTCATCACAAACTGATCTGGGGAGTCCCCCGCTTCTGGATGTGAAAGGCATTTTCCAGTTGGATGGACCACTCATGGTGGTTGGAGAAGGATCTGCTGAGGCGATCTCCTGGCTCATTTTGTGACCCCAGGAGAGGAGGTTTTGAGGTAGATTGAGTGGGCTATGCAGAATTCCCACAAGCAAAAAGTTTCCTGGCACAGGTGAGAGGAGTGTACTCCACCCTGCCTGTTTATATTTAAAAAAAAAATCACTATCTTATCTGTAAGAACTGACATGCACTTGCCCTCCCAGATAAGGCTGGAACACTTGGCAAGCTAGGCAAACTGCTCTGAGCTCTCTGACATTGATGTCTAGCAAGAGCTCTTCCGGAGACCAGAGGTCCTGAGGGTCCACAAGTGAGCTCCCTGTCCCATCCCATGTCTGAGATGAGAGACATTGACAGTTGGGGTCTGAAGAATGGGACTCTCGCACATACTGCCCGCAGGTCCAACCACCAAACAAGGGTGTGGCAAATCACCAAAGAGGGAAACGTGAAGACCACTTGCAAGTGATGTTGGCCAGCACGTATACCGACACCAGCCAAGCCTGAAGAGGTCTGAGCTGCAGTCTCACGTAGATGCATGATGCACATGTCCCAGAAGCTTTAGGCAGTTTCTTGCCATGGAGATGGGGTGATTTTTGAGGCTCTGAGCACTCCAAATGCTCATAACTGGGTTTCTGGGAGAAAGGCTCTGGCCTGAACCGTGTCAAGGATTGCCCTGATAAATTCTAGCCTTTGAACCAGGGAGAGAGTAGTCTTCTGCATATTTATCAATAGTCCTGGAAAGCTGATTGTATTAACTTTACATATGACTCCACACCTGGATCTTGGCCCGACCTCTGATCAGCCAGTCATCGAGGTAAGGGTAGCTCTGAATCCCATGTCTCCTCAGGAAGGCTGCGACAACTGCAATGCATTTTGTGAACACCCAAGGGGCCGCTGACAGACCGAATGGGAATACAGCAAATTGGTAGTGCACGTGGCTCATGATGAATCTGAGGAACCTTCCGTTTCCCTGAAAGATTGAAATGTGAAAATAAGCATCCTTCAAATCCAGGGTGGCGTACCAGTCCCCTGGATCCGGGGAAGGGATGATGGAGGCCGAGACCACAGGAACTTCAGCATCTTCATGAATCTGTTGAAATTTCGCAGGTCCAGAATCGGTGAGAGACCATTGTTGGCTTTTGTGATTAGGAAATGATGGAAATAGAACCCCTAGCCCCTTAACTCTGGTGGAACCTCCTCCACTGCTCCCGTCTTCAGGAGCGACTGCATCTCTTGGGCTAGAAGTTGCTCATGAGAAGGATCCCTGAAGACGGATGGAGAGGAGGAGTGGGAAGGAGGGGAACAACTGAACTGAAGGGTGTACCCCAGTGCTATCGTGCATAGCACCCAGGTAATGCAGGCCCAGGCCTGATAAAAGTGGAATTACTGGTCCACAAAAAATGGGGAAAAATTGGATCCACACATTGTCCTGGTATGTCATCTTTGAGTGTCCCCTCAAGAGGCCTGCTTAGACCCTGTCAATGGTCTGGGGGGGCAGGCATGGAAGCAGACAAAGACTGGGATGTAGGTCTCCTCTTGTATCATCTGCTCCTTCTCTCACTATAGCAAGACTGTGGCAGATAGAAGCGAGCAGCCGGTTGGGGCTTATAGTGCTTCACAGAAGAAGCCGGTGTATGTAGCCCTAGGGATTTCAGGATGGCTCTTGAGTCCTTCAGGCTGTGCAGTTCACATCTGTTTGCTCCGAGAAGAGCCCTCAAAGGGGAGGTCCAGTAAGGTCTGCTGCACCTCATAGGATAAGCCTCAGAACTGAAGCTAAGAACTTCTCCTCAGAACCACAGCCAAAGACACGGATTGGGCTGCAGACTATGCAGAGACCAAGGCTGCCTGTAGGGATGCCCTTGCCACCAATTTTCCCTCCTCGACTAGGGCTGAGAATTCACTTCTGGACTTCTGGGACAATAGTTCTCTGAATTTTCCATTGAGTTCCAAGAATTAAAATCATAACCGCTCAAGAGCGCTTGCTGGTTTGCGATCCTGAGCTGGAGGTTGCCAGTTGAATAGACTGGTCTAATTTTTGGGCATCTCTGGCTTTGGGAGTTGGACCTTGCAGCTCTTGCTTGTTGGCCTCTTATACCACCAGTGAATCCAGTGCTGGATGGATGTAGAGGAATTCAAATCCTTTGGCTAGAACAAAGTACTTTTTCCTCCATCCTTTTTGACGTTGGTTACAGGAACACTGGGGTCTGCCATAAGGTCTTGATGGGGGTCCAAAATGACCTCATTCAAGGACAAAGCCACTCCTGATGGGACTGATACTACAAGAATATCCACCAGGACATGGGAGGACTCTAATCTCCTCTACCTGGATCCCCAGGTTTTGAACTACCCTTTGGAGATGCTCCTGGTGCGCCCTATAATCATCCTGAGAAGGTGCTATACTTGTTCCAGCCACCGCCTCATCAGGAGAGGCATGGGGCCCTGTTCCGGCTCCCCTTTAGCACCAGATGGGTCTCACACTTCCAGGTCTTGAAATTCAGCACTGGGCTCAGTATTGGAACCTGGACCCTGTTACAGGGATGGTGGTAGGGGAGCTCTAGACTTCAACACAATGGAACAGGACTCCCTGGACTGTGATCCCTGGATTGGTGAAAAAGCCCAGGGGTTCCAAAACAACCACTGTAGTGGCATCTACCACCGCCCTGGTGGCCAGGCTGCCGGTGGAATGACCTGATCCATGCCTGCCATTGGGTAACACCAGCTGGAGCAGTGTCAGCTCCTGCAAGAAGTGTACAATTCCATGGAATCGCTTCCTGGTGAGCAGGGTGGAGCGGTGCCTGGAGGGAGGGAGACAGGTTTTTCCCTTTTGATGGTACCTGGAGCCTTGGTGCCATGGGAACTCTTGCCTCTGGTGCTGCCGCTGACAGCTCCTGAATGGCAGGGAACGGCAGTACCAGGAGCAATAACTCCCTCACTGCCTCAAACGCCTCTGGTATGGATGGTAATGCCAGGGTAGTTGAGCTCCAATGGCTCTCTCTTGGTGGCGAGTCCAAAGGTGCCGGGCTCAACAGAGCCCTTTCCAGGGCCGGAGTCAACGGTACCAGGAGAATAGCTGGCATCTCCGAGTGGCCTGGCATGGGTTGCATCTCTGTGTCTGACAGACCTCAGGGTTGGGATCACCCCCAGTCCATTTTCTTCTGCTTCTTTCTTGGCATGGGCAATGTAGAGTGATGCTGAGAAACTCTTGCAGGAGTGGTCTTTGGCACTGGGGACTACTGTCAGTGCTAGGAGTCCCAAGAAGCAGAAGAAACGTTCTGTCTCAGTACTGGAGAAGCAGAACAGTGCAGCATCTAAAGAGAAGCCAGGGCACTTCTTATTGAGGCCGAAGTACTTGGTGCAAGACGGCATGGCTCGGCTCCGAGGGAGGACGAACTGCTGCCTCCATGAGAAGGAACTTAAACATGGTGTCCCCGTCTTTCTTAGTGCAGAGTCCAAACCCTTTACAGATTCTGCAGCACTCCTGCATGTGGGCTTTCCCCAGATACTTGAGGAAGCTGGAATAGGGCACTATGAACACAGCTTAAACCCCAGGGACCGAGGTAAGCCCCAATAGGACTAATCTTGCTAAGTGGGGTCCGGTAATCTATCTAATTTGCTAACTAAATAACTGAAACTTACCCACTACAAAAAACTAACTAACTATGTACAAGTAAGAGAACTAAGTCCACTGAGAGAGGTACTAAGAAACGCAAGGATGAGCTGAAGTTCCAGCGACCGTCACAGGCGGTAAGAAGGAGGTGAAGGGGCGGAGGAGGGGTGGCAGGCCCCTTTATACTGGCTCTATGAGTGTGCAACTCCAGGGGGTACCGGAGCCAACCCAACGGATACCAATAAAGGAAAAAACTTTCCGGCGGTGGTGCTTGGGATGAGCACACCCCTACTTTGGAATGGACATGAGGAAGCACTCAAAGAAGAGCTAGAAGTGTTTTAGGATCCATCACACAGAAAAGCTGGGCCAATCTGGTAATCTTACCTACTTGAAATTGGTAGTTCTTGGTAGCCTAGCTGATAAACGTAATCCTTTCTAGAATGTATTCTGAGTCCACAGTCTTTTCCAGTAATTTTGGTATAGAGAGTGTCTTGGAGGGAGCTGGGTTGCTTGGTGTATTATTTTTAAAGAGAAATTAATATGATCTACCAGCTAATCTACTTTGCATTGGAGGAAAAGGTATTCTAAATCATTGTACTAAAGTACAGTTCTCTCTCTTCCACTAAAGGATGGTGGGGCAGATGTGGGACTCCGAGCAGTAGTACACTTTGAACTTTCAGTGCCACACAAGGGGAAAAGTGGCAGGATCTGAATTTCCTGTGAAATTACAAGGCCGGATGGAATTCAGAGCTTTCCCTGGACTGAGAGAGTCTATTCAGTCCCTGGGTGGGAAGATGGAAAACACACAAAACCCCTAAAATGATCACAAAGAATAATAAAACAAGAAATGAATGGGCACTGATGCTAGACCCCACCCTCCAAGACAGAAAAAGCTTGCAACTACAGCAGTCCAGTGAAGGGTCCCACACTTCAGGAATTTTTTCCCCTTAAACTGAGCAAAGTCCTTCCTCCTGGATGACATCTCACTAGGTTGTTGAAGCTAGGTAGCTAGAGAGGCAGGAAAGCCCTAAAAAGCGAGATTCTGTCTCTGAAAAAAGCTCAAAGTGCTCCAGTAATCTTACTAGCACAGCTGCTGTGAGTAGGGCAGAGACTGCAGGTGCTGAGGTCAGGAGTGGGGAGGCCCCTTTGATTCTAGGGCTAGGCCTGCTACAACTACTACTAGGAAGTGCTATGGCTGAGGGAAACCCCAGCCTTCCCTAAACCCTTTGTTAAAGACCATCTCCCTACCAGAACCGTTGGTAGGCTAAAAGAAGCAAGAAGAAAAACATACAATATCCTGCCTCTAAAACAGAGGGGCACTCAAGAAGAGCTGTGACCTACCTTCCAGTGCAGAGGCAGAAGCTGATGAGAGTGCAGTATCTAAATGTGCCAGCAGGGGGAGCCAGCAACCAAGTGAAATTACAAGATCTCTAAGTTCCAAAGCCTGGGACAAAAGCAGAAAACCCAGCAGCAGTGGAAGCATAAAAGATACCCACCCAGGAGAAAGTATGTTCGTCACATATTCATAACTGAAAGTGACTGAAGCGATGTGCTCACTTTTCCAGAAAATTCAGCTTTGGGCACAAACTACAATACATAAGTATTTCAGAAAATTACAAGCAAGTGAAAAAGATTAATAGTGAAAACTTTTGAGGCCCTAACTTCAGCAGGCACTAATTATGAATAGATTCAAGTTTTTCTTAAACTCCAACTAACATTTTGGGGCAGAGTAATTAAAATGTACCGTAGAATTATCAGAAATCAATTATTTCTTTAAAAAGAAAACATCTGATTTTAAATCAGATATTTTTAATTAAATACATTTTTGTTTTTAAACATAAGCCTACTTAAAATTAAGTTTGAAATTATGACAACCCATGTTAAAAGCCTAAAATTTATTATCTATTAAAATCATTTAAATTAAATTAAAAATAATATGAAGCTGTACCTGTTTGTTGCCAAGTTTTAAAGTCAAACCACAGAACTGATGGAAGTCACTGACTAAGCACCTGGAAGGAGAGGTTACTTACCTGTAACTGGAGGTTCTTCGAGATGTGTGGTCCCTGTGTGTATTCCACTGAGGGGTTATACACATCCCATACGCGTGTAGCCTCTCAGTGGAATGAATACAATAGGGACCAACACTCAACGAAGAATCAGAGAGTTTGTTGAATGCTAAGCCAGCTTGTGATAGCAGTAGCCCCTTCTGCAGGTGGAAAGAATATTTTCTTCATTCCAGTTTATTCAACTAGATCAGTTCAGTGACTAATTCATCCAAAGTTAAGAAACCAACTGGGTTGCTTTCTTCTTCTTCTTCTAAATCTATGGATAAAAACTAGAGGATGAAATTTACCAGTTCTGAGTCTTGAAGAACATGGTGACCAGAAACAGTTAAGTTCAATTCACTAACTACAGATAGAAATGGCCATGATAGCCTCATCCGGGGAGGAGGAGGATGGGGATGCAGTACTCTGTGTCCCCACCGGTGCCGTAGGTCTCACCACTTGGTCCCCTTCTGAGTGTGGGACCGGGGATGAGCACTCCAAACTCTTTTTTGGGTGGCTGAGAGAGGGAAGCCGACGGTCTTTCCGAGGCTCCGGCCACCGAGCAAGCCACCATCAGGGGCTGTGTCAGGACCCACAGGGCCCATTGGTACCATTGCGCTGGCCAGGGACCCCGGTGCCACTGCACCTGCTGTGGCACCGGCAGAGCGCGCTGTCCAGTCTGACTAGCCTGGCCTATGACTGATGACTCTGAAGGGAGGCCGGGCTGGCATACGATCAACCGCTATCCTGGGACTGGGACGAGTGGCAGCGTTGGGAGCGGTGCCGAATGCGAGACCATGATCCCGGTGTGGAGAAGCGGGAGTACCGTCTATAGCGGCTGCTCCACGAATGGCTCCGACAGGCAGATCCAAGACGGCGGGGTGCCGGCGATCAATGCCCAGGGCTGCGGGAGCAGTGCTACGGCGGGGACCTCAAGCAGGATGAAGAGCAGGAACGGCGTCAATGCCCATACCGTGAGGGGCTATGGTAGCTTCCCGGAGAGAACAACCTCTGGTGCCATCTGTCCCGGTCTTGGCGGGGCACGCTCTCTTCACGGTGCCTGGAACCTCTGCTGGTAGGTACCCAGCCAGACAGCCTGGTGGGGGTCGACGGGGACCTGCACGCACTGCGCACAGGGTGGTCACTGAGCGGGGAACAGCATCAGGAACCTTCCCTCGACCGTGAACAGTACCATCCAGGCGGTGACTGCGGGAGTCCAAGCAGTAGCTTGCCTCTGGAGCAGGGAGACAATGACAGCAGTGCTACCGGTAGAGACATAATGTCTCAAGCCACCTGCAGGGCCTCCGGAGTGGAGGGCACCTGAATGTGGTCACTGGTGTCTGGGAAGGTCGGCTCGGAGTGGGCCGGGCTACTCTGCTCAACTTGAGTCGGAGGCCGCAAGGCCGATGGGGACCAAGAGCTGCCCAACGCGGGTTTAGTCTCTCTCCCAGTCTTGCTCCGGTGCCTTGGCGGAGAAGATCTCTTCTTCCCCTTTTTAGAGTGTCCCGTGGATGGGGAGCCGTGCCGACTGGTGGAGGGCACTGTTGGGTCGCCATGCACTGATGCCGCAATGCTCAGTGCTGACTTGGAGCGGTGTAGCGGTGTCGGGGTCAGGGCCGACTCCATCAAAATGGCTCAGGGCCAAATGTCCTGCTCCTTCTTGATCCAAGGTTTGAAGGATCTGCAAATCTTGCAGTGGTCACTGAGATGGGTTTCCCCCAGATAGCATAAACCGTTTGCAAGTGTCGCACGACTTAAAACCCGGGGCGTACCCTGACCCGAGTGCACTTAACTAATTCTGAAACTACTTTAAAAAAAAAAAAAAAACACACACACACACCCCAAAAAGAAAACCAAACTACAGGCACTACTAACTATGAACTAACAGAGTCCAAGGAGGGAAGGCTACAGCAGAGCAATTCCAAAGCACCTTCACTGGCAGCAAGAAGGAACTGAAGGTCGGGGGAGCGCGCAGCACCCCTTATACCATGCCATGGCGACGCCACTCCACGGGTCGCTGGGGCACTTCCCTACGAGAACTGCTAAAGGGAAAACTTCTGGCACCAATGCACGTGGCGAGCATGCACACCTATTGTGGAATGCACATGAGCAACCACTCTAAGAAGAAATGTGTCTTTCACCTTTTTTCTGAAATAAAAGTGGTAAAAAATGTATTCATCTGAATAAGTGTATGTTCGGAAATTTAACTCCTTAAATAAACGTGTAGAGAAACAGATTACTGTCCTAGTTAGCAAAAAGAATCAAATCTAGTGTAAGGTCTGAATTTAGTTGCAAACAGATACATTTTAATGGTTACCAACCAATAAGAGTTGGGAAAATAACTAAAAAGTACAAATGCAAAACATGATTGAAATAACTGATTTTAATCAGGGTTTCCAGCTTACCGATGTAAGTTACGATTAAAATCAATTATTTAAAATCACTCCACTCTGGGAAGTATTATGAAAATTAAATTCAAAACAAGAAAATGAACTTTTAAATGATGTCCAACATAGTTACCTAAAGTTAAAATAATAAACTTTGTTTATTGTAAATGTTGGTCTTTTACAACCAAAAACATTTTTCATTACAGGAGACTTCCACTAACCTTATAGAAAATCCCAAGAGCCTAGATTTTCCCTAAGTCTCTTTATCATAGTGGTAGGTGGTCCCATTAGGCACCTTATTTTACTTCCACCTTATAAATAATATTAACTGTACACCATTTCCGTAGAAAAAGCACAATGAAAACCATTTCATGGAATACTGCTTAAAGGAATAAATCTGTGTTTAAAATGTATTTTCTGCTTCAAATGAAATGGACAGTGTTACAGAAGGCATTCTTAAATTAATAAATAATTTAAAAAACAAAACAAAAAAACCTATCTTTGCACTAAATAGTAAAACAGACCTGCTAAAACAAACTTTTTTATGCATTAAGGGCAAAAAGTCATGTGACTGGCCAAATCTTGAAATCTCTCCATATGAGATTCCCAGTGAGGTCAATGGCAGTTCCACGCTTTGCAGGATCAGATCCAAATGCAATAAGGAATAGATTTTCAGTGAGCCATAGATGAAGGTTAGCTGTACAATTTCTGCAGACATTTTCCTATGCAAATAAGACAAAAAAATTACACCCCTAAGGGTGTATTAAATAAACACAAACAAGTTCAGATCACTGGTGACTATATAATGCAAGGGATCTCATAGTAGGTGATCTTAGGGAGCTGATTATTTAATGTTTTTAAAGTGATTTCAACATGAAAAGTATTTTTTGTTTGTATTTTCTCATTGTGTTCATGAAACATTATCTGAATGAGTTAGCCATGCAAAGGGAAGTATATTAAACCCCTAAATATACTAAAATTACGTTCTCTATTGGGCCTCAGTAAATTCAAGTTCTACCTCAACTGATTTCTTTGCTTTCATTAAACCAGGCTGTCTCCCTTTAAAGTTGTCCTACAAAGCAGGGGAAGAGTGAGGGAGAAATGGGTTTGGGCCCCCTACCTAGGGCTGGTTGTATGGGCAGGTGACCAGAGCGATTGCTCTAGGTACCAATTTCCAGGGGACATCAGACTGCTGTGCCATTCAGCTTTTTTTTTTTTTGGGCAGGGAAACCAAAAACATTTTCCACCCTAGCCGGCAGAACAGCTTGGACCACTCGTGCTGCAGGCCCCTTTATGATGTATAAAGAAGATTTGAATAGTTCCTTGCTTGTGGGTTTGGTTTGGTTTTAAATCTTGGAATAATCAGGAATGTCTGTCTTACTTTGTTTTGTTGGTTAGGCTGGGGGATGGGGGGGTTGTTTAGTTTTTTTGATAACTCAGACATGTGCACTGGGGGCTCTTTCAGACTTCAAATGAAGTGCACGGACTGTTGAATCATTGAAAAAAGCTTTTCTTCCAACTATCTGTCAGGCATTTGAGTTTAAAAACAAACCAAAAAAAAACCCGAAGTTTTCAACAGTCAGAATAAAAATCACTTCCTCTCTTATTTAACCATGTTATTTTTGCTTAGTATTTGTGATATTATAAGAATACCAATTCTATCTCTGCTTCCCGAAAGACACTGTAAGCAACTAGAGATGACATGTATTTCTAATGTTTAAAAAAAAGCAAGCAGAAAAGCCATCTCACACCTTCTTTATACGTCAAAGCAGCAAAAATAGCACAAACCATTTTGCAGGTCACCTTTAAAGTTAACATGCTGTAACAGAAACTTGGGCCAGTTCCTTGACTGGCATAGCTCCACTGAACCACTACAGCTACAATGATTTATACCTGCTGAGGATCTTGCCCCTCGCATTTTATTTCTTTATTTTAGCAGGTGCATTGAAAATTAAACTGTGTAATGAACAGACAGCATTTGATGATATGAACTGAGGATTCAAGTAAGCAGCTGAATCTTGTTTGTTTTGCTTACTGCTATAAGTATTTCCAAGTTAAAAATACAAGAGTTTAATTTACCTTTGTTAGGATAATTTTCAAAAAGGAAAAACAGGATATTAGATGGCTAAAAGGATGGGAAATAGGATATACAGCCCTTCACCTTTAAAATGCTGGTTCTTATTTGATCCAGATGTATCTAACTGATCTACATAGGTCATTGTCACCTACAATTCAGTAGCCTTCATGAAATGATTTCCTACTTGAAGAAGTGTTCACATGACAAAGAAAACACGAACAATAAGCAACATGTCTCCTTGCTTTTAAAATTTCAAAATAGGCCAAGATCTGAACGTGCATGAAGAATGAGCTCCCTTGTCACCTCCTAGAAGTGAACCCTAAAGGGGGAGAGAGAAAAAAAAAAGGGATAGAGGCAGTTTGGTTTCACACACTTAATTTTTTATTTTTATAAAAGCCTACACATATTTAAAAGAAAATAAGCTTTCATTGATACTGTTGGCTCTTGGGTTCTATGAAGCCAATAAAAGGAGATTAGAACCAGTGTTGCTCCTCCACTGCCATCATAGAGTTGCCACATTTTCTATACTCGAATTAATGCAACATCTGTTCTGAATACTGTCTGCTAACATTTACTAAGGGATATTTTCATTCCACATTTGTATCTGGCTTGCTTTTTAGTTGAACATTTATTTTATTTCACTGGCCATTATTTCTTTATGCTAGGTTGTCAATTTGGCATTCCTAATCTCCTCTGAGCACAAAGGCCCACTCAAAACAAGATCACCTTTGTCCAACAACAATTAAAATATGCTGTGCATATAGCTTATACAAAGGAAATAAACACCACAACAAAGGTGTTCTTGGATTTTTAGTTTTATGGACTGATGAATTATTATAGAACACTTAGAGGCATCAATGCTTTGTATAACACCACATTCTGGATTTTTTTTTTTTACTTTTATGTACATTTAAATGAATAAAACGAGGTAAAAAACAGTTTCAAACTTTGAGCAAAAATAGGGCAATTAAATTTAATTCTCCCTCTCCCAAAAATAATTTAAAAAGCATGGGTGAGAATGGGTTTTATTATAGTCTCAGAACTGCTGCAGTGAAGACAAATTCAACCACTTGCATTTAGCATGCATGCTGCACACACTCCATGTACGTCACTGAGAGAACATACTTGCTGAGCTATCTGCATTCCTAAGGCCTCCAACATAACTGCCACTAGGCCTGAGTGAGTCAAGCAGGCTCTTTGCATTTGACCCTGTTCCAAATAACCTGTATGCCATCCAGGCTAATGATTTCCCTTTAAATTTAGGGCTACCAGGGCATCAGCTTTTTGTCTGCTTTTTTTAAGCCCTTCAGTCTCTTCATTTAAAAAAATTTTTAAAAAAATCCTCAATTTATTGCACAACACGTTGGCCTTATTTTTTTCTTTGATCTGTTTTCCTTCTTTTATAGCAGCTTTCCTCCAGCTAGTATACCACCAATGGCTGCCTTTTTTGCTTGTTAAATACAATCAGACTTACTCTGATAGATTGTGTTATTGCTTTCATGGCAGCCCTGAGAGGCTAAGGGGGCAGCGCTATTACAACTGCTTCCTGTTGTACCCTGTGAGCAAGTGATTATCCCCCACTTGCTTTAAGATACATTCTACAAGTATGGTGCAGGGTCAAAAATCATCCCCCTTCCTGAGGTTTGATTTTATTAACAAACTATCAATAAGGCAAAGCCCTAAAATGGACTGCTCATAGGGTTTCTAATTTAAGTGATGACCGTAGCACCTCAAGTCCTCTCTTCATCAGACCTAGGATCTCTCTTTCAGAGTAGCCCAGTTCTGAAGCATGCCTCCTTCCTTTTTATTCTCTCCAACTAAAAGGCTATCCGACATGGCTTAATATTGTTGGTCTGACCTGCAACATCTGCTAACTTCAGCTCTTGTCTTCAGGACAAACAAAAGACCCATTGTAGTCTAGTAGGCATTTTGTCCACCCAGTCACAGGTCTTATTCCTGTGTTCACCCAGGAATGAAGCAAACAGGTTGAGTGCCAATACACATTTTCTAATAGCTCTGCTCTGAATGGAATGCTGGGTACAGTGAAAGCTGTAACAGTGAGTCTCAAGAGACTGCCCAGTGGCTTTGTGTCAGCATACAGAATGGAAAGCTAAGTACTAGGAGAAGCCTTAGAATTTCATGGAGGATAGGTCTATCGATGGATATTATTAGCCAAGATGGTCAAGGATGCAAGCCCATGCTCTGGGTGTGCCTAAGCCTCTGACTGCCAGATGCTGGTTCCAGATGATAGGGAATGAATCACTTGATGATTGCTCTGGTCTTTCCCTTTGAAACATCTGGCATTGGCCACTGTCAGAAGACACAATACTGGACTAGATGGATCATTAGCCTGACTCGGTATAATCATTCTTACGTTCACATCTCTAGGCCAAAGGAAACTAGATACATTCTGGAGATCAAAGGAGCTGCTGTTTTCACACACATATACACACACACTTCCAGGTTTATATTTTTTTTAATGTGAATAAAAATCCAAAAAATCTAGACAAACTTTGAGCTAAGTAGGGAGATGAAACTGAGCACCTCCCCTCCAAAAAAACAGTGTGAGCAAGAATGGGTTTTATTACCTCCTCCAAATTGTTACACAGGAGATATCAAATACAATCACCTGTTTCTTGTATATATACAAAGATAACAACCTTCCCTTAGTGATTCTGCTAAAGAAGGGTGACCTTAATGATTTCCCAGAGAATGCATCGAATCAGCACACAACTTGATCTCCCCAGCCACCACCATCCACTTTTACTGCTAATATTGAACATTTGAACTGTGATAGCATCTACAGGCTCCAATCAGAATAGAAGCCTCATTGTGCTGGATACTGTACAAAGCAGGTTAAAAGACAGAAGCCACAAAGAGCTCACAATCTAAGACAAATGACAACTGAAGCATGGAGAAAAGGGAATACAGTCGACTATATAAAATCTTGTATATAAATTGGGAAGTCCTGCCATCTATTATTATGGAGAGCTGGTTTTCCCCCTTTGAACTCCTGCCACACCGTCCTCATTAAATATGGTCCTTTTCTTGAATTTACATTTGCTAAAGACTTGAGCAGCTGCTTCCCTCTTCACTTTTTGAAAACAGGTGTTTTCTAGAGATCAGAATTCCAAGGCCTATCCAAATCCCTGGCCTTCCAAGATCTGCCTGCACTAGCTAAGAAAGAAATTAAGGGGAAGGAGGAAGAGACCATTCCTCTACCTGACAGCAGCCCTTCCTGGCTCAAGAGATGTATGCATTCTTGCACTAGCAAGAGTGACTCAAGTGAAATCTACAGATGTGATTGCCTTAGATATATGTAGTTCTAAAACAAAAAGGGAGTTAATGGCACTAAAAGTGACTTCTGAGGATAGCCATCCTTATCACCATTTTAAAAAGAGACAATATCATGGTTAGCAGCCCCCAAAATTAACTTATAATTAAGATGTGAAATTTTCAGTATCACATGAGATTTGAGAAAAAAAATCAGAAAGGGATTAAACAATTCAAATCTCAGCTGGGCTACTCAAACAAAACAGCAGATGTTGATTTTGTGGTGGGTGGCACTAGCATATATGCATATTATGCCAACCAACCAACTTTGGCTTATCAGACACTAAAGATAAAATAAAAAGTAACTTCAGACTGCCACTCAATAGTGTCTGAAATATCAGTCCTACCCTAGCAAAGTCAGAATGAAAGTTCTAATACAAACCCTTTGTATGAGAGCAATTTTTATAAATTGAAAACTTTTGGCAGTTAACTGGTTCCTACTGCAGTTACGCAGTATACTAGAAACTGTTCAAATTCCACAAAAGATTAGTATTAATTTATAGGAAAAAAATATTCACAACTTGCCAAACATTAAAAATATGCATTCACACAAACTTAAGTATATATACTGATCAAACAACTAGTTTGAACTATTATTTTGTATTAAAATATATATTAATAGATTATTAAATGAACAAAGTCAGGAAAATTCTAAATAACCTGAACTACTGACATGTAAAAATCTATACTACATGCCATGAAATGTTACACCAAAATATATATGCATAAGCTGACCACATTATGATACCTATGAGAATGATAACTTTGAATTTTCTGGACTGTACACCCTACTTGCTTTTTTAAGGGAGCGAGGAAATGTCATAAGATGAAAGATGATAAAAGTTCCAAATACTCTGTGTACTGTGCAGTCTAAGAGTGCTTAAATGGCATGATGCCCTAACAGGTCCTGACATCTTGAGGGTAGCAGTCCACAGGGAGCCAAATTCAGCTAAGTCAGTGCCAGGAGGTATAAAGTACACCCTCCTGCACCAGATAAACCTTTTATATCCTGGGTGATACATCCTTTCAGTAATTGCAGCCCAGAAGTATTTTTTTTTTCTAAAAATTATAAGCACCCAAATATAAAAGGGTTATAATGAAAGTGCTACCTCAACCGTAAGGAGAGGTTACTTACCAGTAAACTTGTTCTTCAGGAATGTCATCTCTGCATATTCTGGGATTGGTGCCTCCTGGCCTTGACCTGAGGTATCTTCTAGATAGCAGTGTTTGTTTGGGCTGCTCACCCCGTCCCCAACCACCCTTCAGTTGCTTCCCTAAATCTGAGAGTCCTGACCGGAGTCTCCAAAGTGGGGAAGGTGGGCAGGGAATATGACTATGGGCTGGTCTACACTACGGGGGGAAATCGATCTAAGATACGCAACTTCAGCTACGTGAATAATATAGCTGAAGTCGAAGTATCTTAGATCGAATTACCTACCGTCCTCACGGCGCGGGATCGACGTCCGCGGCTCCCCATGTCGACTCCGCTACCGCCGTTCGGGTTGGTGGAGTTCCGGAGTCGACAAGAGCTCATTTGGGGATCGATATATCGCATCCATCTAGATGAGACGCGATATATCGATCCCCGAGAAATCGATTGCTACCCGCCGATACGGCGGGTAGTGAAGACGTAGCCTATGCAGAGGAAACACTCTTGAAGAACAGTTTATGGTAAATAACCTCTCTCCTTTGAGTGGCCCCTGAATGTTCCCATTTGTGGGAGAGGAACGAGCAGTACAACCCCCTCAGAAGGTGGGATGAGGCATTTTATGTAAACAAGGACTGCAAAACCACCAGGCGAGCATCAGCTCTTTACTGGTCATCCAGAGAGCATAAGAAGTGATCACAATTTCACTCTCTCAGATGACCTCAAAGCACACAGAGCTTCAAGCACACATCTATACAAATTCTATTGAAAAAAACAACAAGGCAGCATGCAATGGCTGCTACCTTCAGATTAGATGAATACCTTTTGATATCGTCAAGTAAATTAAACACCTTCCAAGTCATAACAAGGGTGTAAAAAAAGACTTGGGGAAAGAGAGACAGGATAATGGTCTGTACAGAATGGAAAAGGAAACTAGAAGTGTGGATGAAGTCATTGACCAAATCACATTTGCCATATGAACGACAGTTTATAGAGGACTGGTCATTTGGCCTGTATCTCACTATGTCTGTAGCAATGGCTATGGGGAATGCCATCTTCCTAGGTGTATGGTATAAAGCAGCAGTTCTCAACGAGAGGTTCAAGGGCCCCCGGGGGACCACAAGCAGGTTTCAGGGGGTCTGCCAAAATAAACTAGAGAGCCAGGCCGGCGGTAGATTCACTGGTGCCCAGGGCAGAAATCCTAAGCCCAAGCTCTGCTACTCAAGGCTGAAGCCTGAGCCTCACCACCCAGGGCTGAAGCAAGCAACTTAGCTTCACAGGGTTCCCTGTTGTGTGGGGCCCCAGACAATTGCCCTGCTTAGTACCCCCTAATGCCATCCCTGATTTTTAATCTACTAGATAAGCAGAAAAATAGCTGTTGTGGCACAGACAGGCTGTGGGATTTTTATAGCATGTTGGGGGGACCTCAGAAAGAAAAAGGTTGAGAACCCCTAGTATAAAGCAATGGTTCTCAAAGTATGGGGCCGGCCTCCCAAGGGAGGCACAGGAATGTGTCAAGGGAGGTGCAAGCTGTGTACTTTAAAAGAGCTCTGGGCTGTCAGCCCCAGGTGGCTGAGGCTCCTGAGGAAGGGCCGTGCACACCCAGGAGGCAGGGATAAAGGGGACAGCTGGAGCCCCGCCCACTCCGACGCCAACAGCTGGAGCCCTACAGTCCAGACTCAGGCTCTCCTCCCCGCCCTGCCCATCCCTCACCATGAAGCAGACCAGGCTCAGGCTCTCCCCTCCCCCAAATCCCTCAGCTGGAGGTGGCAGTGCTCTGGCTGTCAGCCCAACGGTGGCAGCAGCAGTGCAGAAGTAAGAGTGGCAATGGAGAGCAAAGTCTGCTCTGAAAAGTGAACTTGACAAGTATCACTTTTCACATTGCCTCCCTTCTGCGCTGCTACTGGCGAGGCGCTGCTTTCAGAGGTGGGCACCGGGCCAGTAGTTGCTACTCTCTGCTCTGCCTTCAGAGCTGGGTGGTGGTATATGGGGAGGGGGACATAAACGACAACAGACACAAAAAAGGGGGACCCGATCAAATACATTTGAGAACCACTGGTATTAAAAGGATACTCTGACAAACAACAGACCAAAAGTCCCAAGGGCTTTGTGACACAAGACTCCCACCCCGAAGCAAAAGAGAAATGTGCACTGGAATGAACATCACCTGAGCAGCTGAATGGATACACCCACCTCATGGTGTACACAGCACAGCCAAGTGTATTGCTAAGAAGAAATACGGCTTCCTTTGAAGCAGCCATCAAGGCAAAGCAATTAACCTCAAGTATCCCACTGGGATGCAACCTTTCCATAAACTAGGTTATCTTAAGGTGAGTAAAGACTTCTGCTCTGAGCATGTGAAGGTGGAAGCTGAAATCACAATCCACAACACCTGGTAGGATCTCAAACAGTTCTTAATGTTCAAATTGTAATAGACTGCAACATTAAGAGAGGTTTGTTTGGTCAAAAGTTCCTCCTTTTCAATAGGATCCATCAGATTTCCAAAAAACATAGCCTGGATAAAGGTATCACCCAGTTGCACTGTTATGAAATCAATTTGTGGACCAGTCTAGATATAGCCATGAATGCCCTGAGTTCGAGACAGATGAGGTCAGGATAGCAGGGTGGTTTTTTTAAGTGGGGTGGGGACGGGGGTTAAAGTTTGCTGCTTGAAAGAAAGAATCTCATGGATATTTGTGAATAGTTGGCCTAATAGTAGGCTCAAGTTTGTCACTTTAAAAGGCAATATATAATGCATATGTCACCTTATAGGAACTATTTCATGTGCTGTGAGGGCTGATGAATAGCACCACAGGACACTAATTTCTTGGCTTTGTCGGTATCAGTCTCGGTTAAGAATTCCAAAATTACAAATTAAGTGCTTTCCAATTGGGCACTGTTACTACCTGAATAATCAGGCTCAGCTAAAACAATAATAAAAAAAACTTCCAAGGCACCTGCACCTGAAACAGATAATCTGCTACACCCAAATGAAAGATACAAATCCAAGGTCTTCCTGGCACTGAAGCAGAACTGATTCCCAAAATGAAGCATTGGACATGTGGCATCAGAAGGCTCAATCAGATCTGAATTGAGACCTTCAGTGGCAAGGCAGAGTGGTCCAAGGAGTGGCTGCCAAAACTAATTTTTATTTTAAAAGGTGTTGTTCCCTGAAAGCTAAGGGGACATCACTGTGCAGTCAATTGCACATAAGTAGGAGAAGCATGCTGGTTTGCTAAATCTATGTCAGTGAATGATAAAGGTGCACAATCTAGGAAAGCTTTTTACAACCCGTCTTCCGAAAGAAAATACTAATACTGGTGTTTGGAATCTAGGTGTCTCCAGGCAACAATGATATTTGATGGTTAAAAAGTCAGAGCATCAGCACCAGATGAAAAGTCTGTCATTTTTAGAGCCACTACATAGTGCAACGATGATGCCACTTCAATCTGAGTCTAAGGACAGTTTCCAGGGTTTCAGTGCCAAGTTGTCTCAGAGCTCAGACACCTCAGTTATGAAACCTAGCTGAAGGGTTTCAGAGCCAACATAGGCCATTCCAGGTCCTACTCAGGACCCCAGACTGAAAACATGAACAGTTCTACTGATTTCATCTGGAGGGACTCCAACAAAAGGAATGCCTAGAGATCCATTCAACTGTCTCTGTAGGGGCTAGAAGTAAACCATTAGTAGAAATCACTGCTGAGTAGTGTGTATGTGAAACTAAATGTCTGATGCTGGAAAGACTCCAGGATAGGAGACCCAGATTTAAGAATGTTGACTCAGTAGTACCCCAGAGAATCAGGGGACTATGGTGCCATCTATAAAAACCAATAGTCAATGATGCTAGGTTCTCAGCACCAGACTCAGTCAATCTAGAAAGGTCTGGGGACCTATAAGGCACTTATGCTAGATGTAGAACTTCCATGTATGCAATTCTCCTGAACCTACAGCACTGGATCCTCAGCACTGGACTGCTAAGCATAGAGTTGATGGAGAAAAATCAAGGGTGCAGATCTTTCAGCACCTTGACATTCACACACCTTTAGTAAGCAGCATTACAGGGACAGTCATTGGTGTTGGCGCTGGACCCAGTTGACCTGGATAAACCCAAGGACCTGAGTATTCTGGTAATGGACACCAAACCACACTGAAAAATGGTTTATCCAAGATAACAGTGCTGGATATTTGGCTCTGAACTACACTGAACAAGATGGATCCAAGGATCCTACTGTTGTGAGTTGGGTACAGAATCACGTCAACTAGTGGTTTTCCAAATTCACTGGTAGAACCAGAGGTCTGAGTGACACTTACACTGTGCACTGATTACCAGACTCTATTGTGCCACATGAAGATGACCCAGAATGCTGCGTGGACACTAAATGGGCAAGAACTACTTGATGAAGTGTTATAGAGTCCATGGTATTATACCCTAGGCACTGGACTCTGACAACCTGGCTAGATCTGAGGACCTTAGTGCTCTTCTAGTGGACAAACCATTTCTAGCTCACTACAATCAACAGCATCAGGACCTTGACACCAAATGAGGTCATCCTGAAGGGACCCGGGGACCTCAGTAACATCTGAACTATACCAGAACTTCAGCACTGGTCTCAATCAACTGGTTAAGACCGGGGACCTAATCAATGCTTAAGCACAGCACAGAGACACTTGGACTAGCAGATCTCCATAGATGATGCTGGATTTACACATTGCCAGACTTAGTCCACTGGACCTGAGGAGCTTCCCTCATCAATAAGAGGATACGAGGTAGCCCTCCTGCTCCATGCACGTCCAGAAAATGCTTGTACCCAACAAATACCATTTTTGATTTGTTCTTTTAAATTAAGCTTAAAAACTAAAACTGAACAGCCCTGAAAGGGCAGAAGAAAAGGAAAGATCAACAAAGTAAGCATCAAGGGTACTGCATGCAGTATAAGCTTGCTGCACTTTGGCTGTTAAGAAGGAACTGAAGGGCAGCTTGGGCCCCTTTTAGACCCTCTGAATCCTCCACAAAGGGAGAAGGAGAGAAGACCCCCAATGGACACTTATCAAGAATATTCCACAGCTCAATCCCAGGAACCATCAATCCTATAAGTGGGAATATACAGATGTCACTAGAGGAAGAAGAAACATAGTACTGGAGGGATTACAATAATACAGACTGAATTTATACTATTGGTTAAAGTTCCCAGCTCTTGAAAAAGGCATTCAGGAAAAATGCTAACGTGAAGCTGTGTAGATGTAAGCAACACATACAAAACCATAAGTGCAAGGCAACTCAGGCGTCAGCCATTTACAATACATTGAGAACATATACCAGGAATGGCCAAACCATGGCTCATGAGCTGCACTCAGCTCTTTTACAGTTAAAGTGCAGCTCGCGGAGCCCCACACGCCCTCCCCCCATTCTCCATCTACCAGACAGGTGGGGAGAGCTCAAGGCTTCAGCCCTGCAGTGAGGCGGTGGGTCTAGGGGCTTCTGCCGGGGGGGGGGGGGGAAGAACGTGTTTCAGGACTTCAGCCCCACAGGATGCACCTGATGGGGCTTGGGGCTTCAGTAGGAGTGGGGCTGAAGCCCCGAGCCTGGCCAGGCGCCTCCCACGGGACTGAGGCCCTGAAGCCGCCCCCCAGGCTGAAGCCCCGAGACCCACTCTCCCTCCAGGGCTGAAGCCCCGAGCCCTGGTAGGTGCATCCCGGCTCTTGAACTTCTGAAGACTGTCGTATGCAGCTCAAAGGGTCAATAAGTTTGGCCACCCCTGACATATACCGTATTGTTCCAAGTATAGGCCGCTCCTGATTATAAGCCGCACCCTTAAAGTTTGGTGCTATTTTTAAAAAATTAAATTTTTAACTTTTTTTGACTTAAAGAAAATATACACATTAGTAGAACAGTAAAACAGTATTTTATTTAATGAATAGGAAGACATGTACCAGTATTTTTAACACTTTTAACACTTTTGGTAGTCCTGCTTTTGACGGCATATGTTATATACTCAGAAATATTGAAAACTATTTTGTAGTTATACTGTAAATAAAGAAGGGAAAAGGAATGGACAACAAGGAGACTGATGGGAACAGTTCTCACCCTCTCCCCTGCACAACAATCAACAACATTAGCAAATGTTCTTAGGGTTAGGGTACATGCCCTCCCCCCCCGAACTCCTGCCCCATCCAACCCCCTGCGTTCCTTGACACCTCCCCCCACCCCAGGGACCCCTGCCCCATCCAACCACCCCTTCTCTCTGTTCCCTGACAGCCCCTGGAACCCTTGCCCCTGACTGCCTCCCACCGCCCCATCCATCCCCTGAACCTTTCTAACTGCCCCACCAGGACCCTTGCCCCTATTCAATCCCCCTGTTCCCTGCCCTCTGACCCCCCCAACCCCTATCCACCCCCCACCCCGAACTTCCCTGCCCTCTCTCCAACACCCCCTCCCTGCCCCCTTACTGCGCTGCCTGGATGTGGCTGGCGGCACTACAGTCCGGCCGTGGCTGGAGCCAGGAGCCCCGGGATGCTGGGCCAGGTCAGGAGTCACGCGGCCGGAGCCCGGAGCTGGAGGATGTGGCAGGAGCCGGACGGCCAGAACCAGGTAGCTGGCCGGCCAGAGTAGGGCGGCTGGGAAGGGATGCGGGGCCGGGGCCGGAGCCGGGCGGCGGGGGACGCAGGGACGGGGACGGGCGATGCGGGGACGGGCGACGCACGGCCAGGGCCGGCGCCGGGCGACGCGAGGCCAGGCAGGGCTGCCCAGAGAATTACGGGGGCCTGGGGTCTTCGGCGGGGGGGGGCCCCTTCCATTCCGGGACCTGCCGCCGAAGTGTCCCGAAGACCCGCCGTGGGGCGCCCCCGCCGCCGAATTACCGCCGAAGCGGGACCCACCGCTGAAGTGCAGCCTGGTCTTTGGCGGTAATTCGGCGGCGGGAGGCCCCGCCGCGGGTCTTTGGGGCACTTCGGCGGCGGGTCCTGGAACGGAAGGGCCCCCCGCCGCCAAATTACCGCCGAAGACCGGGCTGCACTTCGACAGCGGGTCCCACTTGGGCAGTAACTCGCCAGTGGGGGGTCCTTCCGCCCCGGAGCGGAAGGACCTCCCCTCCCGCCCCCCCCGCAGGCGAAGACCAGGAGCAGAAGAAGCTCCTGCGCCCGGCCCCGCAAGAGTTTTCCGGGCCCCCCCGGAGCGAGTGAAGGACCCCGCTCTGGGGGCCCCAAAAAACTCTCTTGGGGGCCCCTGCTGGGCCCGGGGGCAAATTGCTCCCCTTACCCCACCTCTGGGCGGCCCTGAGGCCGGGGCCGGCGGAGGCGGATACACAGGGCTGGGGCCGGGCGGCGGGGGAGGCGGGGACGTGGCCGGGGCTGGAGCCGGGCGGCGGGAACGTGGCTGGCGGAGGCAGGTATGCGGGGCTGGGGCCGGGGGGGGGGGGGGGGCGGGGACGCGGCCGGGGCTGGAGCCGGGCGGCGGGGACGTGGCCGGGGCCGGGCAGCGCGAGGCCAGGGCCGGCGGAGGTGGGTACGTGGGGCTGGGGCCGGGCGGCGGGGGGGGGCGGGGACGTGGCCGGGGTTGGAGCCGGGCAGCGCGAGGCCAGGGCCGGCGGAGGCGGGTACGCGGGGCCGGGGCCAGGCGGTAGGGGAGGTGGCCGGGGTCGGAGCCGGGCGGCGGGGGAGGCGGGGACACAGCTGGGGCAGTCCAGAGCCCTCTGATTCCTGGCGGCGGCTGGGATTTAAAGGGCTCTGGGCTCCCCACCGCAGCGGGCAGCCCAGAGCCCTCTGAGTCCCGGCCGCGGCTGGGATTTAAAGGGCTCTGGGCTCCCCACCGCAGCGGGCAGCCCAGAGCCCTCTGAGTCCCGGCCGCGGCTGGGATTTAAAGGGCTCTGGGCTCCCCACCGCAGCGGGCAGCCCAGAGCCCTCTGAGTCCCGGCCGCGGCTGGGATTTAAAGGGCTCTGGGCTCCCCACCGCAGCGGGCAGCCCAGAGCCCTCTGAGTCCCGGCCACGGCTGGGATTTAAAGGGCTCTGGGCTCCCCGCCGCAGCGGGCAGCCCAGAGCCCTCTGAGTCCCGGCCACGGCTGGGATTTAAAGGGCTCTGGGCTCCCCGCCGCAGCTATTGTCCTGATTGTAGGCCGCACCCCTAGTTTAAACACTCACATTAGGGGAAAAAAGTGCGGCCTATACTCGGGACAATACGGTATTCATATCTGTATAACACAATGTATCACTAATGCATTGCAGTTGGTATTCTCCAAGTCTGTGAAGAAACTGCTGCAAATGTAACAATTTCAACAGAACTACAGTAGAATCGCAGAGTATTTAACACCAGAGTTAAAAACTGACCAATCAATCATACACATCATTTGGAACTGGAAGTATGCGATCAGGCAGCAGCAAAGACACAAAAAAGACAAATAAAGTACAGGACCGTGTTAAATGTAAACGACTAAAAAAATAAAGGGAACGTTTAAAACAAAAAAGATTTGACAGAAAAGGAAACTGTTTCTGGGCTTGTTTCATTTAAATTAAGATGGTTAAAAGCAGCATTTTTCTTCTGCATATAAAGTTTCAAACCTGTATTAAATCAAGTTCAGTTGTAAAACTTCTGAAAGAACAACCATAGCGACGAAGTGGGTATTCACCCACGAAAGCTCATGCCCCAATACTTCTGTTAGTCTATAAGGTGCCACAGGACTCTTTGCTGCTTTTCCATTCCCTAGGTGTTTGCAACTCTGAGGTTCTATTGTATTACAACTCCAGGAACAATGAAACCACCACACAGGATTTAACTAGTTGGTCCATCTGATCCAATCTCTCCTGTCTGACAGTGGTCAACATAAAATTCTTCAAAAAGCACAAGCTTCCCCCCACAAAAAAATTATTCACAAACATGCCCACAGTTAAAATTTCTTCCAACCCAAGGCACTGGTTGCCTTATGTCATGAAGCATATGGGTTTATATCCCTTAAAATGTTTATCCTGTATAACTGAGGATATTCTTGTTATTCAGGTTATCTAAACCTTGCTTGAATCTTATTAAGTTCCTTGCCTCAATAATATTGTAGAGGGAGTTTCACAAATTACTGATAGTAAAAGAAAATAAATTTTATACAAACTTTAAAATTTGTTGCCTTTCAATTTCAATGGCTGTGCCTTTGTTCTTGTACCACTAAGGAGGATAAAATAAGTGTACCTGATTTACCGTTTTTGTACCATTCATTGTTCTATAAAATTGTATCATGCCCACTATAAGAGAAAATCTTCTCAACAATTTGTATGTTAAGTAGAGCTGTCAAGCGATTAAAAAATTTAATTGCAATTAATCACACTGTTAATAATAGAATACCATTTATTTAAATATTTTTGGATGTTTTCAACATTTTCAAATATAATGATTTCAATTATAACAGAATACAAAGTGTACAGTGCTCATTTTGTATTTATTATAAATATTTGCACTGTAAAAAACAAAAAAAAGTATTTTTCAATTCACCTACTACATGTAATGTAGTGCAATCTCTATCATGAAAGTTGAACTTACAAATGTAGAATTATGTACAATAAAAATCTGCATTCAAAAATAAAACAATGTAAAACTTTAGAGCCTACAAGTCCTTGTTCAGCCAATCACTCAGACACATTTATTTACTTTTGCAGAAGATAATGCTGCCTGCTTCTTGTTTACAATGTCACCTGAAAGTGAGAACAGGCATTCACATGGCACTGTTGTAGCCAGCATTGCAAGATATTTACATGCAGATGCGCTAAAGATTCATATGTCCCTTCATGCTTCAACCATCATTCCAGAGGACATGCGTCCATGCTGATGACGGGTTCTGCTCGCTAACGATCCAAAACAGTGTGGACCAACACATGTTCATTTTCATCATCCGAGTCAGATGCCACCAGCAGAAAGTTGACTCTTTTTTTTTGATGGTTTGGGTTCTGTAGTTTCCACATCAGAGTGTTGCTCTTTTAAGACTTCTAAAAAGCATGCTCCATACCTGATCCTGCTCAGATTTTGGAAGATACTTCAGATCAGTGGTCCCCAACCTTTTTGGCTGGCGGGCGCCAGCCGAAGGACTACTGCGGCGGTGGAGCACCCACCGAAATGCCGCTGAATTTCGGCGGCGACGCCTCTCGATGACGCCGCTTGCCGTCGACAAGCGGCGTCAGTGAGAGGCGTCGCTGCCGCAGCGACGCCTCTCAATGATGTCACTTGTCAGCGACAAGCAGCGTCATCGAGAGGCATCCCTGCCGAAATGCCAGCGGGTGCTCTCCCAGGAGGCGGGCACATTAAGATGCCCCCGCGGGCACCATGGCGCCCACAGGCACCACGTTGGGGACCACTGCTTCAGATTCTTAAATTTTGGGTCGAGTGCTGTAGCTATCTTTAGAAATTTCACATTGGTATCTTCTTTGCATTTTGTCAAATTTGCAGTGAAAGTGTTCTTAAAACAAATCTGAGACTGCTATAACATGAAATATATGGCAGAATGCAGGTTAAATGGAACAGGAGAAATAGAATTCTCACCCAAGGAATTCAGTCACTGATTTAATTAATGCTTTAAAAAAAACAAAAAACGAGCACCATCAGCATGGAAACACGTCCTCTGGAACAATGGCTAAAACATAAAGAAGCATATGAATCTTTAGTGCATATGGCATGTCATATTGCAACGCCAGCTACAACAGCACTATGTGAATGGCTGTTCTCGCTTTCAGGTGACATTGTAAACAAGAAGTGGGCAGCATTAGCTCCCGTAAATGTAAATCAACTTGTTTCTCTTAGTGATTGGCTGAACAAGAAGTAGGACTGAATGGACTTATAGGCTCTAAAGTTTTACACTGTTTTGACTGAGTGCAGTTATGTAAAAAATAAACCACTACATTTGTAAGTTGCACTTTTATGATAAAGAGTTTGCACTACAGTATTTGTATGTGGTGAATTGAAAAATAATATTTCTTTTATCATTCTTACAGTGCAAATATTTGTAATAAAAATATAAAAAGTGAGCACTGTACACTTTGTATTCTGCACTCTAATTGAAATAGATATATTTGAAAATGAAGAAAAACATCCAAAAATATTTAATAAATTTCAATTGGTATTCTATTCTTTAACAGTGCAATTAATCGCAATTTGAGTTAATCGTGTAAGTTAACTGCAATTAATCAACAGCCCTATTACCAAGTAATTGTCAGACAAAGTGGCAAAACCATAAACTGACACCCTGTACCATAGGCATACTATGTATGTGTCTACATCATCCCATGTGGGCACATATATAATAGGGCAGTTGCCTGTCTCAGATGGACCTACTAAGCACTATGTAGCTCATTTTGATGTATTATATTCTGTACACTTAAAACTCAGTTTAAAAGGAATTAAACTTCAAGTGTAACATCACCCTGCCCTACTCCCTAGCAGGAACCCTAAAAAGGCATAAAATTATGGGACAACTCTTCTCCATACTCTAATGCTCATGTAAACTATTTCCACTTAGAGTAGCAGACTCACATCACAGGGAACTTTCTTCTGCCTCCAACTGATAAACAAACACTACATACATCAAACTAATTTCCTCTCACTATACAATACAAAATCTTATTTACAATCTTATGCTAGCCCTATAATCACACAACAAACTGCACATTTTAACCTGTACGCACCAACTGAGTATTTGCTGATATCAAGGTCATAATTAAAGTGTTATATTATTCTGTGATGGAAATCAATATATTGTGTATACTGTTTCCTTATCAATCTAATGTCTTTGGGGCAGAGGCCATCTTTTTGTTCTGTGTTTGTACCATGCCAAGTACCGGGGTCCTGGTCGATGACTAATATCCAGAGATATAGAGATACAAATTACAATGTAATGTGCAAAAATATATTTTTCATTTTTAGCTGACTCTGCATCTTTCATCTCGACTTTTGCTCTAACAAGTTATTTAAAAATACATTTCTCCCAATTCAATTACTGCACATCGTCCAACCAGCACAATGAACAAAATGAGAACTAATAGCATATGATCATGTAATTAAAGATCATAATGCATCCTCACAAGGGAGAAGAGTTAAGATTGTACATGGACTTATAGCTTTGCCATTTCTTGACTTCTGAATGCTTCACTTTACAAACAAAGTTCTCAATGTAACTTTTTTATATGGCAGAGAATAAAGCTAACTTTACTAAGTATCAAACACAGCAGGCCACTTATTACACACGGCCTCATTCAGTGCTCATTATGTCAAGCTTTATTCAGAAGTTAGAAAGCAAAAATCCTTAACCTTAATTCTGTCCCCTAAAACAATACAAATAAAATTTAAAAAACCTCTGCCCGCTTGTGTGTACACACAGATAGGTACTCCTGTAACTGAATACTGTGAGAAGTATGTAGTAAACTATGCTTCAAACAACCTAGTAGATAAAACACAGAACAACAGGGAAGACTGGCTGACACAGTACACCTGATCATGAAATTAAATTAGCTTTATGTAACTGCACCATTCTCTGAACTGAACCAAAAGGAAGGCTGTGTTGGTTGTCCAAGTGTAGCTACATTACCATTATCCTTATATAAGAAACAGTACCTGATAATGCAATGAAAGATCGTACCATAATGCACACATACAAGAGAGCAGTTACGGTTGTGCATGCAACCTTAATTTTTACATGTCCTAATTTGAATGTTTATTAATCTTACCTATAATGGAGCTGGTGCTTCCCTATGATCTATGTAACCTGAATATTACATGGTTCTTTGGTGCACAGCCTACATTTAGTACTCATTTCCTCATTTCTTTGTGCCCCAAACAACCTCCCTTTCCTCATTCAAATCCCTGCTTGAAAGCACATTTCACCCTGTCATTCTAGTGATAACTCAACAAATATAAGTTAAAGAAAAAGAAATCTGCAGGACTTCAAGAATGAACAACCACCCAATATATTTGTATGTCTGAACTGTACAGTCTGTGTCTTATAAGACTATAAACTTCTGTGGGGCAGAGTCTGTTTGTACAGTAATGCTCAGTAACTACATAATTTGAGGATGTTCCTGTTCAGAAGGTAACCATATTCAAGGCTATCAAAAACTACAGGAGGCAGAATTCTACTGAATTAAGCAAAAAATCAAGGAGGCCTGTGTTCTAGTTCCAGGTCTGCAACTGATTTACTCTGATCTTGAGCAAATCATTTTCCCTCTCTCTCAGCCCCCTAATCTGTAACATGGGAATAATAATATTTAGCTGCCTACTTCCCTCACAGAATAAAATAATGGGCCATATTCTCAAGTGATGAAAATCAGACTACCTCAATTGATCTAAATGGAGCTAAGCGTATTTACATCAGCTGTCAGTCTAACCCAAACTTTGTAAAGTCTTTTGAATATATATAATATTATGAGCAACTCTGGATATGTTATTAGCCAACAAGGAACATCCTAAATTTTTATTATACTGTACTGTGCTCTCTGCCCTCTCCCTCCCACCTCTATGCTCTGACTAGTTATTGCTCTCAAAATTACCAGACCCCATATGCCCACAAGCATACTTACCCACCTCAATTTGGGCCTTCCCTCTACACTCTATCTCCCTACTACTATTCCTCCTTGGAAGGACCTTAAGGAAGGTTTAGCTCTCTCCTCCCTCTATACAAGTAATTCATCCTTTTAATGTAGTATCTGGGATTAGATGGGGAAGGCATCAAAAGCTGGGGTGGCCACATTTATTGTGGACATACAGACTGGGAGTTCTGAGAGTAGCAACTAGCCAGCAGGAGGGATTTAAATAGAGTAGAACGAATCTCAGAGTTACGAACACCAGAGTTAAAAACTGATAGGTCAACCACACATCTCATTTGAAACCAGAAGTACGCAATCAGGCAGCAGAGACCAGAAAATAAAACAAATAAATAAGCAAATACTGGGTAATATTGTGTTAAATGTAAACTGCTAAAAAAAATATAAAGGGAAAGTTTTTTAAAAATTGAGAAAGTAAGGAAACTTTTTCCGTGCTTGTCTCGTTTAAATTAAGATGGTTAAAAGCAGCATTTTTCCTTCTGCATAGTAAAGTTTCAAAGCTGTATTAAGTCAATGTTCAGTTGTAAACTTCTTGAAGAACAATCAATGTTTTGTTCAGAGTTACAAACATTTTAGAGCTACAACCTCCATTCTCAAGCTGTTCATAATGGAGGTTCTACTGTAACTGTACAGTTACTAATGCAAATTTTTTTTCTGATGGCCATTATTAGCCAATATGAGCAGAGAGATTTGCAAACATTATAAAATATGTAATGGGAACACTTATTCCAATCAGATTATAAGAAATTGTGTAAGTGTACAATTTTAGTTTGTGTACAGTGAAATTAAATGGAATTCACAGCCAGCATGCAAGACTGCTGTACAACTGAGGTAGATATGGACATTTTTATTGTTTGTTATTCATATAGCACAAGTGTCCAAAATGCCACTTTCCAGTTCTGCAATTCCCTGCTCTCTGATTATTATAGATATTTTATTTGAATAGTCACTGTATGGTCATTTACCAATAAAATTATCATGCACACCTCTCTGTTCTGAATGGCTATTATAATCTCGTTGTACAGATTAACTGACACACTCAAATGTTAAAGTTCTGTGCTACCAACAAAGTCGCAGGAAGCAGAAAAATTCCACGTTTTACACGAAAAAAGAAAAAACTACCAAAAAGTTTTAAATGGATCAATTCCACTTCTAAAATGATGTTTATAAACAAAAAAAACACACTACAAACCATTGAAATATTTCATTCCTTTCCTTCACCTCTTTCTTTGCATCTTTCACTCCCTACAGTTCGAGACTTTTCTCTGACATTGTTTATACTGGAAGAATATCAACCCCTCACAATTCAGACTGATCATTACATGCCAGGAAAAAAGTCACATAGGGGACTGGAAACTGCTGTGAAAGGGTCCCACAAAGAAAGCAAGGGCAAGCTCCCTTCCCACAATATAATAAGTTTTAGTCCTCTAAAATGTGACATGGTTCTTACTGTCCACTGTTCCTAGAAGCCCAACGAGACAGGAAGGGGCAACAGTGCAGAGGAAGTAAACACAAAAGTTAATAATGGTACTGTCAGTGTTAATTTCTTTTAATGGATTTCTTAACCTTATTAGAGAGGTGAGGGAAAGACAGCAAAGTATATGGAGAACATCCATCTTCCATCCCTAACCTCTCCTGACCTTTGGTCCACCCCTTCCATAGCCACAGAGATGGATTCCTGAGGACTAACTTCTGCCGGGCCTGGATGAAGACAGACAATGAAGTGCTATCTATCCAACAACATCTTCTATGGCCATAAGAAGAGATCTGACAGATTTTCATCCCTTTGCTCATGCAAGGGACCACATGAACCTCAATTCTTAAAAACAATGAGACAAAGTTACCCCTTATGTAGCACGCTGAAGTCACTAATTATGCCAGGGATATATTTGGCTTACTGTAAACAAAATAGAACATTTATTTTTGGGACAAAAACCCTGATGACCTGCAGTGAGGAGAATGGGTAAAGGATTACAAAAAAAAAAAAAAATTGAAGGAAGAAGGGAAATTACAGGAGTTAAGAAGCTGTGAAAAGAAAGGTCCAAAAGGGTCTTTTTTTTTAATTTAAACAATTTTCCTTTCAGCAGTTTGACAGCAACTTTAGTTTGTGTTTAAACAGCTTTTTTTCTTCATTTACAATTTCAATATTTAATTTAAAATGTCAGTATAACAAACTTCCTATTAACACAGTAATAGTCTTATCATGAGCTAATCAACTCTGAGGCCAAGAGGATACTGTTATTAACCCCTAAACAGGAATCACCTTCAATTTAACATTTAAAGTAATTGTCCAACATGTCTATGATTTGATTGGCTAAAACAACTGTATTTCAGTATAACAATTACAGTACTCAAATACTTTTTTTTTTTTTAAAGCAACTGATCCAATGGTCTTTTTCTATAAAAATTCTACACCAACAATCAGACATCCATGAACAGCCTCCGTAACAACACGGCAAAAACATCTCAAATTTTAAGCTATGGCAAAATTGTTATATAAACAATGAGAAATACTTGAAGCAGGGGAAGGAGTTTTGTTTAATTTGAGTTTGAAGCGATCTGGTAAAACATGGTAATCAGCAGCCCTTAAAACTGAAACCTTAAGCTCTGATCCTGCAATGAGTTCCCCTGCCCTCGAGTAGAGTCCTAGAGAAGTCAATAGGGCTCTGTGGGATACAAATGTCCACCTACATAGAATTCACTTCAGGACTCAAGCTCTAGTGACCCAAAGTACAAGTACTGAATGGACAGAAGTAGTTCATTATTCTAACTCATTTCAGCCTTAATCTGGAGACATCCTCTCTATGGGACAAAGGGAGAGTTCTGTTTGCCAGATCTCTTCAGAGAGACCAAAAATGAAAGGAATGCCAACAAGAGAGCCAATTAATTCCAAATATGATGGTGAATTTGTAAGACAAAACAGATGTCTATAGGAACAGGATTGGTATCACCATCTCAATTCACAGAGACCACACAGTTGTGAAATTGTAAGAAATTTTGTTTATTATGGACTTAAACTGGATTCAAGCCAGTTTAAGGCTTCATATCTCACTACCAGTCCCCTGAGCCCTCCAGGTTCCTTTTTTTTTTTAAAGTTACAGAAAGATATGTTTACAGTGCTGTTAAAAATTGACCACTTATTCAAAGTTAAGGTTGGGTATTTGTATTTAAACCATTCTGTTGTACCAGCAAGAGAGGTTAGAGACTATATCAATGCTATAGCTTAGTCATAACAGTGATTAATTTCTGGCTACTACTTTGGTCAATTAAAGCAAAAAACCCTTTAATATCATCTAGCTCTTATATAGTGCTTTTTGTCAGTAGATCTCAAAGTGCTTTCCAAACGAGGTTAGTATCATTATCCTAGTTTTACAGATGGGGAAACTGAGACACAGTGAGATTAAGTGACTTAACTAAGGCCACCCAACAGGCCAATGGAAGAGACAGGAACAGAACTCAGGCCTCCTGAGTCCCAGTCCAGTGATCCATCCATTAGACCACATTGCCTAGTGAAGTTTCACTCTTACCCTTATGCACTAGGTCCAATTATGTTTTTGTTAACAGCGTGAAAACTTGACCCCATTGAAGTCAATGTCATTGACTTCAGTGGGGCCAGGATTTCACTCCAAGTCATGACACATTTATCCAACCCTGTTACAAGACAGGATAGGCTTACAGACCAGCTTTTTTCACAACACAACTGTGTACCACGTACATCTGTACATCCACATTTATCGCACTCTCTAACAGTATATTTATCAGTGCATTCTGGGTAAATAGGGCAACTATCACACACTACCTCAGCAGGGTTAGAGTCTTTGGAAGACACGCACAAAGAGCAGCACCAGCAACATGTTTGGCATGGCCTCTGAGGTGGCCTACCCTACAAAGAGCTAGGAAAGAGGTCCAGCCTACCCAGATACATAAGAATAATTAGGGGTTTCACCCTTACAGCACAATAATGGTCATCCTCCTGTAACCAGGTCATTACACTATCTTACAGAGCACTCTTCTGGCAAGGGTGACACATGGTTAGCTGACACAGTTACTAACAGTGTATTAACTATGTTGTGTGTGGATACAGAACATATTTAGAGAAAGCTATGACTAACTAGTTGCAAACTCATATCTACATACAAGGCATTATTTAAACAAATTTCTATATTTATTTCCTTTTTTGTAGATGAGTTTTAAAGACAACCACCAGAAATAAAATGCTTAATATACACAAATACACCAGCTCTGAAAAAATAAACTTCATGCCTCAAAAGGAGCTCATTACCATCTAAATATTTAAAATATTTTGAAATGCATATAATGGGTAGAAGAGAGAGTTACTATTTGGATAGCTGTTATGCAAATATATATTCCAATAATGTGTACTCCGGATAAAATTCCCTCTCAGATCTTCATAGCAGAGCTCCAACATTCCGCACAGGTATAAGGAGAGCATACGGACAACTAGATTTGCTCAGTGAATCAGAGAAAACATTTTTACCGTAAGGACCTGTATGCAAACTAATTACTGCATATGCCCAGAAGCCACTTTCCAAGATTAAACATCTAAGGCCCTCATACAGCAAAAACGTACACATGCTGAAGTTTAAGTATGTGAGTTTTCTTACTGATTTCAATAGGACTACTCACATGTTTAAGTCAAGTACATATATAAGGTTTTGGAGGATTGGGGCTGTCATAACTATGAAGGGAAGGGTAACAGCCCTCCTGTGTACAATACTATAAAATCCCTCCTGGCCAGAGACACCAAAATCCTTTTACCTGTAAAGGGTTCAGAAGCTGAGGTAACCTGGCTGATACCTGACCCAAAGGACCAATAAGGGGACAAGATACTTTCAAATCTTGGTGGGGGGGAAGGCTTGTATTTGTGTGCTCTTTGTTTTGGGGGTTGTTCGCTCTTGGGACTAAGAGGGACTAGACATCAATCCATGCTCTCCAAATCTTCTGAACCAGTCTCACATATTTCAAACTTATAAGTACAGCCAGGTAAGGCGCGTTAGGTTTATCTTTGTTTTCTCAACTTGTAAGTGTTCCTTTTTGCTGAGAGGATTTTACCTCTATTTGCTGTAACTTTGAAACTAAGGCTAGAGGGGGTTCCTCTGGGCTCTTTGAACCTGATTACCCTGTAAAGTTATTTTCCATCCTGATTTTACAGAGATGATTTTTACCTTTCTTTCTTTAATTAAAAGCCTTCTTTTTAAGAAACTGATTGATTTTTCCTTGTTTTAAGATCCAAAGGTTTGGATCAGTGTTCACCAGGGAACTGGTGGAGGAGTCTCTCAAGGCTACCCAGGGAAGGGTTATAGTACTTGAGAGGGCGATAGAGGTAGACAGAGTTTCCCAAATAACTCTTAAATAATTTGAGTGGTGGCAGCAAAACCAGATCTAAGCTCATAATTAAGCTTAAAGGTTCTCATGCAGGTCCCCACGTCTGTACCCTAAAGTTCAGAGTGGGGAAGGAACCATGACAGGGGCCTTAAATATTTTAACTTATTTCTTCAACCACTGATTTCAGATTTTTTGCTCTTGCATAACTTCACAACTGCTTTGATTTTTAAAATAAACCACTAAGAACAAATTATATAACAAAAAGGTGTTCTCTCTAAATACTTGTATAACTAAAAAGAGTTAAAACTGTTTGTTTACTTAAAGCAAAAATTTAGACACCAGTTAATTTCTGTATCAAATTTGGTGTGCAAGACCTTGGACAAGGAACAAATTTATAACATTAATTAACAAACTGAACCAAATTCATCTCTAGTTTAACTCCACCGAAGCCTATCAAGGTATGCAAGGGATTAAATTGGCCCAATATATTTATAAGGGTTAAAATTAATTAATTGATTCTGCAGTCCTTACTCAGGCAAGACTTCCACTGACTTCAATAGGAACTCTCCCTATGTTAGGGAATGAAGAGCAATGCTCAAAGACACTTGAAATCAAAATATCTGAACATAATTTAATCCTTCTCTTACCTGCCAAAACCTGAATTCAGGGTTCTGTGTTCCCCTGGTAACAGCTAATGACATCACTAACCCCTAAAGCAGTGAAAGAAAAGCACTTCTCTGCTCTGTTTTAGAGGTTAGTTATGGTATCACTGGACCTCAATAAACACAGAACACTGAAGTCATATCTTGGCAGGCAAAAACCCTTTCTATTCACCTTAAACTATAGCAGTACAAGCCACACAGCTACAATGCTTTAACTTAGAAGGAGGAAATAATATTGGTAGCAGATGAGTAAAGACTTTTGGTGCCAAATGTTAAACATCCATAACATCAGAATTACTCTGAAACATGTAAAAAACTCTCAAGAATCACAATTAGTATCCTTTACAATCACAAATCAAGTAGTATATTAGTGCACTTAATTATATAATTCTTCTGCATGCAGAAAGAAGTCTTCCAACAACTACTGTTCTCTAAACAAACTACTCAACTGGAGGTTACAAGGAACTTGTAAATAAAGAATATTTCTACTGCATAATATGAACATCAAGGATTTCCAAACTGCTCAACTAAGGGCCACTTAAGCAGCTTGCTGGGAGCATGAGGACCATATCTAGTTTACATAAAGTATAGCTGTGTTCACTAGCCATTATCGTGAATATGAAAGTTTGGCTCATGAAAACTACAGATCCCAGCATGCAATGGTTCATCTTTATCTAGCAGGCTGCTAAAATAAAATAAAGCTCTGTATACTGGGACCTGTAGCCTCCATGATAAGCCCTATTCTTATTTAAGATGAGGCCAGATGTAGGCTATAATACACATCTCCAGGGGCCATATTTTGACCATCTCATTTTACAGTATCATATATACATATCACACAGAGATCCCGAAGTACATTATACCAGAGTCAACATTATTCATTATATTAATCAAATTTAAGATGAACACAGAGTTCAACATCATCACTAAACTCACCAATAACTAAAAAAAAAGCAGCAATTGTCTAGATTAAAATCTATAGAAAAGGCTCTGGCTTGCATACATTATTTTTTTAAACAACTCAGATTTTTATCAGGACTGTTACATTCAATAACATTAGAGAAGATTTTCAAACAACACTTCTGATTTTCACTGGGAAAAGTATTTTTGTGAAGGGAGTATTTCCCTTGCCTACTACTTATTATCTGGAAATATATTACTCTTTTTCTCAATCACCAAAATGCACTGAAACAGCAGCTTGCCCTTTCTCTAAAAAGGGAGTTGAGCTTAGCTGAAAATTAAATGGCTGTATTTCAGTATAGGCCTCTGAAAACATACACCGTATTCCAGTTCAATAGAGGGAAGGGCAGCTCCCCCTACCAGCCTGTTCTAAGAAGGATTTATCATGGAAGGAAAATCATACTGTGTTCCAAACCCAGAAGTCATTATTTTGAGCTCTGAATTAAAGATATATATATTCCCTGCAAAACCAGTGAAAAAAGGCAAGTACAGTCTGTACTAAGAGGCATAGCACAGCTCTTGCATTTCCAGGCAGCCAGGCATCATCAGCACCTCCACAAACATGCAGGCAGAAAAAGGGCCAAGAAATTCTGGAACATGAGAGAGACAGGCAACGGCACACTGCAACAAACGGACTGGCAATGCTGCTGAAGTCACCTGAAAGACATTCTACTGCACTTCCCCACATAGCCGACAGGCTACAAAAGCAACTAAAGGCTTCGTCAATACAGCAATAATACTGTCCATAAGGCCAAAGACAGCTGTTGCCATGGTTACTATCAGCCAGTTTATTAGAAAATAATTAGTTATTACTTAGAAGTTTTCATTAAAATTTTAAAGCTCTGATAATTAATTGACTAAAGAAATCAACTACTATTTTGCTTGCATTTACACTACTTTAGAGCTGCACATGGTTAACAATACTTGTATCCCCAGCGGGAAGTGGGGGAGGAATCAATGCCTTTCAGGACTTGAAGGGAAGAAGGAACAGCAGAGAGTTTGTATTCTGTATGCAGCCAAAACAATAAGACAAAACCCATCTTTTGGCTCTTGTGTTTGAGTTCTCTTTCACAGCCCTACTGAGTCCAAATATAGATTAGCTCATCATAGCCCTAGTCTCCAACCTGTTAGACCCTATCCTCTTCCTCACTCTATTTTAACCATTCAGGCATTTGATAGTCCCCAACACCAGCTAAAGTTTTCAGAGCGCATTCCTAATTACATGATAAGGAGAACAGCTTAAGAAGAGCTCTGTCTCACTTAAATAAGTTGGTCCAATAAAAGATATTACCTCACTCACCCTGTCCTTCATTTAAGGCATATTCAATGCCATTTTTATAGTGAATGAATTTGGTAAGGTAGCCTTTTATCCCTAAAGCACAGTAGTGTGGAAATGTAAAATTATTCAGGAAAAAAATGCTATTTTAAGAAATAATAATTTAAAATAAAATGTATGCCTATAATAAACTCACAAACAGAAATACACTCCTGACACATCTGATTTTTTTAAGAGAGCATCTACGTAAGAGTTTTAGAGAGAGAGTTAATTTTTAAGTTACATGATCCAGTTTTTTGAGAAACACAGCCTCCACATATTACCTCTGACTAAAGAGTGGGTGTTTGCAATAGCAGATGAAAAAAAAAAAAAAAGAGAAAGAGAGAGAGAGACTGAATACAGAGAGGGTCTGGAATAGGTCAAGACATCAGGGTGTGGAGCTTCTAGGCAGAGATTACTTAGTGACTCCTGTAGAGATTATAAACTCTGCAAGGGATCCTGCACTGGTTTGCATTAATATTAACAAATACAGAGACAAATACATCCTTGCTTTTGAAGCTTATAATGAACCATGTGTCACAGAATCATTTTTAATAAAAAAAAAACTTTATTTAAAAACTTATAGAAATTTCAAGACTAAAAATGTTGTTAAAGCTTTAAGTGTAACAATTTAAGGGGGAATATAAGGGGCCTAAAAGAGCTTTATATAGTTTTAAAACAATTTGAAGGCCATGAAATTCTAGAGTTGAGATAAATTCAACTCAAACTGTAGTCAATTTTAAAAACAAATAAATTAGTAGTTGATTCAGCTCCCACGTCCCAAGTCTCCTTGCCAATTATTGTTGTAGTACTAACATATTCAGTATTTTAAGATATTTTTCTCTCCATTGTTGCTGTGTCAAAAACCTCACACACACAAAAGGCGAAACTAAATATACAAAGTGTTGTCAAATGTACAAAGAAAAAAACAAAGAATAAAATAGTTATAATAATCTATTACAAGTAACAATAGTATGTAACAAGAATCATATAGAAGAGACTTTTAAATTGGTGGAGTCCTTATAACATGACAAAATAAAAAGATTGGGAAAATAAAGAAATGTAAAAGTACTCCTAATACCCTCCATCCAAAATTAAGCCCACTTTCTACAGGCACACTCTGCACCTTCATAACTGACACGAGCCAAACACCTCCTCGACCCCAGACCAAACTTGACATATTAATCTTTTCACCACCTATTACATGTACGACATGTACAAAAACTATCTTCAAGTCCACCCTCTATTAACAAGACAGGACACAAACATCTTGCCTGTTGCAGTCAATACACACAAAAACCTGTACCACACTTGTTCCGCCTTCTCAATATATGGTTTGATCCTACAAACTTTTGTGTAAGTAGAAAGCATTAGCAAAAACCCTGAGCCTAGTTTCTGGCACAAGTAACTTGATGGGGCATTCAGAACATGCACAGGGGCAGGAATCTTCTCTCCAGACCTTAGGTGGCAGAACTAGCCTCAGTAGATTCTTACACTGCCCCATGTGGGGGTAGGAGAAGACAAGATGCATATAATGATGGATCTTCTTGCATTTTCCCTCCTATATCAGGGCCTCTCCTCCAGCACGGTCAGGCCCACGGAATGGCCCTCTGCACAGTGGAACTGCACCAGCTCCCTCTTCTAGGGTGACTCCACACCTATAGAAGAGACTAGATATTCTCCATTTCAGTGGGACTATTTGTACAAGTAAAGGTTTGTGTGGTAAAACCCACAGTACCCTCATGCCTGGCACAGAAAAAATTCAAAACAAGGTTAGAATATCAGGGTTGGAAGGGACCACAGGAGGTCATCTAGTCCAACCCCCTGCTCAAAGCAGGACCAATCCCCAGACAGATTTTTTGCCCCAGATCCCTAAATGGTCCCCCCAAGGACTGAACTCACAACCCTGGGTTTAGCAGGCTAATGCTCAAACCACTAAGCTATCCCTCCCCCTCTTTCTAGCCACAGTAGTTGGACACTATGGGTTCAGATATCTCAAAAATTATATATCTTTACAGCATTATGCTCTGTTTCCCTTGATACTTAAGTCTTGGTGGAAACAGTTAAAGATGATGTCCACTTCTTAAATTCTGTAAAGAAGCTTTCCTCCATAGTCTGTGGCCATACCAAGTTGCAGAGAGTTTAAAAATATATCTAATTATAGACATATACATGAAGATGCACAGAATAATAAAGCACCAGGGCAGTTTATCTAATATGCAGTGTCCAAAACATACTAAATAAGATACCCCACAAAGTCTCTGTAAATTTTAAAATTTATGTTAGATTTAACTAGAAATACCAGTAGTAAACAAATTCCAATGATATTAATTCATTTCATTCAAGTAAAGTCCCCCAGAGCACAAAGCATACAAAATACTCTGAAACAGTTAAATAGCTCTAATTTTTTCATATTTAAAGGACAGTTCTTTCCCTATAAAACAAACTGCATGAACAATTACAATTATGACATATCTTCACTATTAGAACTTTCCAACAGTATACAAAACAACAAAACCTCCAAGGGCCCAATTAAAACAAACTTTATATTTTTAAAACAAGAAACTGAACCGTTTTGTACATATCCAATCAGTTCAATAATATGCAAAAAGTTTACAATTTCTATTTGCATTTTCAAAACTATATCACCCCCAAAATAGGAATATAGAGAGAAGAAGAAATACTCAGGCCCTGTACTATGAATAGAAATGCAAGTTCAACACTAAGGGGCAGGGGATACACTTTAAAAATTCTACATTAAAACTTTGAGTTACTGTCAAAGTTGGATAGCCAAAACTGAACATACAAATATTAAAAAGCCACAACTGTAAAATCCATGACTTCCTATAACTCCTCTCCAAACATTTTAAAAATAAAATGCTTTTTATATTTTCATTTCCAAAAGGGAAGAAAGTCAATGCCAGCAACCCAGCAGACTTCTGCACCCTTATAAAAACAAACTGGCAAGAGTAACCCAGTTCAGGATGCATAAATAACCCTACATGCACAGGGAAAAACAAAACCAGAAGGAAAGACTTCAAATATTAACCTTCCAATGGCTAATTATTCATAGACAATAGTAAAAATACTTTTTGAATTATGAAAAGTACCTTGAGAGGCTCCCTTTAATTATGTATCAGTACACCAAGCTTGCTACTTCTTAAATGAAACTCAGTAACCCAAATTTAGGAGCAAAATCATATCCTTCATTGCCCAGATCAATAGAGCTCAAGTATGTTGCAGGTATGATGTAGACTTCCAGGTGCTGATGGGCATTTGCAGCACAAGCACCTCCTGCTGGATAATACCTTACCAAGATTTGCTTGTGCAAAAAGAGAATCTCCAGGATGACAAAAGGCGAGGATACCTTTAACTTTCCAATCACGTAAGAGGATTGCTTAACATCCCTACTGTCAGTTGCTCAAACTCCTAAAAGATATAAGCACACACACACACACGAGAATCTAATTTTTTCATCTCACTAAGACAAAAGTTTAAAGTGAAAAACAATTCCATGGAAAAATAAATGTTTAAAACTATCACAATATTTACTAAACTACAAAATTCTTTACTTCAGGAAAACTTATAATTTCATTCAGAAATCAAAGCGTTTCCCAGATTTAAAAAAAAAAAGTGATGTTTGTACTAAAATGTGGGTGAATAACTACTTTAACTAGTATGGATTTATAAAACACTAGCTGTGCTGTGGGTGAAGTTTTTGGTTGGTTGGTTGGAGACCTTGCTCTTAAATGCTAATCAAATACAATTTTAAATATACAGTAGTATGTTAATGTTGGACTATTCACATATTTTACCTAAAACAGACCTTTCAAAAGTTTGTAGGTTGGATGGGGTGGGGGCATTGTTTGTGTTTTGCATTATATCTTTACAGGAACACTGGTAAGTAGGTTAAGGCACAAAACTTAAAAACAATCTAAGTTTTTATTAAGCTTCTATAAAAACTGTTACCATTTTTCTTCAATTAATTTTAATGACAAATAAGTTTCTTTTGATATTTAAACATTCCCCTACAATATAGGGAATCCAAACAGCACCAGCTCTGGGTTAGAGAATGAAGAAATCTCAAATATGAAACTGACTACAATCAAAAGTGAAACTAACCACTTGTTTTCATTGTCCATGTTGAGTAGAAGGCAAAAAGCAAACCAACGTTTTAAATAGCAGAAAGCACATTAGATACTTAAAATTCTAAGATATTAATAAAAGTGCCCCATTAATATAAGCATTTGGGGTAACTGCCCTTTCGTTTTCCTTCTGAAATAGTGATATATGTTTAATATGATAATAAATTCATTATTTATTAGAATGAACTTAGGCTGAGAAAAATTTTGCACACATCCAACTAACCAATGTGCAAATGTAGCAATGTCACTCTCTAATTATTAAAATGTTAAGATTCCAGGGCACAAGTTGCCCATATCAAATTTTTCCCTCACTCAGACCCACTGTACACAACAATACACAACATGACAATTACTGTCCCCAATAGGATATTTTTAAACCCAGTCACTACTGAGATAAAAAAAAATGAACAAAAGTTCATGTCAAGTTCAGTGCTTGGGCCTAAACAAGCATCAAGTAAAAGAACCTCACATCTACAATTATAAATGTATAAAACTTGTAGGGGAGCACCATCACTTCAAATAAAAAAGTGGGGACATATTGAATAGATACTCTACTTTGATATCTAAACAAAGAATATTCTAGCATGTGACTGAACTGTGATGACATTTATAAACCAAGGAAAACAAAAACCACCACTCCACTAGCAACCATGCCCCATTAAAAGAATTAGGAACTTGGAAATTACTCTGATCAACCACATTTGTACCCTAACAGTGCACACTCATTCTGTGACACTCAAGTGAATAGAAGTTGAATGAAGGACTCCATGTGCGGATCCAATATAAATTCATCTAAAATCTAACAGTGCAGTCCTGCAAGCACCCACCACGCTAAAAATGTGGTCAGAGAGAAAGAAATCCTATCAACAGTGAAGCTCAGAATAATAAAGAAGCAAACAGAAAAAGAAGTGGTGAGAGGGGTGTGCACAACGGGACTAGACCAAATGGCAGAGTCCCACACACAGCCCCACTCCTACACAGAGAGAGAGAAATGGAAGAGAAAAGGTACACGTCTCTAATCATCGCAAATATGTGCCAAAGTAGGAGTGTGAAATCCCAGAGGTGTCCTTCCACTGAGCTTTGTACCTGTGCAAGAAGGGCAGACCCAGAACGAGGGAGGCAGGAGATACTTCTGAATTACAACTTGCAGAAACGGAATTTTCCCAGTACTGCTCTGGCCACAAAGGCAAATTAAAGAGGAAAAAAACTGCAGTAGCAGCTTTACTACAAATTCTCAATAATCAGAGCAGCATCGTTTCAAAAATAATAATAAAACTTCCCTCTCGGCATCACAGGGAACAAAATCAAACCAAAAGCAAAAGGCCTGGAAATAATCATTCTGAAGAAAACCAGAGAGGAGGGAATAAACCTCCCTCCCCCACCCCATCCCCAGTGCAATGTGTCATCTCCTTCCCCCTGCTCCTCACCACAACCCCAATGTGTCACCCACCTCCATCTCTCGCTCCCCCTCCTCAGAAACTTAGTTCAGTGCATGCAGGGGCGAGAGAAAGGACATGGCCCCCTAGGGCTCTATCCCCTTGGGGGTCGGAGGCCTGGGATGGGGGGGGGGTTTACACTGAAGTTGTTGCTCCTTAGCTCCAAGTTGGCTGAAGCGTCCTATGTAGACTGCTCCTTCCCCCCCCCCCGCTATTCTCTTCCACCCTCCCCCAACCAACTCCCTGAGACACAGACAGAAAAGCACGGGGGAGGCGAGGGATAGAGCTACTCATAGAAAAGAGCAGAAGGAGAGAATAGGGAGGAGGAGGAGAATCCAAAAGGTGGGATACTACACCCTGCTGGTGGTGCTGCTGGTGGTGGCTGGCTGGGGTCCCCCTGGCAGGACCTCTCTCTGAGGGGGAGGGCTCTTCTTCATAGGGGGAAGGTGCTGCGGCTCCTCTGGGCCTCCCTGTCCCCCTCTTCTGGGCTCCTCTCTCTCCTCCTCTCACTTTCTTTAATCTAAGCTGGGAGTGGAAGATGGTAGGTTGCTCCCTTCTCCTCCTCCTCTTCTCTCTCTCCTCTGGGAGGTCCTTTTCCTTCCCCCTCTCCCCAGGGGGCTCCTCCTGCAGGGGGCGGACGGGAAGAAAGGAACGAAGCAGAAGAGGCGCAGGAGAAGAGAAACTGTGACACAAAAACAAGCCGAGAAGCTGAACTCTTCTTCAATCCCATTCACCCGGCCCGGCCGCAGCACCCGTTCGCCGGGATCACTCCGCCGTCGGCCTCCCTGCCTGCCTGGGGCGCGCGCCCGAGCTACCGCTGCGCGCGCCCGACACGCTCTCTCACAGCTACTCCGGCTCTGAAGCGGGGAAGGGGAGGAGGCGGAGGAGACGGGGGAGGAAACAGAGACTGGGGGGGAGGCGGACGCCCCCCTCTCTGGACCCCATGCCGCCTCCCTGGGAGTGAAGGAGGAGGGGTCGCCGGCCTCCGCTGGGGGGGGAGGGTTCGCTGGCTCCTCCTGAGGGGACTACTTGACGTGTTGGTGCGGCGAATTTATTTCCCTTTGCCTAAGGAACGGGCTGTGCTTCGGCTCTCATTGCCTAGGGAAAAAACCCGGATGTAAAGTGAGTGAAACTAAAGTAGAGTGAAGTAGGGCAGCAAACTCTAGTAGAGCAGCAGCGGAGGCGGGAGGGAGCATGCACCGGGGCAGGCAGCAGCAGCAGGAGAGCAGCACAAGCATCCTCACCCCAATGCGCAAGGGGCTCTGCGTAGGAAAGCCGATGCACCAAGACAGGGGGAGAAACATAAGCATCCTCACCCCAATGCAAAGGATTCTGCACAGGAAGCTGATGCACCAGGGCACTAGCAGAAGCACAAGCATCCTCACCCCCAATGCAAGGGATTCTACACAGGAAGTTGATGCACCATGGCAGGAGGAGAAACATAAATACTCACCCCAATGCAAGGGGCTTTTACACAGGCAGTTCATGCACTAAGGCAGCAGCAACACAAGCATCTTTACCCTACTGTAAAGGATTTTGCATAGGAAACCGACACATAAGAGCAACAGGAAAAAACACAAGAATCATCACCCCAATGCATGGGGCTTTGCACAGGAAGTTGATGCAACAGGGTAGCAGGAGAAACACAAGAATAATCACCCCCAGTGCAAAGGGCTCTGCACAGGAAACTGATGCATCAGGGGGAAAGAAGAGAAAGAGAAACACCAGCATTCTCATCCCAATTCAAGGGGTTCTTTGGTAATGCACCAAGGCAGGAGGAAGAGAGGACAAATTCATACATCCTTATTCCCAAAGCAAATTATAACCTCCCAGGAGCAACCATCCTCCATCCACAACAAACTGCCAGCTCTTTGCATATTATTTTTAGAATTAGTACAGACATTTTCTTAGGATGCAGGGAGGATTTCATTGCTTCTTCACTGCTGCTCTTCTCTTTCCCTTTAATGCACTTGTTTTTGTTTTTCTAAGTTATTTATTTATTTTCTGTTATTTCTGGGTGATGCTGCCATTTGGTTTCATGCTTTACTGAGTAACAGAAAACAGCAGTAATCTATAAACTACTGTTTTTCAAAAATAGTGGAAAGCTAAAATTTCAGGAGGAATCAAAACAGGCAAAGTTATTTCTATTAATGTTGTTGCAATAAGTTATATCTGAGAGATAAATAAGGAGGGAATTTGGGAAATTAGGGTTTTTAATAGCAATATAATCAAAATATACAGATATGTAACTCTGTTTATACATCCAAAGCATTTAATGTATATATTTAAAATAAGTATGAAGGGGGACAGGGAAAATCTTTTTGTTCTGTGTTTGTACAGTACCTAGCACAATAGGGCCCAGATCCATTACTAGGTCTCTTAGGTGTCACAAAAATACAAATAATAATAATAATTTGCTTGTAAAGTATTAGTCTTTATGCTTATAATTTATAATATATTAACACAGATAACACATACTCTTCTCACATGTATCTGTGGACTGTAAAACTATCATGTGTTTCTCAAAAACATTTGGGCCTTACTTTGCCCATCTGAGTCATCATTGCTGAATCAGTGGGACCCTTCATTTGCTAAACACTACAGGATTCTCAGAAATGTTTACAGAAAGTCAATTTTTAGTGTAATTCAAAAGTGATTTTATTTTTTAAGCAGTTATCATGTTGTCTTATTTATTTAATATTGTCACAATTTGTGAAAAAAGTAAGTGTGTGTATAATCTCTACAGATATTTCAGGAAGCCAGGATGAACTCATTATTATGTTGTGAAACTAAATCCATAAAGCAGTCATGATGAGTAACTCAGGGACTCATTGTAATTGGGTAGTAATATACAATTTTATCATCTAGAGAATTCTTATGTGTTCAAAGTGAGTGGGGATTTACCAGAATGCTTACTATCAGAACTGTCTAAAAAAAACTGGGCTACCGTGGTATTGTTTATTTAATTAACTGCTAATTTTCCAGTGCTTTTCAGTCAGTTTCTGGTGTTGTCAACTCATGATTTAATCATGAATCTCCCGACATTTCTTAAAGCCCTCACTTCTCGAGTCATGTGATGATGAGAGAATATCAGCTTCTGTTTATTTTTAAGTATGTTTCTAGCCTGTGGGGTTGTGGATACAAGCTTGAACACCTAACCTTAACCTAAAGGCTCAAACAGTAGGCAAATAAAAAGACCCCCAATTTTTCTAAATAACCATGTGATTTTGGGGGTCTTGACGTGATTTTTGAATCCTTGCGGTTAGCAATACTAAAAGATGAAGACATAGAAGAACATACCAAGCTATGTTGTTGGGTTTTTTTTACAGTGGATACAGTATTGGCATTGCTTGGATGTCTTGAGAATCAACAGGTGAAGCCAAATGCTTGTGACTGCCACAAAAGTCTTGATAGCCATTGCAGCATATAACCTAGATTATTGTATAGTGACTGGAACATATATGTTAAATAATATATAATATGTTTATTAAACTCTATCCATTTTAAAGAAATATTTGTATTTTACTTTATACACTTCCCTCTTCAGTCTATGCTATCTATAACAAACAAATACAGCACTTAATATTCAGATGGGTTGACTATATTGGAGCCTGCTCTTAACCTCTCTTAAGTTCAGCTACCTCAATTTACTTGGCCTGGCCTGGGACTTTTAAAGGGGCATAATGTCTGATCTACACCTAAAACTTAGGTCAACCTGGGTGTGTCCCTCAGGGGTATGAAGAATTCACACCCCTCAGAGATGTAGTTAAGGTGACCTAAACCCCAGTATAGACACCACTAGATCAGTGGAAGAATTCTGTCAACCTAGCTACTGCCTCTGGGAGCAGTGGATTAAGTACAGCAACTGAAAAACCTCTTCCATCACTGTCACAAGTGTCTACACTATGGTGCTACAGCGGCATAGCTGTAGCACTAACTCTCAGTGACTTGCATTGACATCAGCACAAGTTGTGGGTATTCAGACCCTGTAGATCAGAGCAGGTGTCTTTAGTTAATGTGTATACTTAATTCCTATCTTCAGTTATTGTGGGAAAGCTTTGGTAAAAAGGTGAGTCAGTGTATTCTAAAAATAGGCTTGGGCTCATTCTAACTCTTGTGTTTGGTTCTGTTTAGAATTCTGTATGAAGGGCACTACATTTTATCTATTTTTTGTGAATTAAAAAAAATCTAGTGATGGTGAAATATATGGTTAGTGGGTTTAATCTGTTATATGCAGTTTGAATAAGTTATATTGTGTAGAAATGGATGAGATTCTAGTAATTAGTTTATCCTTGTAAATTCAGAAAATTGGACAAAGTCCACCAAAGAACATTTACATGTACTTGAAAATTACCCATAGGCAGAATATAAATCTTGTGTGGCACTGAGGTCATACATATTCAATACCTTAATGAATATCTAGAAATAATGACTTTCATCTCCTTAATAGGGTCTCCTCACACAGACTATGTGACCATTCTACTGTCATAACTCCAACCTTCTAAACATAGAACATCAGAACGGCCATTCTGAGTCAGACCAATGGTCCATCTAGCCGAGTATCCTGTCTTTTGACAGTGGCCAATGCCAGGTGCCCCAGAGGGAATGAAGAGAACAGGTAATCCACAGATACTGATTATCAGAAGTGTAACTGAGTGTATTAAGAATTTGCAATGTCATTCCTGCTTTTAAATCTGTGATTTTAAAAATTAAAATGATCTCATCAACCTCATAACTAGATATGTAAATTAAACTATAAACAGTAGAATCTGTCATGGATGTCTGAGTATGATTCCCAGGAGCACTAATGGTGGCTTCATGCATGTGGTAAGAGCTGATTATACCCCCAGGTATCCAGATAAGGTTTCAAACAAACTGATTATTATGGAATATTGTGCCCACATACATGTACCTGGTGTGTCTCCTTTGCAGTGGCAGCATAGCCACCCCAGAAATCATTTATCTGAAACTCTAAAAGAACACTTGGTGGCTGTTTTCTCAATTAGTGTACAAGAGAATATTCACACACACACACACACCAAAGTAAAGTGTTGTTGATGTTTGTTAAAATTCAAATTTCAATCCATACAGATACTACACTTTCTCTGGTAAATGTCAAAGATATAATGTAATCAGTCAAATTCCCTTCCAAGTATATTTCCTAAAACCTCTGCAATATATGGGCCTGATGTAAAGCCCATGGAAGCCAAAGGAAAGATTACCTTTGATCTCACTGAGGTTTGGCTCAAAACATATATGAACAACTGGTCCCAATGACATTGCTTTTCATATTTAAGTGTCTTCCTATCAGTTTGGCAGAAACCAAGAAGATTGGAAGGCAACATCACCATTAAGAAGATGAAACATTAATATGGAAGTATCGCTGAAAATCAATTTATCAACATTTACTTTTTAAAAATTATCAAAATTACATGATCTCATGCCACTGTCACTCTCCCTCCTTCTTCCTAGGTAATAACGGCATGGTGCTGATGCTTGGGACATTTAAAGCAAGATTGGAGAAAGCACTATTTAGTATACTGTAGTATACTGCACTCATATCCTTGTGTTTCTGAGGATCTATGTGTGACTAAGAGGGCTTGTGTGGATCAGAGCAGAGCCAGGAGGTACCCCCTGGCAACTAGCAGTATAGTATTCTTGCTAAAAAAGTAATGCAGCCTGAGGCTGAGCTACCTTTGGTTTGTCCCTCCCCTTGCAGGGGTAGTGGCAGGTAGAGGAAGTCCTACCAGTGCAAATCCAATGGAATAATGTGCCTGTGCGTGTGGATTCACGGTATCTGGGCAGACCCATGGGATATGTGGGCCATTTCTGCAGGAGGGATATCTCAACCTTAAAGAAATGATTTTAAGAAAATTCCACAAGGTTTCTCACCCTAAACCTTGTCTTGCAGATTTTTCTGAGAAAGCCTGTCAGAAGCCCCTCTCTCAATCTGTTAGTAGTTCTGTTACAGTAGGTACCATTTATTTTCCTACAGGAGGCGTTGGAATGCTTAGTGAAGCAATGAAATTGGCTGAATATTCTAGGATAATATGTACTAACAGAGTGTTAGATATTAAGGCCAGAAGGGACCATTATGTTAATCTAGTCTGACCTGCACGACACAGGCCATAGAATTTCACCCAGTAATTCTGTATCAGGTCTGCAACTTCTGGGTCACCTAGGGAATATCTTTCACCAGATAAATTAATCCTTAATACATATGGAAATACACAGACATAGTATGGGGGTTCCAGTACCTTCCAACAAATAGCGAAGGACTAACAAGATCTAGGCAGTGTCTTCTGCCCTTAGTAATCAAGATGATATTTTTAGGAAGATCTGAGCAATCATAAGGGAGGCACTACCTAGGACTCTTAGGCTATGCTGGATAAGCCTGCATACAACCCCATACACTGTTTACAATTACAATTAAATATAGCCTATTTGCCAAGATTTGAAATATTTCAGTGAATAACTATTCACTTTTTAAGCCTAAGGTATGAAATAAACCATATGAACAATTGCCACTATGTGGAGAAAGGGGGCATCCAACACCCAATTTTAGTGTTTATTAAACAACAAAATATCAGACCATTCAACTAATTTTTTAGCATTAGTTATCACAGTACATGTTGCTACTGGTAGTAGGGAGGCTAATTGATGATCATGGTGCATCCCATATCCTGCAACCAGCATTCTTCCAGATCCCATCAACAGACTGATTTGATCCCTCTCCTCTACATTTAAAAAGTTCAGCAGGGGTGAGAGAGAGAGAGGGAAATGCAATGATTACAAATAAAATCATGTCATGAGTTTTGAAGAGCTCACAAAAGTGAAAATGACATCTTTTATACAAGATCACATCAGCCATTATAAGCCACATAAACAAGCAGAAGGCCACATCAGTAAACCAAAGACACGTGTCACTAACGGTCAGATTCTGTACACAGGTAGATAACCACCTCAACAAACAAACAACAGAAATAGATATATCAACAAGTAAACAACACACATGGGAAAATTAGCCCATTGTCTACAAACAATAAAATACATACACAGGAAAGGACAACACCAACAGACAGTGCAGCACATTCTATTACTATTCCATTTGTTAAGCACTGGCAATATGCTTGGCACTATACAAAATGCAAATAAAAACACAAACCCTGCCTTGGGGAGCTTACAATTAAAAAAAAAAGATACAGAGAAAACAAGATGCACTGGAAAATTCAGAGGATGGTGATAACTTAGTATTTTTAACTACTTTAAATATTAATGTTGACCGAAGTTTCAAAAAACCTATGCCTAAAGTAAGGCTCCTAAATTCTACAACTGGGTGCCTAAGTGGCTTGATTTTCAAATGTACTAAGCAACTAAAAATCAGGCCACTTTTATGCAAGTGCCTAACTATGGTCTTCAGAGCCTAAGTTCAGGCTCCCAGTTTTGAAAACCTTTGCCATTAATTTTATCTCAATCTGTATCTCTCCTTCTCTGATACAATATTTGGGCAAGAAGAAAGGTGATGCAGTTTAGTGTATGAAAGCCTCATGGAAGAAGTATGTCAAATTAAATTTTTTATACGTCATCCATTACCTTGGTATTTGGGATTGGAAGGTCATTCCATTAACAAGAATCAGCACAGAAGATGGGCAGAGACAAGGAATGTGAGAAGGAAACCAAACATGCAATGACATTAGCTTCACTGATTAAATGACAGAAGTTACGGGAAACATGATAAACAAAATCTAAGATGTAAAATGGGACACTACTGTGCAGGTCCTTGAAATTTAAATATAATCCATCAGGGAGGAGGGGTGGTCAGTCCATTAGAGATGCATAACATGGTCTGATATAGATGCGAAGAAGATAATTTTAGTAGTTGCATTTGGGACAGACTGGAAAGAAGCAAAGTGGAAATTAGGGATGTCAGAGAAAAGGTGATATAACTAAATACATATAGGGAGTAAATCCATTAAGTAAGAATGTGTCTTTTTACTTAGTCAAGTTTCATAAAAGAACTGCACTATAAAATAATATGGGCATAGTCATAATATATGTGTATATATGTATGACTACACCCATATAATTTCATTTATCATTTATTTTTACTATATTCCATTAAAAGCCTATATTATAAGAATGTTATTAAGATTGCAAAGTCGATCACGCAGTAGTTAGTAAATGCCACAGTTAAGGTTGCCTGAGCATGTTTTTGGGTGTTCAGAAATAATAATTAATCATAGTAATGTAGATACATCCATGTTTTGCAACTGAAAAAGATGTATAGATAATGTTAACACATTTATTAACCTCTTGCATCTAGCTTTCCCAACCAAAAACAAATTGCCGCTGACTAGAGGGTGGAAAGGAGCTAAAAAATCTGTTTCTTCCAAAATGCTGTAATGCACTCAGATTTGATTCTATTAGATCCACTATTCGTTACTTTGGATATACTGCAGTGAATAGAATGAAAGTCTCAAATTATTTCAATACACTGCAAAGTGCAAACTCCATTTCCAGTTACACAGCTAAATCCTGCTCACCTTATTCACATGAGTGAACTCTTTCCATGAGTAAATTGAGTAAGATTTGGTCAGTAGTGAAGTTGTTTTTTTGAAAACAATCAGCATAAGAAGTTTCTACTCTGTTTATATTTGCCTACACTATACAATTGGCTTCATTCTATGACTCCCTAGTTACATGGTATACTACACTGCACTAATATTCTCTTTATATTTATGGAAATGGAAGACAACTTTTTTATTAAAAAGTAGTAACTCATACTAAGAAATATGAATAGTGCTGTTTGAAGGCCTTGTATAATTTGTTACCCATTAACTCTTACAAACTCAATTGATGTCAACATACCTCCAGTCTCCAAAACAATATTTCCTGGAATTAAGGGACAAGCTGCATCAGAAAATGTTGATTGCCTTAAGACAGAAGTTCCCAAGTTCTGATCTGTGAAACCATTGGTGCTCCTTGGAGCACTTGCTGATGTTTTGCAAAGAGCTATCTTGTTGGTGCTAGATCATCCTGATTTGCATCTCCTTTTATGCCAACCTGAGCATCAAAGCTCTTCATTGCAAAGAATCTGGAAACAAGGAGGAATCAAACTATCGGCCTCAACTAGAGCATTGCTTCATAAAGGAGCAGGAGGGGGAATTAGGAGCTACTGGCAGGGACTGGAGCTGCCAACTGTGAGCATGAAATGTGTGTCTGTAACTTTAAGTCTTTAAATCATGATTTGAGGACTTCAGTAACTCAGACAGAGATTAAGGATTTATTACAGGAGTGGGTGGGTAAGGTTCTGTGGCCAGCAATGTGCAAGAGGTCAGACTAGATGATCATAATGGTCTCTTTTGACCTTAAAGTCTATGAGTATATGAGTCTATGTAAAATATATAAAAGTGCTAAGTATTGCTAAAATATAATTATCGCGAGTACACAAAATGAAAGGGACAATTACAGAGAGAAATAGGAGCCAGTCTAATTTGCTATATCAGCTATTAAAAATGATTGAGAAGTTACCCCTCTGCAAATACCCTTTATTATCTTGAACATGTGACCCTAGGTAATGATAGCAAGCAGATGTCACATTCCTTCAACAGGAATGTAGGTTTGGGCAGATGGAAATATGTAATAAAATAGCCTTCCTGAGACAAAACAAAACAAGTTAAAACAATCATAAAATTATGTTGATAAAGGTTACATAATATTATGATTCGATATATATATAATTTTTAAATTCCTAGGCACATAACTTTTTCTCTTGTAAACGTGGAGATTGTCACATAGTGTCTGCACAAGATACGTGCCTTTCTTCCACAGTTACAGCAGAGAGCAGAATCTAGCATGACAAGAGTGGGTCAGGCAGTAATTATATCCATGGGTATTTCGGGGACATTCATTCAAGAGTTAAAAAATCTTTGGGGAGTTCCTTCCTGACAGAGAGATAAGTCTTTGGTAGAAATATTAGCCTTGATGGATAAATCAAAACCCCCTAAACTCTGTTTGCCTGCATGGAGATAAAATAACTACCATACATAGTAGGGAAAAATTTTCAGAGTGCCACAATATCACTCCCCCCTCCTCAATTCTATTTTTGACCATAACTGGAAAAAAATTAATTATTCCCAAGAAACAAATGTTTCCCTACTATTTGTAAAGAGCTTAGGGATAGGAACTGTTGCGCATCACTCCCTCTCTACTGTGGAGTCCTTGGAGGGGATCGAATAGCTTCTGTTTATTCATCTTTACTAGCATAACCGGCTGTCAGCGGATTATCTCCTTCTGGCATTGAGATGGCTCCTTTTCACCATAGGCAGCTGCAGAAACAGCAGAGATTTTTGCTGATTTTTGGTTTCCTAGGTCACTATGTCTGCTTTTGGCTGGCTAGTGTGAGCTGTTTGTTGGGGGAACTCCCTAGGAGGCCAAGCTGTATACTGAGTCTCTGATTCATATATGAAGAAGGTAGTGGTTTAATTCTTTAAAAAGAATCAAACAATTTCTTCTCTCAGTATTGGAACAAAAATATACAATATTATCACTTTGCCTACACTTGAATAAGATGGAATTCCATTATCCCCCAAAAATGTGTTTAAAGTCAGAGATATCTTAGGTGGGATTGATGCATTGATTAGACTGGGAATACTTGAGGTGTGCTGGGTTGCAATAGAATTATTTAATATGAGCTAGGATTGCCTGAGAGGAGGCAGTCTAATATTATTATTATTTATGGTAGTGTCCAAAAGCTCCAGTCCGATCAGAGCCTCATTGTGCTAGGCACTGTACAAACACATATCGCCAGATTTTCTAGTCTGCTAAAGCTGCTTTGCCTCTTGGAAGTCACCATGGGGTGAAGTAATTCTGCACTGCTCCTTACCTGGGCCTACACAGAACAACTAAACACCTAGTTATTTATAAACTACCTATCATCTTAATATCTAAGTGATAGGCTGGGCTGGAAATATTGAGCAAAGAACAAGAGATTAAAAAAAAATCTATGAGATCATCCAATCCATCTCCCAAGAGCCAAGGCAGGAATGTTCCCCAAGACACATTTCTAGTATTTTCTCCTAGTCTAGTTTAAAAGTCCCAAGTGATGGGGCTCCCACAACTTCTCCTGGGAGACCAGTCTACAGCATCATACATCACATTGTCAGGAAGATTTTCCAGAGATTCAGCCAAATTTTTCCCTTTCTTAATTTCATGCCATTTTTCCTAGTTATATACCTGTGTATCACACCTCTTGATCTTGCAATTCCTTACATGGTGAACAACAGGGAATGTAAGTTTGTTTCACACCAGCACATGTGGAGGCTACTTGGAGTAAGTATGTTTAAGCAGAAAGTGTGATCCTCTGTCTTGGAAAGTGTGTGAGGTCCCTTATGCAGCTGTTCCCTTACTCTTAAGAGCTCAAGGTTAAAAAAAAAAAGAGGTGGAGTATGGATGGAGAATGAGCATTTCAAAAATGACATGAGTTTTAGGCCTTGTCTACACACACAAGTTATAATAGTTTAACTAACTCATTTTAGACACTTCTTTATTCAGTCAGTGCAATTCCCTTGTGTGGACCCTTGTAAATCAGTTTCAGAGCACCTTTAAAGTAATATAAAATTTCTTTATACTGATTCAAGAGTATCCACATAAGAGGGTTGCACCAATTCAACCTAATTAGTTTCTAAACCAATTTTATTAAATTGATACAACTTTTGTGTAAAGACAAGCCCTAAGTTTGATCCTCAATATATCTGTAAGGCTCTTAAATATTCACTCCCTTCTTAGGCCTCACTTCTGCTGCAAGACCTGAGGAACTTGGCAGCTGCACAGCAACATCCCATTAATGGAGGCTAGAAGTACCCTGTGCTCTCTGTCCAGCTCATCACTTTCTACCGTATGTTAATACACACAGGACTCCTCATCTGTACTGGGCAGGAAAAGGGACTACATAATTCTTCTCTTTTGGAATATGTGTTGATTCTTAGCATGTTCCTCTTTATTAATCTCTTAGGAAAAAGAGACATATGTAGCTCTTATCGTTCTTCGACAGTCATCCCTTCCAGTTTCCTGATTATTTTTGTTATTCTTCTCTGAACAGCCTTCAGCTTGTTAATATCTTTTTGGCAACATAGGCCTAGATCTGCAAAAAGACTTAGGCACCTAAGTCTCAGGTTTAGGCACCTACGTCACAGTTTTGGCTCCAGTGAAATCCACAAAACTCCTGCCAAACCCTGTAGAGACCTACGTTTTCAAAGAAAAAATTCCCTAGGTGCCTATGTCTCTACCTCTGAGCATACGCACTGCTGCACCCCTCTAGGCATCTGGACGCCTATCTCCCAACTAAGCCCCAGAGTGATTCATCAGTTGGGACAGATAGGCATTTGTGGGCATAAGTCGCATATAGGATTGGACCTGGCAGGCATGTTCAGAGGCTGCCCGGCTCATGAGGTTCCATTCAGAATCTGTCTGGAAGAGGTGTCCTGTTATAACTTTTAACCTAGGGGCTAGCGCACTCATCTGGAACATGGGAGACCTAGTTTCAATTTGCCCCTCTGCTTGATGGGACAAAAGGATTTGAACATTTTCTACCTACTGCAACCACTGAGCTATGGGATATTCTGATGTGGGGCTCCTTCTATCTCTCCCGTTTAAGCTATTCCACTGTGGCTAAATAATGAGAGAGGGTTGAAGAAGGGGGTCTGGATTCAGGGTCCCTCAACTCCCACATAGGTGCCCTAACCACTGGACTACTTACTTAGAGGATTGTGGAAGTGTTTGGGAACATGTCTGAGAGTGGGTGTGCTTTGCTGTTTTCTCTGTTTCTTTCTGTTGGGCAAGTGGGGTTTGTTTTTTTGTGTTTTAGTTTTGTGGTTGTGGGTATAATTTCAGGGCTTATTTTGTTTTAGCAGACTTTTGTCTGCCTTCTGGGCTTACATGGCCAGCCAAAGGGAACAGAGGCCTCAGATTGTTGTGGATCCTGAGGGCTTCACCCATAATCATGGGTTGTGGATTTTGCTTCCAGACTCTGCCTCTGTCGAGTAGGATGTTCTAGCTCTGGGGAAGGTGACTGGGTTTAAAAATGTGAGAACTGCTTTTTCCATGATCAACACTATTGTGTTTGTTGTCTCTCTTAGGCTTTGGCTACACTTACACTTCAAAGCGCTGCCGCGGCAGTGCTTTGAAGCGCTAAGTGTAGTCAAAGCGCCAGCGCTGGGAGAGAGCTCTCCCAGCGCTGTCCGTACTCCACCTCCCTGTGGGGAATAACGGACAGCGCTGGGAGCCGCGCTCCCAGCGCTGGGGCTTTGACTACACTGGCGCTTTGCAGCGCCGCAATTTGCAGCGCTGGAGAGGGTGCGTTTTCACACCCTGCTGCAGCGCTGCAAATTTGTAAGTGTAGCCAAGCCCTTTAGCCTTGTTGAGCAGGTGGCTGTGGAGAGGATTGTTCTGTGGGGTGGGTGTGTCCCTTTGTGCCCCTCCCAACACCTGCAGTTAAAGTCACTATCTAGAGACCTGGCAAGTTATGGTGATTATCACTAGCCCTTCTAGGAGGATTCCTTTGGGCTGTAAAGCCCCAGAGGTTCAGCATGTCTCATCCTTCATAGGCAGGTTTATGAGATAGTAAACAATGCTTACGAAGTGTTAAAAGTTTCCCTGAAGTATAGGATTGAGGAAAGTGACTACATAGTGTTTGTTGTAACTGAGAACATGGCCTGTTTTTGTTGTGGGAGGGTGACACGTTCAGTTAATCAGTACCCTGAGAAGAGGCAGGCTGTCCCTGGGAATGTTCACCCTATGCCTGGGAATGTGGGCGTTTCTGAGAGTAAAGCACAGCATGAGGTGGCTGTGGCAGAGACTGGGTCCCAACAGACTCCAGGTGTCTCTGGGAATGTTGATTCTGGGGAACTAGTCCCCCTTTACAACCTGCAAAGATGGTATTATTTGTTCTGTGGCTCCTGACTCAGTGGCCTCTCAGTCTGAGCCTGTTGCTATGGCATCTGTGGCCTGGGCTCAGGATTCTGACTTTCTGGCAAAGCCTTACAGCACAAAACAGCTACTGAAGGTGGAGAAGGCTCCAGTTTCTGAAGGTCCTGCAAAGCAGGCTAGTTTGCTCTGTGCAGTTGGGAAGCACACTGTTGACGGTGGTTCTTTGGTTGGGGGCATGGAGAATTCTCAAGTTTTGCCCAATCGGTCCCAGCAGTCCCCTCCCTCCAGTCTCTTTGACATTCCCCCCTTGAGGTTGGTAGGGCTTCTGAATCTGAGTGTGTAGGGAATGAAAAAGTCAGATTCTGTGGGTCCTGAACTCCCTGAAAGAGGTGGTATATACCTCTGTAGCGAGGCGGTGGGATACCCCACAGCCCCGCTGAGGGATGAGCCTCCCCTAGCACCAATGTGGGCAGAGCCAGTGGATCCTGTACCCGCCCCACAGAGGTCACGGTGCAGGACAGGAAGTAGAAAAGCCCTGCTGCAAAGCTCCGTTAAAAGCAAGCCGCTGGAGAGGCAAGATGTCTGTGGCCTAGCTCCAGGTTAGAGGACGCTGGCCAGCCGCAGCCGACCCGATGACTGGCCAGGCCAGCCGAGCCTACCCCTTGCCAGCTACCCCAAGGAGGAGCCGCGCTTACCCCTCGCTAGCTACCCCGAGGAGCCGAGCCTACCCTTCGCTAGTTACCCGGAGGAACCGATGGTGCTGGGAACCGCCAAGGATGCCAGCCAAACCCAGGTACCTTACGAGGGGGAGTCCGGAAGTAGCCCAGGGGCAGCCGACCCTGGCCTGGCCACAGCAGGGCCAGAACCAATGTCAGTGTGTTGCACTCAGGATCCCCACTGATGCAACAGCGAGTCTCCTGCCATTGCTAGGGCCCCGGGCTGGGATGCAGTGGAGTGGGTGAGCCTGCGTCCCCCCTGCCACCCCACTTACGGGTGGCAGTCTCCCCCTCGCACCAGACTGTGTGTTTGCTGCCCTGCCCTGACCTAGGGCCTGGGCTTGTACTGAACTACTGGCTCAGCCCCTGCTTAAGGGCCTGAGCTCCTGACTGTGTGTTTGCTGCCCCGCCCTGACCTAGGGCCAGGGCTTCTATTGGACTATTGGCTCAGCCCCCGCCTAAGGGCCCCAAGCCCCTGCCTGTTTGTTTACCGTCCAGCCCTGTCCCAGGGCTTGGGCCCAGAGTGAACTAGTGCGAGGCAGTGGGATGCCCCACTGAGGGCCGAGCCTCGGCCGAGCCCATCTACAACCTCCGATGCTATTTGTAGGTTTCTGGATGAGACTAAAGGGAAACATGGAGTAGAGGTGACAGATTGGTTTCCTGACCTTAATCTGTTTTTGTTTGCTCAGTTTACTGTGAGATGCTTCTCTGTGTCTGAATTTCACAAACAGAAGTGGTACAGATTGGTCATAATTTTTTTTCAAGTGCGTATCTCTTTGAACAATGGAAATGTTGGGAATTAATAGATACTGGAGAAGTTGGTAATTTTTGTTTGAGGTGTTCACGGCGTGTTTCTGTGTCTGTCTTTTTCTTATTTTTTCTGATGAATACTGGTCTGATGGACAATTTTGTATGTGGCTTTCTGAATGTGAATGCGTGCGGGGACATTAAAAGAACAAATGGCTCTTTTTGAGTACCCGTCCCAGAAAAAGGTGGATATTTCATTTTTGCAAGAGACTCACACAGATACAGGTAACCAAACTAATTAGCCTGCTGGTTGGAGAGAAGAGGTTTTTCTGAGCCATGGGTCTGCTGTAAGTGCAGGACTTGACATTCTCTTTGTGGACAAGGTGAAGCTTGATTTGGTGGTTGTGCAGGAAGTTATCCCTGGCTGTATATTGACAGTTCAACCAACTTTTGAGCAATGTCAATGTTTTAATGTCTGTGCTCCTAGTGTGTGTGTGTGTGTGTGTGTGTGTGTGTGTGTGTGTGTGTGTGTGTGTGTGTGTTTTTCAGAGCTTGGGTGCTCTTTTGACAAATTGTTTGACAAGTGATATTTTAATTTTGGGGGCGATTTTAATTGAACTCTTAAGCAGAGATTAGATAGGAAGAATTTGGAACCACATCCACTGCCTGCTCAGCAACTTGCAACTCTTTTATAGCCTTCTGACCTGACTGATGTGTGGTGAATTTTTCACCCTTACGCACAGCAGTACACCTTGTTGAGTGCTAGTGCCAGCTCTTTCTCAATGGCCTGTTTGGACCGTTTTTATGTTTTTACTCATCATTTCTCTCATTTGCATTCTAGTTGTATTCTCCCTACTGGGATTTCAAATCATGGTTTGGTCTTATTTGTGTTGTCTATTCCTTCTATGCAAAACTGTTATCATACTGGCATTTTAACACTCGCATACTACAAGATTCTCCCTTTCAGGACACATTTTGGGGGAGCCTGGGTTGCCTCAAAAGATCTTTTCCTCTCCTTGAACCAATGGTGGGAGGTGGGTAACATAAATTTTAAATGTTTTTGTCAGCAATACACATAGCAGACAAACCTGAGCCTTCACCAGAATATGGAGTTAGAGTTGGGGATCATGGAGCCTGAAAAAGCCTTTCATGGCATTACTGATGCTGGATTGCATGACAGCTTGAAATATAAAAAACAGCTCTTGTGGGACCTGTTAGATAGGGCCCGATTTCAGGGCCTTTCTCAAATAGATGCACCTACTCAGTCTTTCTTTGACCTGGAGAAAAACATGTGGTGTGGAAGATGATTGGCCACTTTAAGATGACATCAGGCCAAGTGCTTTCAGATCCTGTGGGGTTTAGGAAATTTGCTGTGGATTTTTTTTCTCAGACATGTATGTGGTAGAGCCTATATGACCATCTGAGACTTAGTGGCTCCTTGAGGACCTTTCTAGGATCTCAACATTGGATGTAGACAGACTTGAACAGGAGCTGACACTCTCAGAATTGACTTCTGCCCTAAATGGCGTTGCTCCAGGGAAGGCACCTAGTATTGATGGTTTGTCTACTGAGTTTTCTAAGGTTGTTTGGACCTTTCCTGGGCCTGACTTGCTCCAGGTTTTTCAGAAAAGCATCAGAGAGACGATATTGCCACTCAGATATCAAACAGTTCTTACTCTGTGTAAGAAGAGGAACCTTGGAGAGATGTAGAATTGGAGACCCGTGTCTCTGCTTTGTGCCAACTCTAAACTTTTTTCAAAAGCCTTGGCAAATAGACTGAAAACTGTTATTGGTTCAGTCATGCATCCTTGATCTGACCTTTTCTGTCCCCAACAGGCCTATTTTTGATAATTACATCCCACAGTAGGAAAAGATTTAGGCCTCAAAAATGTTTGATTTGAATATTGGGTTCATTTCCCTTGACTGAGAGAACACCTTGATTATGTAGATCAGGGATATTTGTTTTGCACCCTTTGTGCTTTTGGGTTTGGGCCCAGGTTTGTCTCCTGCATTCAGTTAATATATAAAGTCTACTTAAGGTGAATGGAGTTTTGAGCACCCCTTTGTACTCTGTAGGGGAATCAGATAGAGTTGTACCGTTTGCGTTATTGTATGTTTTTTCCATCAAGCCTCGGTTATGCATGCTGTGTAAATGCCTTTCTTTCCCTGTTCCAGCTTGTACTCTGGTGATAGTCTCTGCATATGCTGACGATATGACTGTGTTAATTACTCATGATTACAATGTCCAGGTTTTGACTGAATGTCAGCGCTCTCTATTTAGCAGGCTTCCTTAGCTTGCATAAATTGGCGGAAGAGTGAAACACTCCTGCTGGGACCTTGGGTGATCTCCCCACTGGCATAGTCAGGGGATGGGGCTATTGTGGAGCTGAACTGGCTTGAAGGCACTGGGAATTATGCTGGGACAGGATGATATTTTGGGTTGGAATTGGAGGGAGTTATGGAAAAGTTGGAGGGGAGGTTGCAAAGGCAAAAGTGGTGTGTACCTCAGTTCTCCTTCTAAGGGCAGGTGTTAGTCATTTATAATTGAATTTTCTCCATGTTGTGGCATAAGTTAAAGTTTATGAACTTTTTCTGGGATGGCCATCACTGGCTGAGACAGAGTATTTTGTATCTGCCCGTTGTGGAAGTGGGTCTATAGCTCATTAATCTTTTGAGCAGAGTCACTACTTTTCAGTTACAGTCTCTGCAGCAACTGTTCGGAGATGAGCCTGTTCCTTGGAAGCAACTGGCCTTTGCTTTTCTTTGGTAGGTAGGGAGTTTGGGTTTTGATCAGGAACTTTTTCTTTTGGACCCTAGGTGCCTCAATTTTGAGGTGTTACCTGTTTTTTATCAAAGCCTTTTTAAGGCTTGGAGATATTTTAAGCTGAGGACACAAGATAGGCGGCTGGAGTTCCCAGGGCTGCTTGCTGTACCCCTTGTTTATAACCCTGCCATTAAGATTCCTAATCTTGTTTCTAATAGTCTTGTCTCTTCCCTCACTGCAGCACATGTAACAAAACTTGTTCATTTAATTGATTTTACTAATTTTACATGGGTCTCAGCTGATATCTTAGTGGTCAAGGCTGATTTTCATTCTGTTCTCCTGGGTTTCTCGGTTTTTATCAGAGGTGGAATCAGCATTTCGTAGGGGCAGTATTGCCAGTCTAGACAGTTACCTCCTTGAGTGAACCATTCCTGATTATACTAAGGCTTCTATTTTCTTGCTGTTCCTCCTGCTACGGACTGGGATGTTGACAAGCCTGGCAGCTTACTTGTCTTCAATTGTGTTTTTTGTTGTTGTTTGTTTGGTTTTTTTTTTAATTTACGTTTAATTGCTTAGGCCATAATCATTGTATATGCCTGTGGTAAAGATTCATCATTTTTGGATGCTTGTTGATTATCCCGATACGGTATGGAGAACACAGCTTCTAGAGGCAGATGCCAGCCAGCCAGCCTGGTGAACTGTATACGAGCCTCTGATTGCAAAGAGGATGGATGATCTCCAGTGGAGAATTCTTCATGGAGTCATTTCCACAAATGTGTTTGTTCATTGACTCTGCAGGTGTCTGTGTCATGTCCTTTTTGTGACACGGTGGAGACTGTTTTGTATATGTTTCTTACTTGTTCCAGATTACAGCCATTTGTTTTACCTCGGGGTATTTTTTGGTTATTGTCTCTTGATTTTTTTCTCCTTTTATTTTTACTGCTAAGTACAGGTTCACAAATACATCTACAGTATGCCTTGGAAACGTTATTTTGGGTCAAGCAAAGATGGCGGGGGGGGGCAGAAGTTAGGTGCTATTGACACAGCATTGCAACACCTAGGTACCTTTGTGGATCCCACCCATATTGCTCATAATACTGTAACACAATATTCCATGTGCACTACAGAGCTCACAGACCTCTACAGAGAGTGATTATGACCTTCCTGATCCATGACATTATTTCTTTGGATATTATTTATTGGTAGCATCCAAAGGCCCCAATCATTAGAGCTCTTTGTGTTAGATGCTGTACAAACGTAAGACATTGCCCCTTTCCCAAAGATCTTACAATCTAAAAAGACACATGAAAAAGTCGGGGAAAGTGATAAAACATACCAGTACAGAGTTCAGGGCAATGTTAGATATGTATTTCATTAGCTTCTTTATATTTATATATAAAAGTTACCCTCAACTGCCCACTTCCAAATTGCTGGAGTTTTCAATTTTAACTTTTACCCAGCCTAATTTCTATTTTTATTTAACACAACCTATTTTCCCCTCTATTTCACTGTTGCCCATTGATTCACCATGTTTTATTTTTATTTAGTTATTTTAAGAATAAAAATACAAAATTCCTCTTTGCAAAAGTTCAACCAAAACTCTCAGGCATAGCCCCCCACATTGAGAATACAACCCACACTCTTAATTAAAAGGCTCTCTCTGTGCATCTGTCTGTCAGCAGAAATGAGCAGAGGAACACTCTCTAAGGTTGCAAAGGAAGTTCCCATATCTGTAAAGGTGCAGCAACTGGAAAAAATCCCTGACCTTCCGGGAAGTGGTGAGAACTCTTACTTCATGTGGTTGATCCCAAGAGTGTGTGGATGGTTGAGGTTGGATAGTGAGGCCTAAGTTAAGGTTCTGAGGGGGTGAGAAAAAAGGCCTACAAAAAATTGGCCGACTGACAATAGACAAATTCAGAGCATAGGCAATGTGTATTTATTTTTTTAAAGTAAGTATTCAATGTTGTATATATTTTACTGATCTCCCTCTCCTTGACTCTCCATATGTTACTTGTCTTTGGTGGGGGGGAAAATAAAGTCATATGCCTACTGCTTCCCTTTTTGTTTGCAGTATTGTTGCAGCTGTGTTGGTCCCAGGATATTAGAGAGAAAAGGTGGGTGAGGTAGTATCTTTTGTTGGACCAACTTTTGTTGGTGAGAGAGACAAGCTTTCAAGCTACACAGAGCTCTTCTTCAGGAGAAAAGATATTCCCTCACCCAGCGTGTGTCTCTAATATAATTTCCCTGCTAACTTTTACATACAATTTGTATCCTGTACCCTGTCCCTTTGTCTGCTTTTTGTCTTACACTGTAAACATTTCAGGGCAAGGACTGTGTTTCGTGTGTTAATAACCTGAATCACTATGGGGACCTGATCTGACTAGGGCCTTTTTGGTGCTACCTCAAAACACACAAATAAATAATATTTTCACATTTAAATAAAGGATAGGAGAGTCAGTGATTCCAACTCAGGCCTGGTCCCTACACCTAAAACAGGTCAACCTGGCTACCTCGCTCAGGGCTGTGAAGACTTCATCTAACCCCCACCTCCACACACACTGTAGATCCAGCTAAATCAATCGAAGAATTCTTCCATCAACCCAGCCACCATCTCTCAAGTGGGTGGATTTACGATAGCGAAGGAAAAACATCTTCTGTCACTGTAGTAAGTGTGTATGCTATGCAGCTGTAGCATTTGTAGTATAGACACACCCTCATTCACTGCAGTAAAATATAGCTAGGAACACACTTATCTTCTCAGGTGGATATCATAGTCTGTTTCATTCTCTCTCTCTTTTTGTTTGTTTCAAATTTTCCCTGATTCTGTTGGTTCATTCTTCTGCTGTAATATTTTGTTTTCCTCAACTGAGTCAACTCATTTTCCTTACAGACTTCTTCTCAGACAGTTTACACTGAATGCTCATTGCCTATTCCCTTTTGTCATGGTCTGTTCCCAATCCTGTTCTTTCTCAAGGGGATCACGCTGCTGTAATTACACTCTCTTCAGACCTTTCTTTTGTCAGCTACCCAGCTCGACTTGCCACTATCCCTAGAAGTCATAAGTGCTGTCACACCCAACTGTCACCCTCCCATAGTGCTATCCCCAACTACATTTTCCTGTCAGACTTCAGCTTCTCACTTCCCAATGATCATTCTTGGATTTTATTTCTCAACTGTCCAGTCCCCAACTGTCACTCCTGCCATTTTCAAATATCACTAATAGTGGTGGTTCCCAGCTGCCCACTCCACTTCCCTACTTACTGCCTACTCCCCAACTGTCAATTCCACCTGCACACTCTCTGTCACTACTGATTACCCATGCCCCAACACTCATTCTCTATTATTCCCAGTTGACCAACTATAATTCACTGTCACATGTTGTCTCCCCCATATATTGCCTGCAACTGTCAATATCTGCCAGCTCTTCCACCCCTGAAATGTCAATCCCCCAGCTCCAGTTGTCCCCTCCAACTGTCACTTCCTGTCACCCCCACTGGCGCTCCATACTCCCCAACTGCCACCTGCCTAATATCACTCCCTACCATTTCCCAGCAATTGTCACCCCAACTGATATTCCCTCTTACTCTCAACCTAACTGTAACTACCCAACTCACACACATGTTACTCACTTTCATCACCCAACCCCCCCAGCTGAGATTCCCCACATACTGAGCCATGAAGGACATCCCACTCCCGTGCTCCATCTGGCAAGGTCCAGGAAATGGCCCAAACTCCCCATTCATCCTCAGCCTATGTTCCCCCTTCCTCTCGTTCTCCCTGGCCTTGCCTTTACTGCTAAAAAAGCTGCATTTTTTGCCTCAGGGTACCTAACGCACATGAGCTATCCCATGGTAAAAACAGTGAAGACAAGGCACTTTAGTTTTACCTCATGGTAAAATTAGGCAAGGTCAACCCCAGGTAGGGGGACAGTGTAGACAGCAAGGATTGGAGAAGAGAGGGGTAAACGGGGGGAAACTGATTGGTACAGGGCAGAAGAGAGGAAATGGGAAAACTGAAGGGCAGTAGAGGTGGAAGGAAGCAGAGGAAAATGGGGAAATTGGGGTTGTGAGGGCACCTGGGATGATATGGACAATGGGCTAGAGGCAGGAGTAGAGACAGAAAATAGGGTGTGAGGAAAGAATAGGAGTAGAGGATGGGGGGGGGGGTCCAGAGGAGATCAGGTGAGATGGAAAGCAGGGGAAGGAATAAGAAAAGAGGAAACGGCAGACATGTTATGGGGGAGGAGAGACTAGAGGGAGGGAGTAATTAAAGGTGAAATTCAAACTGGAAGCAAGGAAGGAAAACACATTAGAGGAGGTAGAAGAGAAAAATATAGGCAAAAGAGAGGTGAAAGAAAACAGTTCCAGAAGAAATGAGGGAGACTACAGGAGAAAATTGGGGCGGGGTGGGGGGGGGAAGAGAAAAAAAATTGGGAGGCAAGAGAACAGGAGAGAAAATAACAAATAAGAGACTTCAGTGATTCTAAAACTATATTACAAAGAAATGGTTACAATTGTTTAAATTCTGCAGAAAAGATAAATCAAAACATAGGAGATAAACGGGGAAAGAGAACAGTAAGGTAGGCAGTGTTTTTTATAATCATTCTATAAAAAGTCTGATGCTGAATGTTTATCAGAATTTTGTAAAATTTGTTTGATATAAACAAACCACACACACACACCTTTAAAATATTGAAAACATTCCAAAACAAGGGTGAGCCATCTCCCCCGTCCCAAACCTCATTGTAAAATCCATGGTACACTGTAGGTTCCTTCAATTGCAAAAGAGGCATCATCCAAAACATTACATATTTTGGTTGACTGGCAGTAGAGAGGAAAGAAGATCCCTCCATGTGTAAACCCCATTTCTTACCATAACCTGTCTCAGGCAGCAATACATCTTCCAAACATTCACTGCAGTGAAAGATATGGTAGCTTGGAACTCACTTATCTTTTCAGGTGTATTGCACAGTCTGCTTTCCTCTCTCTCTATTCTCACTTTCTCCCTGGTTCTGTTTTTGTTTTTGTTTTCTTAATCTCTCTCTCTCTTTCCCTTTCTGCAGCTAACTTTCACTGTCTGGTCACTGATCTCATACAATTTACTCTATTTCCTACTCTCCATTCTTCTTTGGATTTTACCAATCTTATTCCCATGCCTGATGGGTGCCCTGCTGCTGTCATTGTCCTTTTATTTATGTCTCTCCCTTTCTCTTCAGCTGCCCAACTCTAATTGCCATCTTCCAGCTACCAGTCTGCCACTATCTATCTGGTTAAGCAGTTAAGTTGCACCCATCACCATATCTGAATGCGTTCCCCAAGTATCATTCATGACCCCCATCCCATGGAACCTTCTCTTTCTAATATTCCACCCTTTCTATTTAAAGGTCATCATCTAAGACATTTCCTTTGCTGTTTGAACAGCAGTAGAGAGGGAAGCAAATATCCCTCTATGTATAATCCCATTGCACATCTCCAGACACTTACAGTTCTTACCCAAATTCTCTGATCTCTGGTCCCCCTGTTTGTAATTCAAAAGGTCTTTTATCTCTACTGACCTCCACCTCTGATCCAAATTATTTTTGATCTGAGCTAACTGATCTCTGATCTAAAGTGCAGAATTCTTGATTTCTCACTCCTTCTCCCATCATTCCATATAGGCTATTTCCCCATCCTGGAATGACCTGTCGTGTATATATATATTTTTTCCCCTGCATCCGTGATTTCTGATTGATTGACGTTTGAAGGGCTTGGCTACACTTGCGAGTTACAGTGCAATAAAGGAGCCCCGTGCGCACTAGCTCACTCCCCGTCCACACTGGCAAGGCATGTGGAGCGCCCTGACTCCGCAGCTAGAGTGCTCCTGGCACTCCACCTCGGTGAGAGGAATAACATTTGCTGCGCCCCCGCTGGAGCGCTGCGTTGCCAGTGTGAACGAGGTGTTGCATTATTGCGCTCTGATCGGCCTCTGGAAATGTCCCATAATCCCCTAAAGTCAAGTGTCCACTCTTGTCATTGTTTTGAATCACTCTAGGAATGCGGAAGTGCCCTTTGAAAGCTCCATTTCTGACAGCCGGCTGCTTATCTGTTCTGAGACAAATCAACCATTACTCTGTGTGTGTGTGTGTGTGTGTGTGTGTGTGAGAGAGAGAGAGAGAGAGAGACGGGGGGAGATGGGGGTCTGCTGCTCTCTGAACTCACAAGAGAGCATGCTGACATGCTTTCAGCCCCCCCCCAAACCCACTCTCTCTCCCTCCACATACACACAACACACTCCCTGTCACACCCCACCCCACCCCATTTGAAAAGCACGTTGCGGTCACTTGCATGCCGGGATAGCTGCCCATAATGTACTGCTCCCAATGCTGCTGCAAGTGCCGCAAATGTGGCCACGCCAGTGCGCTTGAAGCTGTCAGTGTGAACAGACTGCAGTGCTTTCCCTACTGCGCTCTCCGAAGGCTGGTTTAACTCAAAGCGCTCTACATCTGCAAGTGTAGCCATGCCTGAAGGTCAGAAAGCCAGTCAGCAACCACACAGCAATGACAATGCATTGCTATTTCAGTCTCGTAAGCACCATGATGTTTACATGTTCAGGAAGACAGAAGCTCTGTTTAATATAATAGACATGTGAGCAAGGAAAAAAATCTGGACTGAAGCCTGCGAAGAGATTAACATATTCCTGGGACAACTAAATTGCTGGAACCCGCCCTTTTTACTCTTCCCAGGGGCTAAGAATGAAGGGCTAAAGGCAACGTGCTCTCTTTGAACCATCCTTTTCTAGATAGATCCTGTGCATGTGGTATATACCACATGTAGATACTAGGGCTGTCAAGCGATTAAAAAAATAGTGATTAATCGCACAATTAAAAAAATTAATCGTGATTAATCACGCTATTAATCACACTGTTAAACAATGATAGAACACCATTTATTTAAATATTTTTGGATGCTTTCTACATTTTCAAATATATTTATTTAAATTACAACACAGAATACAAAATGAACAGTGCTCACTTTATATTTATTTTTATTACAAATATTTGCACTATAAAAAACAAGAGATAGTATTTTTCAATTTACCTAATACAAATACTGTAGTGTTATCTCTTTAAAATGAAAGTTGAACTTAAAAATGTAGAAATATGTACAAAAATAACTTCATTTAAAAATAAAACAATGTAAAACTTTATATCCTACAAGTCCACTCAGTCCTATTTATTATTCAGCCAATTGCTCAGACAAACAAGTTTGTTTACATTTGCAGGAGATAATGCTGCCTGCTTCTTGTTCACAGTGTCACCTGAAAGTGAGAACAGGCATTCACATGGCACTGTTGCAGCCGGCGTCGCAAGATATATACATACCAGATGTGCTAAAGATTCATACGTCCCTTCATGCTTCATCCATCATTCCAGTGGACATGTGTCCATGCTGATGACAGGTTCTGCTCAATAACAATCCAAAGCAATGTGGACTGACACATGTTCATTTTCATAATTTGAGCCCGATGCCACCAGCAGAAGGTTGATTTTCTTTTTCTGTAGTTTCTGCCTCAGAGTGTTGGTCTTTTAAGACTTCTGAAAGCATGCTCCACATCTCATCCCTCTCAAATTTTGGAAGGCACTTCAGATTCTTAAGCTTTGGGTCGAGTGCTGTAGCTCTCTTTAGAAATCTCACATTGGTACCTTCTTCGCGTTTTGTCAAATCTGCAGCGAAAGTGTTCTTAAAATGAACATGTGCTGAGTCATCATCCGAGACTACTATAACATGAAATATATGGCAGAATGCCAATAAAACAGATCTGGAGACATACAATTCTCCCCCAAGGAGTTCAATCACAAATTGAATTAACACATTATTTTTTTAACTATCATCATCAGCATGGAAGCATGTCCTCTAGAATGGTGGCTGAAGCATGGAGGGACGTAGGAATCTTTAGAGCATCTAGTATGTAAATACCTTGCGACGCCGGCTACAAAAGTCCCATGTGAATGCCTGTTCTCACTTTCAGGTGACGTAAATAACAAGTGAGTAGCATTATCTCCCGCAAATGTAAACAAACTTGTTTGTCTTAGTGATTGGCTGTACAAGAAGTAGGACTGAGTGGACTTGTAGGCTGTAAAGTTTTGCATTGTTTGGTTTTGGAGTGCAGTTATGTAACAAAAAAAATCTATATTTGTAAATTCCATTTTCACAATAAAGAGATTGCACTACAGTACTTGTATGAGGTGAACTGGAAAATACCATTTCTTTTATCATTTTTAGTGCAAATATTTGTAATAAAAATAATATAAAGTGAGCAGTGTACACTTTGTGTTCTGTGTTGTAATTGAAATCAATATATTTGAAAATATAAAAAAATCAAAAAATATTTAATACATTTCAATTGGTATTCTATTGATTAACATCAATTACAACTGTGATTAATTATGATTTTTTTAATCGCAATTAATTTTTTGAGTTAATCACATGAGTTAACTGTGATTAATCAACAGCCCTACTAGATACCAAATTGCCTCCCCATTTATGATCTATCAGAAAGGAGAAACTAAGTCAAGGCTGTACTCTAGTAGCCCAACTGACTGTTGCCCTGCTCCTGGTATAGTCATTTTCACCAGTGCAAAGTGAAATGCAAAGTGGGTATAAAACTCTATCCTTCTGATTTGGTAACATTTTGCACTCACTTTGCATTGGTATACATTATTGTCCAAAGAGAATTGGGTTGCAACTGCTCAGTTTTACTCTTAAAAAATCAGATATTGAAATCTTTGTTTTTAACTTCTAAATGTTTCATATTTCTGCTGCTGTGGCAGTGACTTCATGATGACTGTCTAGGAAATGCTTATGCCACACTCATCACCATGACATTTGAATATGTATTTTGGAGCCACTGCTTAGTGATTCCTACTTGCTTAACATCTTATGTGTAATCCGGCCATGGGAAGGAGGGTGGGATTTAATACAGTTTGGTATTTACAATTGCAACTACGTTCTTACAGATAGGGATGCCTCTTCAGACAGCAAAGATATGTTAGCTTCATCAGACACCCAAAAGAGACTGTAAAATCTATTTAAAGGATTTGGTACTGATGCCTAGGGCACCATGAACCCATGTCTAAACAGCAAGTGGAGTTGTGATTGTAGCATAGGTAGGCATACCTGTGATAGCTTTAATCTAGTTAGTACAGATAGCTAACAACAGTAGTGTAGACATGCTGGCACAGGCTTCAGCATGGCCTAGCAATCTGAGTATGCGCCCCAGGATTCCCAGTGGGCTTGTAATCAGGTGACTGGCCCATGCAAAAGGCCATTCCACCACGTCCACATTACTGTTGTTACCTCTGCTAGTTAGACTAAAGTTGGAGTGGGTATGTCTCCCATCTATTGCAGCTCTCCTGAAGATAGCTTGTTGCTTCCCCTACCCCTTCTCTTCATCCAGTTCTTGTGGCACAAGGATACTTACAGCATCATGTAGTGACATAGGACATAGGTTTAAGCACTGAAAGGGATTGCGTATTCTGAAATGCTGCATTTCAGACAGGCAGCAGGGAATCGCAAAACTTTATGGAAATGAGGAGATCTAGATTCAAATCCTATTTTTACCATCAACTTGCTTTGTGTGAGATCCACTTCACTGGATTTCTCTGTCTATTTTTCCCTTATGTAAATAAAGGGAAAGTGACACGTAGGCACTATTGTAAAATCTATGGATGCAAATCACTGTATCAATGATTACTGTTTTGTTTTGTTTTTTCAAAACATGCCATTTCCCTTTGTAATGTTGGATTATATTATGGAAACAAAAGTATCTCAGTATAAGGTATTAGCTTTCCTAAAAAGAAGGATTTCCTTAGAGTTAGGCAGATGCTCTAACACATGGGTTTGTAGGATTAAGCTGCTGAGATACTATGGTGATGGGAGCTATAAAGTGCCTTGTTATAGAGATGTGACTCAGACAGACAGTCACCTGGCTGTTACCTTAGTATGTGACGTGCTTCTAACAGCAAATGCTTGTCTAATGTAATGTCTGATGTCTAATGACAATTTGTAAGTAGTCTATGATAGTAGATATATTTCCTTGAAATGATGCTCAGACTGCACTGGGGATTTCATAATATAGAAATGGTACATAAATTAGAATCACTGAGGAATGATGGGTATATTAGTATAAATCAGTGTGCCACAACTCTATCACATGACACACTGTTAGTGCTCAGAGATTTCAATGCTGTGAATGGCTGCAATAGAACTGGGTATGAAACTGTGATAGGTCCCTTTAGTTCAGGTTCCACAAATGACACTACTACCTTGCTTTTGACATTGTCTGCAGCCAAGGACTTGTCTGTTATGGGCTCATGGTTTAGCTGCCTTAATAACCATTGGTGAACCTAGCTTTCAAATAGGGGATGTGCCCTGAAGAAAACTGATCACAGCCTCATCTCACCATATTTTCAATGTCGCAGAAGCACCAGCAAACTCAGACCATAGACTAGTTGTTGCTCAGCTCTCAATGCATCTTTCCACTCCTCGCAAGCCAGATGTCCACTAACGCTACAATGTTCAGCTTCTTTCTGAGGAGCCTGTTGAGCCATGAAATACACACAGGGTGTTAAGGATCACCTACGCAACCTCAATATCCTCTCAGACTGTGGAGATTGCCTAGAATGGTATATGCTATATTACACGCAATCACTGGAATAATTGGCTTCAGATAGTTGTACAAGAAATCATGGCTTTCTGAAGAGGTGTTTCATATATTAGCAAAAGAGGCAGATGTATGTAAGCAGGGAGATGTCCAATAATGTAAACATCTGACTGGCATTTTCCAGGCCATGGCAAAACATGACATAAGATCTATGTCAGCTGCCTGGCTGACGAAGCAGAGGATGGCCTAAAGAACAAGAATCTGCGTCCTGCCTACAGAGTCGTCATGCACCTGTCTGGCAACCATAAACAAACTTATATCCTCATTATGAAACAAGATGGATCTCCCTACTCATCGACGGATGAACTCCTGAACAGATAGATGACAAATTCTGAAAGCATGCTGAACCATGGACCTGCAGATGTCTGTCTAGAGCTATGTGATCTGGCAAACTGAACAGTTGCAGATCCAGGGATGAACGCTGATCCTTCATCACTCGGAAGTACAAAAGGCCACCCAAAAGTTACAGAATGGACATGCTGTTGGACCTGATGATATTCCATCTGAGCTGTTCAAAGGTGCCTTGGAAGCATCAGCCTGCATCAACTGTTCTTGTAAGTGTAGGCATTACGCAAAATACCATCAGAATGGAAAGACAGCATCATTGTCTCTCTGAACCAAGGGCAATGTCAAGTGTGGCAATTACAGGCCAATCTCACTGTTATCGGTCTCTGGAAAGGTCTGCTCATGTTCTGCTGGGTAGGATGCAGCTGCTCGTTAACAGACATCATTGTCCACAGCAATCACGTTTCTCTGCAGGGTAATCAATAATGGACACTGTCCTTACCCTCAGCTTCTGGCTGCACTGTACAGAGAATTTAACTTCCTGCTTTATGTGGCATAGATCAAAATCAAAGTGGGTTTTAATTCAGCTGATAGGTCAGCACTTCAGCTCACACCAAAAATAATGGGGTCCCAAACACTCTGCTAAATCTGTTGCACAATCATCACACCAGTACCAGTGCAAGGGTGGGCGTTAGTTCATGCCTTTTGCCATGTTTCTACACTACTTAAGGTGTGCAGCAGGAATGCATTCTCACTCTGGCACTATTCTGTCCAGGTATCAACTGGATATTAGGACTTGCTGATGCACAAGTCGGAATCAGGGTTGGTCAAACAGTCTTGGTTGGTAAAAACTATGTCGACAATGCTGCCTGGCTTGTGGAGAAGTCAGAGAATTTCAGCCCTGCTTTCTAAGGTCTCCAAGATATTGCCTGCACTATGGGGTTGAACATCTCATGAGAAGACCAAGGTCCAAAACTTCAGATTCTGGAGCGGGGCCACCAGAAGCCCCAGGGCAGGTGGGACCTGCCTATGTCACAGTATTTCCATCTATAAACATGGGATAGTGTTGCTTGCCTTTCTCTTTTAATAACTTTGAGGTCTATCGATTGAAAAATGCTATATAAGAGCTTAATGTGCTCTGTGGCCTTTTTTGTGATGAACACAACTTACGTGGCTTAATAGTTCAAAACTAGAGTAAATTAGGGTAAAAGGATTATATACACTATTAATCTTAAGGCAAGCATTTGCTTCCAGAATTTATCAGTATAAAAAACAGTGCATTCGATCAATTTAAATGCACTATCAAGCATTTAACCTGAAGTAATTTAATTGCAATATTAAAATACTTGTTGTGCCAACTAGTGTTCACAATATAATGTATGTTACCGATAAACTAATCCCATGTGAGACAGCCTATAAAATAAACAGAATTATCACGAATTAGAAACAGTTTTTCATAAATATTTTGGGTTAGAGTTTTAAAAAAGTCATCATTTAGGGGTTGTCAACACTTAAAACACTGTAGCAGTGCAGCTGCGCCACTGTAGCACTTCAGTGAAAACACTAACTAGGCCAATAGGAGTGCTTCTCCAGTCGGCATAGGTAATCCACCTCCCCGAGAGGCTGTAAGTAGGTTGATGAGAAAATTCTCCTGTCGACATAGTGAGCGCTGTCTACACTGGGGGGTTGTCAGTTTAACACTGTCATTCAGGGATGTGGATTTTTCACATCCCTGAATAACATAATTATACCAACCTAATTTCCTAGTGTAGAGCAGGCCTGAGTAACCAGCTAACCAGTCTTAAGGCTTCCTGGGTTAAACTATCCACTCTTTGGATTAAAAACATTTGCTGTATCATAACACCCTATGTTACCTTGATTAAAACTTCAAAGAGGCACATTATTATCACAGGGAAAAGTCAGTACAGCCTGAGATACACACCTTCCACAAGTAAAAGCACTTTGGATATTCATGGATGTTTTATATATTTTTATATCAATCTAGATCAGAGATTGTTCTGAAAATTCTGTGCATATTGGTTACTTCCATCATTCTTGAAAACACATCTTCATTGGATTATAAAGGGTCAAATTTACCTTTGCTCTCAGGGCAAAAGGCTAGGTGCTACTTCAGTACAAATGAATGATAAGAACACCGTTGTTTCTGATTCTTTTTTTCAAGCATCATGAAAATCAACTAGGGACATTTGAATCACTATTGTAGATGGAATATGTGACTCAGAGACGACTTTTTGCAGGATGGTGTGTCTTTATTCCTGGCTGCTTTATGGTGTTTAAGAAGTGATTTTGTTGATGTTGTTGTCTACATGGTAGCTAGTTTTAAGAAGGAATTCACCGCTTAATAGAGCTGGTTGAAAAATTTCTGATAGAACTGTTTTCCACTGGGAAATGCTGATTTGATAAAACTGAAATTTTGGGGGGGGAATGTATCAATGATGTCAAAATTTTTGATGAAAAATTATCAATATTTTTCATTTTGATAATGTCAAGTACTTTGTTTTGATAAAGTCACATTGTTTAATTTCAACTTTTTTGCTTCAATTTTGCTATTATATAAAAGCTAAAATGATCGATTCAAAACAAAGCACTTCCACCTTTCCAAAATGAAATGAATCAATAGGATTGTTTTGACAGCTCTGAAACGAAATTTTTCGGAAATTTTGTTTCATGAGAAATTTCAATTTTCCGTTCCAATTAGCATGAATGGACATTTCAAAATGTTGACATTTCCCATGGAATGGAAATTCTGAGTTTGTTACTGGTCCAATGTGAGCAACAGCATCTGGTGATGGCAGAGTGAACACCTTATTGGACATGCATAGAGAGTGCCCTGTGCTGCCTCATGGCTGTTACAAAATGTTTGCATTGTTATGACTGAAGATGACCTTCTATGAGCTGCAAAGTAAAAAACTTATAGCTGTAATGAAATCAGTTATTCGCATGTGTGTTCTCTGCAGCCTCTCTATTCCTAAGGCGCATGAAGATCCCTGAGTTTGGACTTCTGTACTGGTGCACTGGGTATCTTGTAACTTACTTTCATTTTTATAGCTTTGGGCATGTTTTAAACGTGAGGCCCAGTTCTATCTTGCAATGCAGCCCCTTTAAACTGCTTTGGCAGTTTAAGTTGGACCATAAAGAATGCAGGAATATCCCTTGTGCAAGATATCCCTGGCTTGAATACAGCTTTTGGGGTGGCCCAATGCCAGCCCCCTTCTCAGTTCCTAGCGTAGAGGCTGTGATGTGAACAAGAGGAGGCAAGGTTGAAACAGGAGGAGGCATTCCAGGGGAGGGGGAGTGGCTGAAGTCCTCTGCACTGTGGCCAGGGCTGTCAAGAGAAATTTGGGGCCCCAGGACATCATGTTCATTGGGGCCCCACTCCCTCCCATTTCATTTTATTTACACAGATGTTACAGATGTTTTAGTTGACCACAAGCTCAGGGGCCTGATATAACTTTCCCCCTTTCCCCGCCCCCTTCACCCCTGGCTGTGGGCATTCTCTGCTTCCCATGGCACATGCGTCTCTAAGAAAAAAAGCATTAAGTAGAGCTGCCCTGAGGTCCTCTAACTCACTGAGCATAGTCAGACCCCACAGCTGCCCCAGAGTATGGGGAGTGTGCCTTTTATGCACTGGAACAGAAGAATGTAGAACTGGAGCCAAAAGTTTCAATGCAAAAATCAACAGATGCATAGATCTATGTATGTCTTGCAACATTGCAATAGCTTGTACTTGGAACGGATCCTGTCGATGACTTTGCTTATGAGGACTTATCTATACCTCCCAAAGATCTTTTATTTTGAGGACCATCATTCATAACTGGGTGACTGAGCAACAAAATGACAGATGAAATTCAGTGTTCATAAATGCAAGTAATGCACACTGGAAAACATAATCCCAACTATTTGTACAAAATGATGGGGTCTAAATTAGATGTTACCACTCAAAGAAAGGGATTTGGAGTCATTGTGGATAGTTCTCTGAAAACATCTGCTCAGTGTCCAGCGGCAGTCATAAAAGGTAACAGAATGTTAAGAATCATTAGGAAAATGATAAATAATAAGACAGAAAAGATCATAATGTCACTATATAGATCCATGGTACACCCACACCTTGAATACTGCATGCAGTTCTGGTTGCTCCACCTCAAAAAGATACATTAGAATTGGAAAATATAGAGAAGAGCAAAAAAAAAAGAAAAAAATGATTAGGGGCTGGGTATCACATAACACAAGAACCAGGGTCACCCAATGAAACTAATAGGCAGCAGGTTTAAAACAAACATACAGAAGTACTTCTTCACACAACGCACAGTCAACCTGTTGAACTCATTGCCAGGAGATGTTTGAAGGCCAAAAGTGTAATTGGGTTCAAAAAAGAATTAGATAAGTTCATGGAGGATACGTCCACCAATGACTATTAGCCAAGGTGGTCAGGGATGCAACTGCATGGTCTGGGTGTCCCTAAACCTCTAACTGCCAGAAGCTGGGACTAGACAACACTGGGTGGATTGCTCAATAACTTTGCCCTGTTCTGTTCAAGCACCTGGCATTGGCCACTGTTGGAAGACAGGATACTGGGTTAGATGGACCATTGGTCTGACCCAGTACGGCTGTTCTTATGTTCTTAACAGCCCCTGACATGCTGTGTGACCTTATGCAAGTTACTTTACTCACCCTTTGTCCTTCTTGTCCATTTAGACCAATGATATTCAGACCTCAGTGGTTCAATAACATAGTAAAAGAATCCTGATTGGTTAATCACTTAGACTGGTTAATAATTAAATCACACAGTGTTTTAATATCATGTGCTGGAGACACATTAAAGAGCCATTTGTAGCTTGCAAGCCTCAGTCTGAGTATCACTGATTTAGACTATAAGCTCTTCAGGGCAGGGAGTGTCCCCTACTATGTTTATGATCACTGACTAGCACAACAGGGCACTGATCTAGATGTGATTTACTTAAAATAAGTTGCAAAGGCCCTTGAAGATACAGGTGATTGACTATTTTGCTCCTTAATAAACGTGATGGATTTAAATTAAAGAGTATCCATTTTTCATTCATGCTGTCTGAAGTGATATTTTTTTCTGGGAATTGTAGGTATGGAGGTGACCATACTGTCAATTAATGTGTTCACAACGAGGACCTCCCATCTTTGTTAAAGAATTGTAGTAAACTCAAACATCTGTTTGTCATGACTGGCTACAATTGGGTATGTTACAGGTACATCATTGGCTTGTAATTTCTCAGGCTGTACATTCCATTTATTGGGAGTACTAATGGTATCTGAGATTGTGTATTTTCTCTTCTAATGCTTAGTATTTCTATCCACATTTTTTATTTTCTTGGACACTCCATCAAAAATATGTAGAAATGCTCTACTCACTTAACAGCTTCTCTGACATATCTCAAAATCAAGTTATTTAAGTTTCTACTCAACTTTGGTGAGATGATATTGGTCTACATATTTTATAACTATTTTCTTTTATGCTTCTGTTTAGCTAGAAGCCCTTTCTGTAGTTCAAGGGTGACTTGCATGCAACCTGTGAGCCAAATGCACTCCTATGGACTTTGATTTTCCACTTCTTCAATGTGGTGCTATGGTGTGCACAAACTACAGGTCTGAGCATGCAATGAAACGAGAAGCAACATCTCAATATTAAAGATTAGGTGGCTGCAATCATCTCTAATGTATACAGACAAGGTGTGGCCTCCTCCTATGTGCTAATATAGCACTATCACCATGTAAATGGCCCCCTCTGTAGTTCCTGAGCTGTTAAGTCAGCTCTCAGTTGGGCAAAGCATAGGCTTCCCCAGTCCTATTTGTTTCTAGATTCTCATGTTTTCTTCTTTCCATATTACAGCTTCCCCTCATTTCTTGAATATAGAGTTCTCTTTCTGGCTAGTCCTATGAACTCCTTACACATTTTGCAATCTCACTAGAGCATGGAGGTAACCTAGAGGCACCATAAATGGTGGGGTTTTGCTTGAGGATTGTTTGATTCTTGTTTTATAATATTACATGGTTTTTTTTAAGGTTCTGTAATAAAAATGTCATATAATTTGGATTATAATTAAACACTCTGCAAACCATTAAATATATAATGAAAACCCTGCTTACCTGACCCCTCCATAGGCCAGCTCTGGGTTCCAGCAGGAGTCAATGGCTGATATGACATGTCCTGCATAATGCAGGTTGGGAATGTCATTCAGACAAGAAGCCAGCAATTCATAGCAAGGTGGAACATCTCACAATCTTAAAAAGAAAGAAAAGTTAAGTTAAAAATATAATCTGCAAGCCCACTACCTTCTCTTCATTCAGATTGCTCTTCAAGATTTGCACTGCTATGATGCCTACAAGAAATCAGCTAACCAGTAATGATTACTAGCTTGAGGAGAAGATGAGGGGAGGAAGGCATGTCAGCTGATTTTATTTATATAAGAAAAAATGTTTCAGATGACTTGAACCATCAAGCTTTGCACACCTCTATCCATGTAAACTTATTATCATAAGCTTTGTGTTTATCGCATCCTTCACTCACTTGTTGCATTTTGTTTCAAAGTCTTTGGCCTTGCCATGTGGTGGGGTTTTTTTGGGGTTTTTTTTGTTGTTTTTGTTTTTTCAGCATCCAGCATGACAGGGCCTCATCTATCTAGATATTCACACGAATCCAATCACTTTAGTATCTGAGCACCTCGCAATCATTAGTTAATTTTATCCTCACAACATCCCTGGGCAGTAGGACAATATTATACTCATTTTACAAATGGGAGACTGAGGCACAAGATAGACCAAGTCAGGGTCACATAGGAAGTTTGTGGCTGGGTCAGAAATTGGACACGGAGCTCCTGTGTCCAAGTCCAGTGCCCTACTATTCTGCAGTCTATCCTTCCTCTCTGAGTCTGACTGGGACCTTTGGACACTGCTGCGATATAGGCCTTGTGTGCATTAGAAAGCTGTACCATTTTAAATATACCAATATACTTAAAGTATCAGAGGGGTAGCCGTGATAGTCTGGTTCTGTAGAAGCAGCAAAGAATCCTGTGGCACCTTATAGACTAACAGACGTTTTGCAGCATGAGCTTTCGTGGGTGAATACCCACTTCTTCGGATGCATGCATCCGAAGAAGTGGGTATTCACCCACGAAAGCTCATGCTGCAAAACGTCTGTTAGTCTATAAGGTGCCACAGCATTCTTTGCTGAATATACTTAAAGTGGTACAACCCCCCTAATGTGGATGCGGTTATATGGATATAAGGGTGCTTTATACTGGTATAGGTGTTCTTGTATGGCAGTGGAAATAAACTATACTGGTATAAGGTACCTTTATAACTGTCTCCACACTAGGGCTTACACTAGTATAATTATATTGGTAAAAAAATCACACCCCTAACCAATATAATTATACTAGTAAAACTTTCAAGTGTAGACAAGGCCCTCTGAGCTGAACAGGCCTGTGAACTTTTGAGGGTTATTTATCACTGTATTGCAATGATAATTAGGGAACCAAGCATGTTAGAAAAAAACTGGGTCATGTTGATTGGGTTATGGTAAACTTAGTTCTCACTCCTCAGTTCACAGGTCCAATTTGTAGGTTTATGAACCATAGCAGGGAACAAACTTCATTATTCTCATGCCTTATCTAACTGGACCATTTAAATGACCCATTTCTAAAATGGTTGTGACACCTTTTATATGGATGTTAGAACATGAATATCTCATCTTTATATAACTTTTTCCCCCTACCTTAACATTAGTGTACTTGTAAAATGTTTCAAATCATTGACTGTAACCTTCTCTTCACTGTTCTAGGATTTTGGGCTGAATATTTACACCTGAGCTTTTTATGCCATCACTTGGTGACTTTTTAAATTCCATGTAATGTTTTATTAGTGGGTATGTTTGGAATTGGTATAAGAGCACAACAGAAAGTACTCAAGCTGTTTATTCTTTATAGCAATCTCTTTTGGGCAGAATCATATTTGCATTTGTTCTTTTATAGCAAATCATATTAGAAGTTAACCTTATACACTGAGGCCAGGTCATAACTGGTCACTGGATGGTGTGCACGGGGAGAGAAGAAGCAAGGAAATGTCCCTCCCTCAATTCCCCTGTCGTGGGGCTGCTGGGCCCTTTAAAGGGAATCTGGGCTCAGGCTACCAGTGAGAGCTAATTTAAGGGGAACAAGCCCATTTGGGTAGTTAGTTGAATAATGAACACATGCACCAGATAAAAGGCCATCAGGATTCAGCTTCAAGGAGCTGTTTCAGAGAAGGGGGGGGGGGGGGAGAGAGAGAAAAGAACCCTTCTAAGGGAGAGCTGCACCCAAAGATCACAGACCCTAGCAAGAAGGGCTGTGCAACCCCTGAGCCCAAGGGGACAGGCTTTATTTCAAGTTTTGTTTGGATTTAATAAAGTGGAGCCCAGCAGGGGAATCTTACCTTAGCCTTTTGGACTGTGTGGAGTTCTTAAGGGGCCCTGAGCAAAGGGAAACTGAGGGAGGGAGTTCCTGTAGCACCACACTAGATCAGAGGGTGCCACAGATCAGGCACACTGGACACTTCCATTGCAGTCATTCATGATCACAGACCTAAGTGCAAGGACTATGTGGAGGTTAGCAGTGCTGGATGGCTGTGGAGAGGAGTGGACCCTGTGTCCCCCATAAGGTGTACAGCCATGTGTGCATTACCTTGGCTTGCTGGGGAGGTTAGATTGTCACTGGCGTGAGCCATACACATGTGGCATTCTAGTCAGGTTATTACACCACATATGTCAACGTGGTCAGTATCTGCCTATAAATTTCCTTCTATATACAGACCTTCAGGTTAAAGGGATGGTCCATTGATTAAGCTGTCCAGGTTCCTATTTACAGAGCTTTGTGATCATACCCACATATGTGGTGATCCTTTCAGCTCTCACAAGCTGTGTCTGACTGGGATGGGTCAGTATTTCAGATGCAACACCAACAAAAATAATGTTGGTGATTCAGGAGGTAGTACATTTTTCTTTCAGCCAATACTGAGCCAATGCTTCAACACACTGTTAGGTTAGGGTGACCAGATAGCAAATGTAAAAAATCAGGACGGGGCTGGAGGGTAATAGGTGCCTATATAAGAAAAAAGAACAGGAGTACTTGTAGCACCTTAGAGACTAAAATTTATTTCAGCATGAGCTTTCGTGAGCTACACGAAAGCTCATGCTGAAATAAATTTGTTAGTCTCTAAGGTGCCACAAGTACTCCTGTTCTTTTTGCGGATACAGACTAACACGGCTGCTACTCTGAAACCTTATATAAGAAAAAGCCCCCAAAATCGAGACATCTGGTCACCCTATTGTTAGGTAATACTGTGATGTTGAAGAGGCCATTTTTCACATGATGAATGTAAAACTGTAGCCATTAAAGATTTCATTTGAAAGGAGTGAATGTTTAATTCCTATGTTCTGACCAAATTCCAACTCAGTGAATTCCATTCTATCTTTGTAAATTCCACCTGCAGTCAGGGCCGGCTCTAGACCCCAGCGCGCCAAGCAGGCGCGTGGGGCGGCCCTTTCCCTGGGGGGCGGCATTTGGCTCCTGTGGACCTGCCGCAGGCATGCCTGCGGGAGGTCCACCGGAGCCCGGGACGAGCGGACCTGCCGCAGGCATGACTGCGGCGGGTCCCCTCTTCCCGCGGCTCCAGTTGAGCTCCCGCAGGCATGCCTGCGGGAGCTCAGCCGGAGCCGCGCGAAGAGGGGACCGGCCGCGGGACCGGGGAAGGGGCGGCGCTGCGCACGGCTGCTTGGGGCAGCCTATTTTCTAGAGCCGCTCCTGCCTGCAGTTTAATTGGATCCCAGAGTCTTCTTCCTGTCTTAAACTGTTCTATAATGTTGATGTGCAGTGAAAAATAGCTGCTTCACACTACCACAGAGGTGAGTGAAGTGAACACTGTAGCTCCACTGTAGTGTTGTGAGGCCTAGTTAACTCATGTTTACAAAGCGCTTAGAGATTCCCAGATGAAATGTGATGTGCAAGTGCACTGTATTTGTTATTAACTTTGCATTTTATGCTTTATAAAGGCTTCAGTGGGACTGTCTTCTACTGTATGTAACGAACCCAACCTCAATACAGATAACAAAACATCCTCAACCTGAAGAGCTCTGTGTAGCTCGAAAGTTTTTCTCTCTCTCTCTCTCACCAACAGAAGTTGGTCCAATAAAGATTACCTCACCCGCTTTGTCACTAACAAAAACTCACTGCACATGTGTTCTTCAGGGGGTTAATTTTTGTTTTCTCATAATCCTTCTGCTTTTAAGGCCCAAGTAAAAATAGTGTTCTTAAACAACTAAGCAACTACCGGTACTCTTGTTACTGCAGAGTCTGTTGCAGGCAAGCAGAAGGGAGGCTTTTTCTAGTAGGTCCTCCTGTTCACTCCCTGGATTGAGCCACTAGAGGGAAGAGATACAGTATTGCTGTGTGTGTGCGCTTTGCTTTGTATAAGAAAGGGAAGGAGTAGTACTACAACTACACTGAGTTTCCCAGGAGAGGGCCATTCGCAGAGGCTGTGTTTCTGGAAGAGGAGCATGAGGTTTTATAGACAGGAAGCTGGCGCTCGGTTGCGTGGTATATCTGAAAGGTTTGTACGGCTCTTAAGCACAGCGTGCCCCTGCTGTATCTGCTAAGCAGCAACATGTTGGGCAAGCTCAGCTAACACAGTGAGAAACAGACACGTCCTGCAGCGTTCCGCATTCCCTCTCCTCTGGCGCCCTCTGCTGGCAATGTGCGATATCACGCGGGGAAAGCTGAGAAGGCGGCCCTGAGCCATTTTGTGTAATAAGACATAAAATCGGGCAAGAGCGGAACTTCCGAAGAAAAGGCCGGGGCTCGTAGGGCTCCCTTTCCTGCCCCGCGCGGGGGTGGTGGGGATGAAAGAGCTGGCGGAAGGAAGAGCCCAGGTCCTTTGTAGGGAAAACGAGGCCCCGCGCGTCTAGCCCCCGAGCCACAAAAGAGCCGAGAGGTTTGGTTTGAATGCTGGCGAACATGTTGGTCTGGGGGGAGGGATTGGAAAGTACGCGCCGCCGCAGCTCTCCTGGTCTCCGCTTTAAAACGCGCTTAAAGACCGTGGCTTAAAAACAACAACTGCAAACTTCCCTTGCAAGCAGAACAGCCCGAGGTCTGAAACTGCTGCCGCGGCATCTGCTCAGCAGCCCGCCCAGCCGAACAGGAAGTCCGTCCTCCGGCTTTGTTTTAAAGTGTGACTCCATTGCTGGCTCAGTGCAGCCCAGGGATCGGAGCCAGGAGAAGTGGATTGTTGAATGTATTTAGCTGAGCCAGGAGTATCTGATGTCCCCCCACGGTTAGCTAGCTTAAAGCTTAGCATTGCGAAGCAGGCAGCCAAATCCACCTCCCACCCTTGATATGTGGGTTATTCCCAGGAAGGGAAGTTTCTTTGAAATACTTTGGGGTGAGGCGGGTGTTGTTCCCCAATCCCTACCTCCTGCAGAAGAGGCAAGAGATTCCAGTCCCCTAAATCCGTGAATCCCCCTGGCCTCTGCCCTGCTATCCAGCTTTCCCTGGACAGCAAGGTTCCTGCAGGACTCAAGTTGCCAGGGTCTTTCCAGTCTGCTCACTGATACCGAGAAACTCTCCTCAAAGGGAAAAGAAATGAGGGGCCCAAAGCACAGAAGGGGAGAACCATGCAAGTTACTGACCAGTTCTCTCTCAGGCGTCTGGCCTCTTTGTGCTGCTCTGCTGGCACAAAGTGACTGCAAAACGGGTAGTAGATGATCTGCAATATAAATATTGAAACAATGTTTAACATATTTGAAGTATTTCTCCAAGAGAATTATTTTTTAAATGAAAGCTTAGCTCCTGGAGCATATATTCAACAGCAATAATATTAGACAATGATAATACTGTAGACATAGGAACATAGTATTGCCATTTGGATCAGAGCCATGTTCCAGTCTCCTTTCTCCGATAGTGGCCAGCTTCAGAGGAAGGTGTAAGAACCCCACAATAGACAAATGTGGGATAATTTGCCCCAATATTAGATCTCACCCTGATCCCTAATAGAGATTGGCTGAAGCCCTGAAGCATGAGATTTAATATCCCTTCCAAAAATGTTGTTAGCATTAACTATGATAACTCTAGATATTCTTGTTATTCATATATATGTCCAATCCCTTTTTTAATCTTGCTAAATGTCCTTAGCAAGACAAAAATAGTCATCAGCAATTATTGCAATTTAGTTACAAAGGGTTATGGTCAAAAATGTAAACGGAAATTAAATTCTTCACCTACCATATACTGGAGACATTATTAAGGTGTATAAATGTAGAAAGTTTTAGGTTTATTAGGCTTTTTCAGAAGATTCCTCCCCCCAGCATTAAACTAAAAGGACCCAAATGATATAAAAATAAGTAATTTTAAATGCCTCTAACTTGTAATATATATTTAGCAGAATCACATAAACATTCACAAGAATTCCATCTAGACCCCTTCAGCAAGTGGGGTGAGTGAGGGAGGGAATATTTAGTTTACTTACAAATCTAAGGGAATAAGTCCCTACTTTAACTTTATTTTTCAACACAATCTAACCATAGAGCATGCATGAACACCACACCCATAATACAGAACGGATATAAGAATAATAAGAAAAGCCTGTATTGCTGTTCTCAATTTACCCCGAATTGCTACAATCTTTGCAGCTAGCCTCAGGTAAGACTGTTACCTAAAAAAGGCAGGTTCAAGGATTATAAAACCTGCCTTATAGTGAAAGACAAGGAGCTCAATCTATTTAATTTAACAAAGAGGAGTTGTCTACACTTATAGCATTGCAGCGGCTGGTGCAGCTACGCCACTGTAGTGTTTAGCGAAGACACTACCTACACCGATGGGAGAGATTCTCCCATTGGCCTAAATATTCCACCTCCACAAGAGGCGGGAGCTATTTCGACGAGAGAAGCCTTCTGGTTGACAGCGCTGTCTACAAAGGGGATTAGGTCGGTATAATTACGTCACTCAGAAGTGTGGATTTTCCTACATAGGTGTGACGAAGTGGGGCTGTTCTTAATGTTTCCTCTGAATACTGTGTAGGTGCCTCACTTTCTGGCCGACACGCTGTCTCTGTGGCAACTAATGGTCCGGGCCCTCCCCCCCTGCAAGGGGATACTAAAGGTGTGGGAGAACAAAGAGATCAGGTGACCTCCTGGCCTGGGAAAAAGACAAAGGCCAGAAAGGAGGGGCTGGAGGGGGTTTCAGTTTGGAGCTGGCTGGGGACAGGAAGTGAGGGTAGACGGGGTTGTCTGCCTTGCTGGGCCCCAGAATGGACCCGCTGAGGGGTCCGGTTCTCTGTACTTACAAGCTCTGTTTTAGACTGTGTTCCTGTCATCTAATAAACCTCTGTTTTACTGGCTGGCTAAGTGTCACGTCTGACTGCGAAGCGAAGTGGGGGTGCATGCAGGACCCTCTGGCTTCCCCAGGACCTCGCCTGGGCAGACTTGCTGTGGGAAGCGCATGGAGGGGCATATGCTGAATGCTCCAAGGAGAGACCCAGGAGGTGAAGCCGTGTGAGCTTCTTGCCCTGAAGACAGTCTGCTCCAAGGGAGAGGAGGCTCCCCAAAGTCCTGACTGGCTTTGTGGGGAGCAGTCCCAAAGCATCGCTCAGGGACTCCATAACAATGGGGAACAAATATATAATAATGGCCCAGGGTCTTCAATCTAGCAGAGAAATCCAGTGGCTGGAAGTTGAAGCTAGAGTGGTTCTCAACCTGCGGCCCAATCAGCACACAGATGCAGCCCATGTGACATCCTCAAGGCCATACAGGTAGTATTGGATGTGGCCCACTTAACACGCTGTGGGCACATATGCAGCCCACAGTGATAAATAGGTTGGGAACCACTGAGCTAGACAAATTCAGATCGGAAATAAGGTTTATATTTTAATGGTGAGAGTAATTAACCACTGGAACAATTTACCAAAGGTCGTGGTGGATTCTCCATTCCTGACAATGTTTAAATCAAGACTGGATGTTTTTCTAAAAGCTCTGCTCTAGGCATTATTTTGGGGAAATTCTATAACCTGTGCTATAGAGGAAGTTAGACTAGATGATCACAGTGGTTCCTTCTGGCCTTAGAATCTATGAATCGGGTCTTAGTTAGAGGCAAGTTGTGTAGAGAACAATTTAAAACCATGAAAAATTGCCAACCATGTTAAAGGTACTTCAATCTTAACATGTATGTGGCTTTCTTGCCATTCACACAATCCTTTTAATAACTGTGGTGTAACGATAAGTATAGTGTTGTGAGACCACTGCATACCATTCTACAGGTCTTGGAAAAAGCAATAACTTTCTGAAATAGGGGCATTGTTAGAGATGTAGAGTAAAGTGATGCCTCTAGTTGAAGTTGCACAAAAGTGTCCATTCCCTATACTTAGAGCATGGTTGGCCATTTGGTTTGAAAGTTGGCACTTTGTTTTTAAACCAGGAGTTAAATTTTTTAAAGAGTTTGACATGATTCATCATGGAAAAGGCAAAAAAAAAAGAAAAAGGTAGAAGGTTTAAGGTGATGTTGGACTATCGGGACTCTAATGTTGGCTGGAGTGAACTGGGTGCTTCACGGGTTGAGAGATGCTCCCAGAGCTTCCAGTTGCTATATAGGCTGGAGTGAGAGATTGCCTAGCCCAAGACAGGCTCTTCATGGTATTTGCACTGTCTAGCCAGCAGAGGGCAGTTTCTTCATGTTCTTCTGCGTTAGGCTGCAATGCATTCATTGTTACCTCCTTTTAATTTCAGTATCCATCACAGTGACCAGTATGTTGGTTTCTCTTGCTCAAAGTGAGACAGTGCTAGGCCCACACAGAAAAGGTGAAAAGTCAAGGCAAGACGACGAAGGTGCATTATCTCTAGATTTTTGCATGGTAGATGTATAAACTAATGACAACACTCTGGAGGAGGCCAGTCATGTTTTCTTACCTACCCTTTCCCATGTTACAACAACAAAGGGACTTGCATTTAAATTAAAAGGCAATAGATTGAAACTAGGTAAAAAGTTCTGGTTTATCATACAATTGTTGAACTCCCTTTTGTATGATACTAGAGAGGTAAATAGGGTAATGCCCTTCAGAAAGGATTGAACCCATGGATAAATATAGAAACTCCCGTTACTCTAGCTAATGGTAAACTTACAAAGGTTATCAGTTGTCATCATGTGGAGCATTAGATGTTCACCATCTGGGACTGCAAGAAATGTCCCTATTTGCTCTATCATATTTGTGGTCATTGCTGTTAGAGTAGTGACTGGAGCCCTGGCAGTCAAAGTGTGAAGACCCAGTGGCATCAAGAATGGGAGAGCACGGAATATATGGTCAGGCTACTCCTGGAAACTGCAAGTAGGTGGAAGGCTTTTTTGTAGGAACTGGGGCTTTTTATAGGATGCCCTCGGAAGAATGCTTCTGGCAATGCAACTCGGTCATGTGGGGAGGGGAGGCTTGTGGGCCCCAATGACACACTAGATGGACTGTTACATTTTTCACAGTATGGCAGGAGTTGAGATACCAGAGTGGATGGGGTTATTGATCTCTCCTTATAGGGCAGAGGGCAGGATAACAGACTTAAATAAACTACTTGGTATCTTCCTCTGGTCTCTTAGGAGGAGTCATGTTTTGAGGGTGTCAATTTACCTGCGTTTTATGGTGACACCTGCAAATTCAGGTTTTTTTTACTTATTCACCCTCTAAACATTTTCATTTCCTGTAACATAAATATGTTGTGACTGATTTGGAACCTTGTTGGCCTGAAGTTTCCTATCTTCCAGATCCCATCCTA